>NW_020528142.1:590000-907500 GCF_003368295.1 Carassius auratus
AGCCTGGCTGTATGAGGACCTCTGCCATTTACCTCTCATAGACATGATGGTGACTTGACTGTGACCCTTCTGACCATCATTTTCAGCTCTTACACTCAAGATTTCAGCAGTATTTACAAGCAGAGCTCTATAAACAGACCAAACCTTCTGCAAGGCCACCAATTAAGACTAGTGTGTTGTCAAGTAAAGAGCACTATGGATGATCATCAGGCCATGACTGATCTCACCATACCTTCTTCTGACTTACCTCTACAAAGAGGTCAGGCACAACAAAAATCAAATACAACAAAACACTGGATTGCTGCATCCTCTGTTATGTGGAAGTGTTTTACTATTAAAAAGTAATTATTATTACTCCTTATGCAATATGAAAAACTGCCATAATAAAATATATGTTTTCAGCTTCTTCCCCCTTAAAAGAATAACACTATTGCTATAACAGTACTCTTAACATTACCAATATATATTAATACAATGACTAAAAATTATTACATATTTTCGTAGTACTGCAGTGACAAAATATTCAAAATATAACTTTTCAGTCAGATTCAAAAAAAAAATAAAAAAATGTTTTTGTTTGAAGAAAACCAGCCTCTGCTACTTTTTGATGATGGACAACATGGAGAGTTTGATCTGATAGGCTCAAAGCAGGAAGAAACAGACATACGTTTTCAAGGACGGCAGACTAATTGGTCCTGTGTGTTTTATTATGGACACGGAACTGTATTTTTGATACTGCAAAGCCAGGGTTGATTGCTTCAGGCTGTCCTTTGTGTGGGCAAATGTGCATTTAATACGTTTACATCCATATTTCCTTTCACACAGAGCTATGGCATCGGAGACATTTTATTTTGCAAGTAAATGAGAAGGCAGTGCTACGTGATGCCAGAGGAGATTCCAATTAGCCCTTGAGCTCAAGCAGGAACAATTCGTGAGGTATGGCTGAAAGGCACAGAATTCAAAACCAACAATAATAAAAAACAAATCATACTGTTAGAATGTACAATGTACAAATAAATATCTAAAATGAATCTAAAATAACAATACAATACAATCAAGTAAAATATGTTACAAACAAACAAACATATAAACAAATAAATGAAGTTTATATTTATGTTCATTTAAATTAAATTGTAATGATTATAATGACTAAAAAAAAGTTTAATCATGCAACCTTAAATATTCTTCTATATTATTAGAAATATTATTATGATTTATAACAATACATTTTAGGTTTGATATCAAATACAATCTATAAGCAGTATTATTTTAATGTAACAGCTGCCCTTTTTACCATGTTTTTTAAATTTATATATATATATATATATATATATATATATATAAACACACACACACACACACGTCTGGTCAGCTATCCTTGTGGGGACTCTCCATAGGCGTAATGGTTTTTATACTGTACAGACCGTATTTTATATCGCCCTACACCAACCTTACCCCTAAACCTAACCCTCACAGGAAACTTTCTGCATTTTTAGATTTTCAAGAAACTTCATTCTGTGTAATTTATTAGCTTGTTTACCCGTGGGGAACTCAATTTAGGTCCCCACCTTGACACAAGTCCCCATGAGTCTGTGTGTATTCAGGTTTAAGTCCCCACCAGAAAAGAAAAACAAGTACACACACACACACACACACACACAATACATTGTGTCTTTAGAACTTTTACTCTTTCCTTTCCACAGTAGCAGATCTGTGGCACAGCCTCCTGTTAGTCTCTATTGAAATTGTGGCCTCAACAAGATGAAAGCTTGTCAGAGAACAGGTCACTTTTAATCTGACAGGCACATCCTCACAGCAATGTGCCTCTTGCCCTCTCTAAGCTTGCCCTTCCCCCTTAAACAAAAATGACATCTTTAATAACATTTCTCAGCCCCTCAGCTACAAGTCAGATTCTGAGCAAACAAGGTTCTCTTCCATACTAGCTCAGAGAAGAGTCTATTACTTTAACTATGTTTGGTTAGCTTATCTCATCTCAGAATGCAGGACTGCACGAGGGGTCAGTAAATGATAGGGATGTGTTTTTATTTTTTCTAATAGTTGTAGATGGTAACTTTGTTCAAAAAGGGGCTTGGGCGACTACTGATGTTATTGCATTTCTGTCATATGGTCTTTAATTTCTACATTTTGCGCTCTTCTTCTTCTCTTCACTTTATGACTGAGTTGCAAACCACAAGAGAAAAGCTTCAAAAGCATGAGCAAAAAGACGTTACGTGGATGTTGGGATACGGATAGTGTAAGCAGGGGGTGCTGGTATATGAATGTGTTTGTGCATGAGTTTATGAGCTAAGTGTCATGGGAAAATACATAGAAACATGTTTGAATATCTGAGGCGATAAATAAGTGTAACAGTAAATGAAAGCACATAAATCTGATCTGCATAATGAGGCAGTTCTGCTCTCAGTGGTTAGTCTTGACGGTTTCTTTATGTTCTCAGTATAGTTATTAGAAAATGTTACATTTTATGAAAAACCTTTATCTGCATTTTAAGGTTTGCCTGAAATGTTATCTGAATGAAATGAAGGTCGCAGGACCATGATGTGTCAATGTACTAATTTCTAAATTAAATGGCATGAAATATTGCATGGTCAATTAAAAAACATGTGCATGTGGCACAAAGGGACATTCATCAGACATTCAGTGACGGGCATTAAAAGGCCACAAGGATTCCTTCATGGACATGCACATACCCAATTAATAACCTTACAATATATGAACTCTTATCTGAAAGTCAGTACACTGTAATATCCAAGGCATTGCTTAAGAACTGTCCAAGATTTTTAATTTGAAACTGATGTGGTATACAAAGATGCTTGAACATCAGAGATAAGTGCCTTGTCCAAATACCCACACTTGCGGTCTTTTGACTTGACTACTTCTATGACATATTTCCTGTATTTGGTCCAAGTGTTCAAGTGATCATGAAAACCACAAGTGTATGTAGAACTTTTCATTACCTGATGGGACACACTTATAGTGTCAAATAAATGCAAGTGTTTACAGAGTTTTATTTTATTTTCGATACTTAGCATTTTTAAAATTAACTTAATGTCTGTTCAGTAATCCCTTTAACAGATGACACAATTTAATTTCAGGTGCTTCTAATTAAGTGATAAAATGCATTTCCAAATGTATATCTCTGCAGCAATAAAATGTGTAGTACTTTGTTTTACTACCAAATTATATGTAATATATTTTTTATTATTATTAATATTTAACTTACATTGCGATCTTGGCAAACAGTTTCACAAATTATTTCCAGAACATGATGCATGATGGGATACACTAAGCCTTGAATACTGCTCTGGAGCATGGATTTAGTGTGTGTTAAGGGCACTGCGCTTTTGCATTTTCAAAATCTGGACAGTCTTGCGCACTTACTTCCTGTAGTGCGCACTTGGTCTCAAGTGGCCAATACTGCAATTGTGGGTTTTTGGACAAGTCAAAGGTCTAGAGAACATTGTGTGTGCATAAAACCTGCTGATAATGTTGTGCACTGACTAGGGCTTGGTGATATGTGCAAAAAAATCATATATCTGTATCGTTTGGCCGATTTGCGATATACGGTATATATCACAGTTTATTCGTTTTTATATTTGTATTTAACTAATATATATATATATATATATATATATATATATATATATATATATATATATATATATATATATATATATATATATATGTGTGTGTGTGTGTGTGTGTGTGTGTGTGTGTGTGTGTGTGCGTGCGTGTGTGTGTGTGTGTGTGTGTGTAAATATTTCACTTATCGCCCAATGTTGTCCAAAAAAGAAAAAAAAGAAAAAGAAAAAACATGTTAAAGGCTATGAAAACAAATAAGGAAAAAGTAGCATGTAAGCCTTTATATTATGTGCAAAAAATGGGTTAAAATCACATTTCATTCTAACATTGTAACATTGCAATCTAAAAACAAAAATAAGGCTTTTAAAGTGGAAGTTAAACTGACTAAACTAAAAATGAAAATAAATGAGAACAAAAGCACAGAGTTGTGTTAGGCTATTTTTATTACCCCATTACAGTCACTTTACATTCAGTGGTATCATAAAAATAGACTTGCTTGTAAGTTTAAAATTCTACATGTCACATTTATTGTCCAACTACAAATATTTGAGGGGAGGGAATATTTTAGTCAGAATTATTGCGCTCCTATTTAATTGAGCTCTGTTTATTTGGCGCACATGCGCGCGGCGGAACTCATTCACTGAAGTTTAACGGATAATCCTCATGCATTTCTGACAGAAAAATGGAAATATACTAACATTTACAGATGGAGACTATGTCTATGTTTCCAGATGCGCTCATATCAAACTACTGTATATTGATATAAACGGTATTGCCTCATATTGAATCGATATTGATATATCGTACAAACTCGATACACTGCCCAGCCCTAACACTGACAGTGTAGAACATGCCCTCACACTGAGCAGCTTGGCTCCAGTCATGTCTCCAGTAGTTTTCCCTGAGTATAAGAAGAAAAATCTTTCTCCCCACCTCAATCACTCTCACACATACTTATAATGTTGCTTTTGACAAAGTGAATCATCATTGTTATCCACCCTTTGAAACTGAGCATCACTGAAAGTGCTCTCTACTGGTTTGAGTTCTACAGCATCTCACGGGAAAAACCATGCTTTCATGGAGGAGAAGGATGTTTGAATCACCCTAGCAAACCACTGGAGTACCCCTGGGATTGCTACTGGACCCCTTTCTCTTTTTTGCTATGGAGCTAATAGGCAGTTCTTTCCTTTCAACAATCCCATGCTCTCATCACATATCTCTGCCTGCATTTATGACCTTTCATCTTGAACTCAATGAAGGAACACCACCTCCAGCCTCTCTTGAATAGAGTGATGGAGGTATGACGTCAGAACCCATAAGACAAATTTGCCACTTACTTCATCCAAAATTGAAGCAGTGGTGAATTATCCTTCCTGGTTCTGACGACATTCATAAACCACTTTATACAATATTTGTTTAATATTGTTATTTATTTTTTGTACTGCATTAAATATATTTTCTCATAGTAGTTGTGACAAATCTGCACAGTATGAGTAAAGGTCTAACTTGATTCAGGCTTAAAACAAAACAAAAAAACCTACTCCATTAGCAGAATCCAGTGCCTCTGCACCACACAAGTGCTACTGTACATAGTAGATGTGCATTTGGCCACCTGTTCAGTAAGGTGGAGAAATACCTGTGCGTAGGAGATTTAGGGGAGCCCTGACACATTGTGCTCTTTTCAAAAGCAGGTACATAATCAGGAAGTGACACTAGTGCTCCCTCCATCTTCAAGTCTGCCTGCCAGCCTTTTTAATTAGCCAGGTAGATGGAGCTAATCACAAACACCTCCGTTCTGACAAAAATAGAGGGAAAAGAAAGGAATGGTGAATGGAAAATAAAAATAACATAGTCTGCAGATGGTACCTGTGACATCCTGTTTCACTCAAGATGGATAGCAGGGGAGAGATGGATACCACGAGCCCATCAGTAAGGGGGAGAGAGACAGAGACAGATGAGTAGGGAAATGTGCATATGCCAGCATGTTCACAAAAACCCATCTCCCAGTGAAGGCCCAACAGCACCTTCTCTCTCCCTTTCCATGCATTCCTTTTTTCTCTTCACTATTTAATCAAAATGTTGTCTTGAGCTTTGCTAAAAGTTTATCTCTCACTTTAAATGGTCTTCCATATTATTATTATTTTTTTTTGCTTTCCTTTACGATTAAAAAAAGTCACTTTGCCACTGACTACCCCATCTCTCTCTCTCTCTCTCTCTCTCTCTCTCTCTCTCTCCATGAAAGAATAAGAACCAACTTTGATGATGAATAAGCCATGGAACATTGGCAGCAGTTGCCTTGGTAATCACAGTGGTAGTTGTCACTGTTGGTTGAGAACAACGCACGTCAGCAACTGCTTTTAGAAGCTGAGCCACTGATTATGGCACTTGACCAGACATAGAACAAGAGGACCATAGGTCAAGAGGATCTTAGAAGAGATAGTTATACAATTTGTTATTTATGTACCCTCAGGCCATCCAAGATCTAGGTGATATTTTTTTCTTTGACAGAACAGTAGAGAAGAATTGTAGCTGAAACCATGGTTCTTGGTGAAGGCAGGTTAAGGGCTACAGTTATTCTGAGATGTAAATGAAATGATAACAGATGATAGAATTGATGTACTCTGCTTGAATGAAACCTGGCTAAATCCAAATAGTTAAATTGGTCTAAATGAGTCTACTCAACCAATCTACTGTTATAAGAATGAGCCCCATCAGATTGGTAGAGGCAGTGGTGTTGCAACAATATATAGTGATGTTCTCAATGTTACTCAGAAAACCGGATACAGGTTTAACTCATTCGAAATATTTCTGCTTAATGTTACAGTGTCAGATATGCAAAAGAAATCTATCATATCTCTTGCTCTGGCCACTGTGTATAAACCACCATGGCTGTATACAGATTTCCCAAAATAATTTGCAGATTTCCTCTCAGACCTATTGGTTACTGCTGATAAAGTGCTAATTGTTGGAGACTTTAACATTCACATTGATAATACAAATTATGCATTAGAACTTGCATTTACTGACATAATAAACTTTTGTAGTCAAGCGAAACGTCACCAGGCCCACTCAATGTCTTAATCATATGGTAGATTTAATTATATTGCATGAATATTGCATATTAACTATATGGCTCCACATTATCATCCAGGAAGAACTATTGTTCCAACCATTAAAGATTCAGAAATAACCTGCTTAATTAATCTCAACTGGTCAGTGTACCTATAAATACACATGAACAAGACAAAAGACTAGCAACATGGGCACTAATTTATTCAAGGGCTGTTGCCCCATCAAATTGAAAAAGGTTAGAAAAAAATCTACTGTGCCATGGTACAACAGTAATACCCATTCTCTCAAGAAAGAAACTAATAATGTTTAGTGCATATGGCGAAAAACTAACATGGAAGTTTTTAGAAATGCATGGAAAAACAGTATCACACCCAAAGAAAAACTGCTGTCCTTTAAAACTATGCCTGCATTAACACTTGGCATTAACAAGTGACCTGTATCCAGATGCTGTCCACATACACATTGAAAAGACAAGTGTAAATGATTGGAATTTTATCCGATCAGCATGTCCTGGTCTAGAGGTAGTCGAGGACATATTGTGATCTGTCAGAAAAAAGACAGAGAACACCTGTGTGGAGACTAGTGAGACTCCTACACTTATCTTTGCTTTATAAAATGTCCCGCGACTGAAAATGCTTTTCAAAAGAGAACCAATGACTTCAGGTTGACTTTGCCCTGGACCATTCTCTGCAGACTTATTTAAATATTGTGTGGGGAAAGAAAGATCCTAACAGTTATCCAGAAAATTCAGTTTATGTTTTCAAGTGTAAACGCACCATGTTCTGACTGACTGATGATCCGAACTGCTTGTTCGGATTACGGTGATCGCATGTTAATTCCAAGTGTAAACACAGCCTAAAGGACAGGAAGAGCTAAATAAACTTATCACTGCATCTTAATCAACAACATGTTTATTAGATCCTGTACCCAATAAATTACTGAAAGAGTTGTTACCTGTAGCAGAAGAACCACTTCTCAATATTATTAACTCGTCGTTATCTTCAGGTCACATCCCAAAACCATTCAAGCTGGCGGTTATTAAGTCCCTTATTACAAAAAAAAACAACAAAAAAAACTAGATCCTAGTGAACTGGCAAATTACATACCCATTTCAAATCTTCTGTTGTGTCTAAAAAATTTTTTTTAAGTTGTGTCTGCTCAATTGTGCTCCTTCATGCAAAAAATAAATAAATAAATAAATAAAAAGATCTCTATGAAGAATTTCAGTCAGGTTTCAGGCCCCACCATAGCACAAAAACTGCACTTGTTAAAATTACACATTACTTACTTCTTGCGTCAGACCAAGGCTGCATCTCATTGCTAGTTTTACTTGATCTTAGTGCTGCGTTCGACACCATAGATCATGACATACTCATAGATCGATTACAAAACTATACGGGTATAAAAGGGATTGGCTTTTAGAATCCTACCTGTATGACCGCTACCACTTTGTTCATTTAAACAGGGAGTCATCTAAATTATCACCAGTAAAGTATGGAGTGCCACAAGGATCTCTCTCTAAGAAAATATAGGATAAGTTTCCACAATTATGCTGATGATACTCAACTATATATTTCAACAAGACCTCAACAAGAAGAGATGAAACTTCTAAATTATCTAAGCTTACAGAGTGTGTTAAAAATTTTAAAAGATGACCAATAATTTTCTCCTATTAAATTCAGATAAGACAGAGACATTACTTATTGCACCAAAAACTGTACACAGAATCTCTTGGATTACAATTTGCAACTCGACAGATGTATTGCTACTTCCTCTAAAGACAAAAATATGGGTGTTATATTAGACAGCAACTTGTCTTTTGAAAATCATATTTCCCATGTTACAAAAGCAGCATTCTTCCATCTTAGAAACATTGCCAAGCTACAAAACATGTTAATTGTTTCTGATGCATTCATGACCTCTAGACTGGACTACTGTAATGCATTGCTAGGTGGTTGTCCTGCATCCTCAATAAACAAGCTACAGGTAGTCCAAAATGCAGCAGCTAGAGTCCTCCCCAGGTTAAGAAAATATGAGGTTGCAAAACTCTGGACTTTTGATAGTACCTAGGATAGCAAAGTCCTGTCACGCTGTCTGATCTCTGTTTCCCTGGGTCTCCACTATTGGTCTCACTTCCCCATAGGCACCTCACAGCAGGCACTACAATTCCCACAAGCCTTGTCCCTTCATCACGGTAATTGCACACCTGTTAATTGCACTCATGTGTCTTCACTTTCATAGTGGAGTCCTTACTTTCCGTCACCTAGTTTCCTCTCATTTCCTAGTCCTTGAGTTCCTGTTCTTATTCCTGTTTGTTTACCCTTAATAAACCACACTGCACTTGGATCTTCCGTCTCCTGTGGTCCCGTACGTGACAGAAGGACTCCATCATGCTAAGATCCAGCGGTGTGGGATTTTGTATACGTTCCCCAGCCACCATAAAGGAGTTTCCTGTGCCACAGGAGTCCCTGTGCCACCATAAAGGAGTCTTCCGTCTCCTGTGGTCCCGTAAGTGACAGAAGGACTCCATCATGCTAAGATCCAGCGGTGTGGGATTTTGTATACGTTCCCCAGCCACCATAAAGGAGTGGATGGGGAGACTTTCTAACCTAACCACTCTCCGTCAAAAGGGGAGTGAGGTGAGGGGCTTGGCGCAAATGTTCTGGACAATGGCAGTGGGGATGGGGTATAACGATGAGGCCCTGAAGGACCTTTTCAACGACTGCCTGGATGACCCTTTACCTGGGTGGGAGATGAAGGGGCTGGAGATACTGGACTTTTGGAGGTTCACCAGTTTCCTACAGCATCGATCTCAGTGGGATGACTCAGCCACACCTGTCTCTCTTGGTGCGATGGCCGACTCTAGACCAGGGTCTACAGACAGTAGGACCGCCAGCCCAGCACCACTGCACAATATGACTGCCAGCCCAGCGCCACAGCACAAGGTGGTCACCAGCCCAGCGCCACGGCGCAAAATGGCCGCCGGCCCAGCGCCACAGCACAAGGTGGCCGCCAGACCAGCGTCACTGCCCAAGATGGCCGCCGGCCCAGCACCACTGCACCGGGCTGGCCACTGGTCCTGAGTCATGGCACAAGATGGCCGATTGTCCAGCGCTTCTACACGGGATGACAGCCACAGTTGACCCTCCAGAGTCGAGTCAGTTTCCCGTTGACCCTCCAGAATCGAGTCAGGCTCCCGTTGACCCCTCAGAGTCGAGTCAGGCTCCCATTGACACCCCAGAGTCGAGTCAGGTTCCCGTTGACCCCCCAGAGTCAGGTCAAGTCTCCGTTGACCCCCCAGAGTCAGGTCAAGTCACCGTTGACACTCCAGAGTCAGGTAAAGTCACCGTTGACATTCCAGAGTCAGGTCAAGTCACCGTTGACACTCCAGAGTCAGGTCAAGTCACCGTTGACACTCCAGAGTCAGGTCAAGTCACGTCACCATTGACACTCATGAGTTAAGCACTACCACAGTTAGACCTCAGGAGTCAAGTCAAGTCACCAATGATCTTCATGGGTGAGGTCAAGTCACCAATGATCTTCATGGGCAAGGTCAAGTCACCAGTGTTCTTCATGGGCAAGGTCAAGTCACTGACTTTCTTCATGTGCAAGGTCAAGTCACTGACTATCTTCATGGGCAAGGTCAAGTCACCGACTATCTTCATGGGCAAGGTCAAGTCACCGACTATCTTCATGGGCAAAGGCAAGTCACCGACTACCTTCATGGGCAAAGGCAAGTCACCATTGATCTTCATGAGCAAATGCAAGTCACCATTGATCTTCATGAGCAGAGTCAGGTCACCAATGATCCTCATGAGCAGATTCAGGTCACCAATGATCCTCATGAGCAGAGTCAAGTCACCAATGATCTTCATGAGCAGAGTCAAGTCACCATTGATCTTCCTGAATCCAGTCTAAACTCTGCGGAACTACCAGAGCTTCTCCACGTCTCTGCTGAACTACCAGAGCCTCTCCACATCTCAGCCGAACTACCAGATCCTCTCCACGTCTCAGTCGAACTCTCTGAGCGCTCGACTGATCCTGTCGTGGCCATGGAGGCCACCCTTAACTTGTTCATGTTCTCTGTTTCAGACTTGCCTATCCAGACTTGCTTTCATGTATCATCAATACCACTGTGGTGGTCCTCGGTGACGCCCTGGTGGGCTCCTGTTTCGACCGCACGGATGTGGTGGTCTTCTGCGCCGCCCTGGTGGGTTTATGACTCAACTACATGGCTCCAGTTCCACCTTGCTCCACCCTGGATTACTGCCCTGTCGGTTCGGCCCTGGGCCACTGAACTTTCTGTCCTTCCTGGACTTGTGTTTTGTTGTTGTTTTTGTTTTGTTTTTTGCCCTTTTCTCTCTGTTTCCCTCTATGGACCTGGCCCTCCGTCCCTCCCCCTGATCCTCCGCCTGTCCACCTCCCTCCTGGGCTCCTTGTTTTTGTTTTTCTCTCTGTTTCCCTCTATGGACCTGGCCCTCCGTCCCTCCCCCTGATCCTCTGCCGGTCCACCTCCTTCCTGGGCTCCTTGTTTTTGTTTCGCACTATTTGTTTCTGTTTCCCCATTTTTACCTGGCCCTCCGTCCCTCCCCCTGGTCCTCCGCCGCTCCACCTCCCTCCTGGTCTCTGTGTTCCTTGGTCTCTTCTTGGTTTCGGGTGGAGCATCTGGTAGCTGCTCTGTGGAGGAGGGGGTAATGTCACGATGTCTGGTCTCTGTTTCCCTGGGTGTCCACTAGTGGTCTCAATTCCCCATAGGCACCTCAGAGCAGGCACTACACTTCCCACAAGATTTGTCCCTTCATCACGGTAATTGCACACCTGTTAATTGCACTCAGGTGTCTTCACTTTCATAGTCATTATCCTGCCTATATAATCCGGTCTGTTTCCATTTGTCTGCATGGAGTCCTTACTTTCCTTCACCTAGTTTCCTCGCGTTTCCTAGTCCTTGAGTTCCTGTTTGTTTGTTTGTTTGTTACCGTTTGGATAGATGTTGGTTACGACCCCGGCTTGTTTTTGACTCTGATTTTGATTACTGTTAATAAACCACACTGCACTTGGATCTTCCGTCTCCTGTGTTCCCGTACGTGACAAGTCCACTAAAAGGAGGTAGAGCTTTTTCACATTTGGCTCCCAAACTCTGGAATAGCCTTCATGATAATGTTTGGGATTCAGACACATTCTCTCTGTTTAAATCTAGATTAAAGAGTCACATCTCTTTGGCCAAGCATTCAAATAAAGCATCTCATAATCTGCAGTTATATCTGATCAAATGCACATTATTATTCTTTATCTTGGGTTAAACAAACCAATTTTGCTTGGTTGGAACGGCAGCTACACTAATTATGCCTCTATTTTTTTTTTTCTGTTTTTACAAAAGCTTCAGTCTGGATCTAGAACACCTGAGAAGAGATGATTCCCACCACTCAGAGGACCTCAGATGATGCAAACCCTGAAACAACATACAACTATAAGTTTGAAAGCAACATATGATAATTGCTATTAATAGTATTTATTGTCTCTTTGATTATGTCTTTGTTCCGTATATTTCTGCCATAATTACATTAACTGACAGTGACCACTGATAAGCTACTACTAAATATATTGTAGAAACTTAATTTTCTGTAAAGCTGCTTTGCAAAGATTTGTATTGCGAAAAGCTTTATACAAATAAAGTAGAATTTAATTTAATTGATAAATGAAACGTTTGGCCTGTGCAGGAAACCAAATATTACTTACTGAACATTATTACCTGGATGAGCCAGTTTACAGAATCAAATCAAACTGAAACATCTGAAATAGCTTGTGGCTTGAGCAGAACGGATCCACATGTTACTTAATAAAAACTCACTTTCGGAAGTCACTCTGACATAAAATAAACCAAAATACTGTCATATATGATCCTGTGATCCCATTTTTTCCCCAACTAATTCAGTTACCCCAAGAGTACTCTGAATTGAGGAAACAGCTTGGAATTTTAATTTTTATGATTTCTCATGGTTTATGTAAAATTGTGATTTGATTAAGACTTGCTAATTTACTTTATATCCTTTAGATATGTAAAACATTCACATTTTACATTATTATTGGGTGCTTTACAAATATTATATATATATATATATATATGTACATACAGTAAGTTGACATGAAGATTTTAATTATATTGATTTAGAAAATAAAACTTCCATTTTATTCTCAACCATCTGACAATAACACACTAAAAGTGTGAGACGCATAAAAGGACAAATGCAATTTAGTAAGCTATCTTAATAAATATCAGGCTGCAATGTAGCCTGTTGCTACTCACTCTTGCATTTGTCATATTTTGGTTAAAGCTCATAAAAGATGCACTCTCTACGGCTAATGTGGACGATGTATTCTAATTCACATTGATTATATGTCACATTGTTGTAATTATAAGCCCGACATGTACACTTTTCATGCTATTTCTCTCCCCCACCCCCTTTCCTTTCTAACCCTCTGACATTTGTGTTTTTCTTTGATTAAAAGGACACTGATGGTGTTCAAGGGAAGTTAGAAAAGGACAAAATCAATACTCAAAAAGAAACAGACCCTGAATGCATCTCTCTCTCTCTCTCTCTCTCTCTCTCTCTCTTTTTTTTCTATGGTGCTCGCTATTTTTTTCCATCAGATATTGACCATAAGGACAGTATTCTTTAAGAATGGCCACTCTTAAAAACAAAAAACAATTTGAATCATGCCTGATGAAAGCTGGCAGTGTTTGTCTACTGTCATGAGGGTAGCATTTGAGGAGGCCTAAAGTAGAGCTGAGAAACAGATTCACATCCTCTTCAGAACCCATCCCATTAGTCTCTACTTCAGTGTGCATTCTCTCCCACTTTGCTTTTCCTTCCTTCTGTTTCAGCCCTGGACTATTAACATTGTTCTTATTTCAGCCTTCTGTTTCCTAAGTGACCCGCAGCCTTCCATTCTTCCCTCAGATTTCACCCTCTCTTCAGACAGAAGAACCTGCAACAAGTGGCAAAGGTCTTTCCGAACACAAAGCTTTCTGTTTGCAATTTTCTCTCCCTGACTGTACATCATTCTCTTCCCTTTTTATGGCAACCTCACATTGCCCATCTTGGCTGGAGCTTTACATTTTTTTCATAGCCTCTCAATTTTTACATTCCCTTCTGCCCTTTTAAACAGGCAAATTATTTTAATTATTTTCTCTGGCATTATTCCTTTTTCTATGCCCCACTAATTCATTTTCATGAGTCATTAAATGTTACATTGTCTCTCTCCCCTACTGTCCATAGAGTAGTTGAACTCATTTGTACAGGGCGAAAGCCCATACAGAGGACAGTGAGGACTTTGACATGCTGATCATATGACCTACACCCTTGTAATACAAATTGCCCATCACTCCTACAATCTATTGCCTTTACTGTTATGGTCTGCCTATCAGGCTTCACAAAGGATCCTCTCCAGTCAGATCCAACTCATTTTTTATTTTTTAGTTCAAATCTCAACACTCACCATGCTCTCCCAGGTCTCTAGGTACAAAGATATAGTTCTTATATTAAATGTAACTCAAGGTCTGCACTCTTAAATTCTCTATATTTAAACAGGAGATTAATACAAATAACAGACATTTCGGCCTGCTGCCTTCATAAGTGTGACAAGATCTCAATAACTCAATGATTACAGTATATGAAGGTCAACAATGAACCACAGGTGGTGGTAATTAGGTTTCAAAATTCAGAGTCCAGATAAGTTCCATCTATAACAGCAACAAATGTCAACAAAAGCTTAAACAAAAATCAGTTGGTACAAAAGTATTTTTTAAGTTCAAATAAATTACTTTATATGCAAATATTTAGTTCTCTTTTGTTTTCAATTCAGTAAAATTTTAAGAAAAGATGCAATAGTGGTATGAGCGTTACACATTTCTATGAAATTCTATGAAAATTCATTGCGCATTCATTCAACAATTAACACTTCTGATCTCTATCCTCAGCAAACCACAGTTTCTGTAGAATATTTCATGACCCACTTTGAAAGCAGTTCTTAAACACCCCTGACGCGACCCACAGCCTGGCCATGTCACCTTACTTGATACCATCTCATATGAGACAACACTCAAGTTCCTCGCTAAGCTTCATGCAACGACCTGGTTCTTGTTTCCCCACTTTTCCACTATATCGCCTGTGATCTTCTGCCTTATTTTTATAACATCCTTAACTAATGTAGCTGACCCATTAGGTTTTCTTGTGCAAATCCAATTCTTAAAACACCTTAGGCCTCTAGGCTGTGACTTTGTGGTGGCAATTTGCTTTTATTTTTCTAATGCAATTATTTGTGACTATAAATTTTTCTCTTTTTTTTGGCTTGACGAAACAAAGGGATGTAGAGAATCAGATGCAGAGAGGAATCTAAGAATCTAAAAATCTTTCATAGAAGTAAAAAAAGAACTCCATAACTAAAGACACTTTATTTTCCATGATTTTCAGTTTGGAGATCAGTGCAGAGAGAGCCTCTCAGAAGCATTAGACAATAGACGAGATGAGAGGCAAGACAAAAGGCAAGGGGAGGAGAAAGAGAGAAATGCGTCCACCTTCGTTGAGAGCCAAGAAAGAGAGATTATGGCCTATGCCGTACTAGCCACACTACTAGGCACAAAATTGTGCCACAGCAATTGCCTGCACACTGCACAGTACAGAGGGAACCAAATTTGAACAGCGTTGCACAAAACAAAGTGAAAAGTTGTCATTAACATTTTTCATTTATTTATTTGAACACAATCCTCACTTACAACTGCATGTGGTTGTAACACAGTTTGTAGGTTGGGAAGAAGGAGATGGGAAGATTTAAAAAAGACTTTAATAGACCTAATAAAATCAACATAAAACTTAAAATAGTGAGACAGCCCCTCACAGACGACTGCCGCACACAAACAGAACCAAAGCGCAAAATAAAATCCAGTGGTCCTCTCTCGTCTTGCACTGTCGTCACTCTTCCTTTTATCCCTCTGGAGCTCCACCTTGGGACTCGAGATGGTGAGTGGGGTTGTGCATTATCACTTACTCCACTGGCCTCACACCATTCCCATGGCTTTCAGTTCCGCCCAACTCGTCACTGTGCTATTGTTCCATTTAGAGGTAAATTGTGAAGGCCTGGCCGAACTATTGAATTTTAACTGAATTTTAATTAAGATTTAAATTAAATTAAATTAAGATTTATTTATTTTTATTTATTTATATTTGCCTGGATAGAAAGATGTGGAGTATTGGGTAGAGAGATGACGCCAACAAGCAAAACACATATGAACTCCATTAAAATTCTTAAAGGTAAAAACCATCCTTCATAAAAGTGAAATACAAAGAACCACTGAAGCATTTATTGAAGCTTAAATTGACTAAACTCCTTCCTGTCTGTACTGAGGTAAATTTAGCTAGCCTAAAATAATCAACTGACAATAATTTCAAAATAATTACAACCACAAACTAGCACCTAACATGAAAAAAAGAACAGCCTTAAACTGCTACTTGCTTCACAATCCAACGCAAAACAGTAAAAATAAGTGCCATTGGACAAATTTAGCATACAGTCATTTCCTCTGCTTTCGCTGCTCATAGCCATTAATCAACATTTGTGAAGGGCACAGTGTGCTGGAACCCAGAGAGAAAGACTTATCTTGAAGTTGAGCTGGGTAATTGTCTCAAACTTGTGCTTCCATCGCTAACACACAGAGAGCTAATCATACCTCCAATTGATCCTCATTGCTCTTGAGAGAGGCATGCTGGGACAGGGTCTGAATTAGAACCAATGGGGAACCTTCTCAAGGAGGCCGGACACTGCCATGGTTACTATACAGCAGGGCCTTGGAGACTGCCGTGTAGCTCCGGTGTGGCTAATGACAGGATGTTTAAACGCCATAGATTTGAAAGGCTGACTTGTGTGAATAAACCGCTCAAAACCGTGAAAAATGTGAGCTGAAAGCTGTGGCCGGAAGGGAGGAGAGGGGGAGTAATTATTGGTATACTTTGATTCTAATGACTGGAGGTGTCAAAGCTTTATTTCCAGATGACAGCACATCACCGCGCTCACTAAATACAGCACGGGCCTTTTGCGTTTAATACAAATTAACTCCTCTCAGTAGCTTGTCATGCATTTGAACACATCAGCCTGCATGGCCATGCATTATTCAACAAGGCAAGGTCAACAGTTGAAAATAAACTTCTTATTTGTGAAAATGGCTCACTTAGCCAACCTATTCATCATAAGATGGTCCTGTAAGCATCAAACAACAGACAGGCTGTTATTCATCGGCACAGGATGACCCACAGAGATCTGTACTGTTCCACGCTGCTATTTTAACCCCACAAACCCTGGGGGGGTCAACCATGACATCTACAGCCCAAATGTAGCAGCTTCCCATGCAAATGTACAAGAACAGAGAGAGTGATTCCAGAGTGGCAGTCAAAATCACACAGACGACAAAGGAAATGAGATTACTATGCCTGAATAAGCTTTTTTAAATTTATTTTTCTAAATTATAAAAACATAAAATAATAGATTAGCCTAATTATTTGTTTTGTAGACAAAAAGCTAATCAAATATAATTTTGTGTTTTTATGAAAAATTTTCTGTTGTCTGACAGTCACCGTAAAAGTCTTAATGAAGCCAGAGCTGAGAAGCATTTTTAATTAATAAAAAATAAAAAATAAAAAATTCTAATGCTACATCAGGTGATTTAATAAAATTCTTGGTATTCAAAATAAATATTCTGAAAAAAGACTGATCTCCATTTACCCTATAAGACAGAGCTCTCCTGTCCACCAAAATCTGTTGTTCCTTGTAACACAACCAAGCAAAGAACCCATTGCATCACTAAATAAATAAATATGCATGCATGCATGCCTAAGTGAAGCTTGCCATGACAACTGAGTAGGTCTCGCAAGCAAAATATGTAGTTGATGGAAAGACATTGAGATGTTGCTGACATTGACACTGCCGGAAGAAATTTCCTCTTGACTAACTTGTCAACAATGTGTCTCAGACCACCTCTCCCGAGATTTGAACAATCAGTTTCAAGTGTAACATTAATGCATCTTGGTTGAATTTAATGTTTTCTAGCTGTCCAATCAGCCCATGATCCAAAATGGCAATTTAGCAATGGGGTAAATGGGGCCTTAGTGACTGCGCAAGTGTGTTAGATACTGAGATGGGATTTCACATAGTATGAATAAGGAATTAGGAAAACAAGGTTATGGTGTAAACTGCCATACACGCCTGATTGCAATTTCACAATCAAATTCCCCATCTTGTTGGCTAGATCTGGGCAATAAGTTGCAAATGACGCAGCTGACTGTCATGATCTGGCATAATTTGAGAATGTACAACCTTTCTCCACCACTACAAGCCAGGCTTCTGAATAAATTCTAGTGTGCAGAAATATAACTTATCTATGCCCATGTGTTTTGATATATGTCTGCTCTTCTCCATCATTTGATCAACATTTGATGGATAGCTGCTGCCAAATTTGCTAGAAATTGTCTAAAATGTTGTGGTTAGTGAATAAAGTGGAACTGTTTAATGAATTTGCCCCCAAATTGTCTATATGGAGAGAGAAATCATAAAAATATATGTTTGTGTGGTGGTGAGCATCTGTCACTGAGGGCTTGTGCTACACAGATGTGATTGATGTTGAACAAGATATGTCACAAAGATGGAGATATGGAGATTCCTTCCCTACAGCTGCAGTGGAATCATCCCTCAGCAGACTGAGACACTGTCAACACACACACAGACACACACACACACACACACGCATAGTCTTATAGATTAGCTCTCACCATAAACATCTCAAAGCACAGTTACTGTTCAAACTGCTTTCCCTATACAAGTACTGGAAACATAAAACTGTATCTCACTGTTTTTGAGCCTTTGTGAATAAGAGGTTGTCTGGGAGAAATGAATCAATGATTAGTGATATTATTATTTTCCATGCAAATTACTCCAGAATGAAAAATAATATCCAGCGGAAATGAGCACTAGAAGCAGTAAAACATCAACAACTTTCAATCCTTTTCAAACAACAATTATGATTATGGGGTAGACAATGGATTAATAAAGACTTATTTTAGTGTGATGATCTTGCACAATATTATGTTATGACCTCAAAAAACTTATACAACTCATAATTTGTAACCCAAAACATTTTGTAATTCACATTATATAACATGCTCCATACTTTATGGCTTTTCTGACAAGCAGTAAACTTGCTTAGTAGCTCACCTGGTACTGTACTGCATTTGCGATACATGAGTCACATATGCATTTTATCTTATGTTTGCTTTTATCACTACAGGTTTAGGGTATGGTCTAGAGAAGATGATACTGTAGTGTACGCTATCTTCAAATGCGATAGAGCATTAGCCTTTTAGTGTCACTCATTGGACATTTCATTTCTGAACTGCCACAATGCATATAATGACTAACGTTATTACGCCAGATGTATGCTTATCTGTTTGAAATAAAACTAAACTAACTTTTGCCACTAGACATTTCATTTTGAGGGTATCACAAAACATACATGCCAGGGATGTAATATCATTTCTCAGATATGTTGCTACAGGCACGTATTTCCAATGAGCCTGGGCTGCAAATAGAATACATAACAAAATAACAGGCAATGCATATAGGCCTTTTGTGCACATCCAGAGCCACTATAATGGATTATTTCACTATATCGGAAGCAAATGAGTGTCAAACAAACTAGTTTGGAAGCAATTTAAGGCTATTTAAATGATTTAAGGTCACGTTTGTGTTTTCGAACTAGTTTTAAGCAAATAAAGCTCACACAGGGACAGCTGTTCCTGTAAGAGGTTTCAAGCGAAGGAAAGTAACTGGAGCATCAATCGCGGTGTCAGGGGAGCAAGTAGGAGCCGCCGAGGCTCTCTGGGCCCCTGGAATGTGCTAGGTTTGTGCTGCGTATAAAACTCCTATTCCTGGGTGTCTTGTTAGGGCTGCAAACATTCGCTCGGTAGAGAGAGAAACACCTATTTCTCCATGTTGCATCCCGGGAGGGAAGGACGCTACGCTAAACAAAGCTGAAGGAACAGCGGCGCCTGCTATTATTTCACCCCACTAAGCTAATGAAGCGTTACCATCGTCAATTCAGCCACGCAACCCAGACATTCTGTCAGCACCCACCCTGTGACAAAACCCACTTTGCCTGTTTGTTGCGCTTTTCTTTACACGTTGCACACGTAGGACTCGTTACATCTCGTCATCTTGTCAAACATACCCATGTGTTCTGTTCATTCAATAATCTGCAGAAAAACACCTGGAACTTCAAAAACAAAGTCCCTCGCATGGGCGTTGACATTCTGTGACTTTGCATTCACAAAGACGATTTTGTAGACAACTGGGGTCTTTATTTTCATGTTTATGTTTCTTTTGTTCTTCTATGAATGTAGGGTAGAGTAATCAAAACCTAACTTTACTTCAGCAGAGGTGCTATGCTTTTTCCAATCTCAAAAAAATCATTAATTCATATAAATCCAGAAAAAAAACAAAAGCAGCATGTCAAAATTGTAAGTCTGTGTGCAAATGTCAGTGCAAGTAATGCTTCCGAACTGGTGCTCCGACGTGACACTGAGTTTATAGGAATGAATGTGTGCACTGTGTCAAGGACGATATTTGTCTCACCTTTTTACAGGTGTCACTCTAAACCGTCCCCTGACAAACCAGCCATTTTCCTGAAGCATTTCAATTTTTCCACTCGACCACTGGTATATACAATAGATGCCAATTTTACAAGCTTACACCAAAAATTGTTTTTCACCAGCTTGAGTGTCATTGCTTCCTCGCCCCCTCCAAAATTACTGGGAATTTATTTTGCCTGCAACTAAAATGTGAAACTCCTGAATTTTATTTTGCTCCTGCAAAGTGTCTCTTGAAACAGCATAGTGATTGGCTGATGAGGCAGCGCGCCCTTTGATGATGCGTTGACTAATATTGAACTTGGCAGCTCACAGTCGTCCTTGTCAACCTTGAACACCTGAAGACTTCATATCTGCAATATAAAATCAATAGGCTGCTGACAGCACACATCATTTATAGGGGCTGAAGGTGTTTTTGGATAGGAGATGAAAGTGTTCACACACTGGCACCTGCCCGCCTATTGCTAATAAAACCATATATGACTGTCAGCAAGAGATTTGTGATGAATTCAAGAATATTGTGTCTCAATCCCCAACACAGTGTTTTAAAAGGAGACAAATGTCTGTGGAAAGTGGGAAACCGTCGTGATGGAGGTGGCTTTAAGAGTTTGCAGGGTATCTTTATTGAAGCATCACGCTTACAGCAACATGTGTGTCCTTGCTGAGAACACGTTTAACATGCCCAACTGAAGTCCTTAGAAAGAACCGCTGGCCAAGTCTATTATATCTCACTTTGTACTCACTCTGTCTTTCTCTGTGTATTTCTTGCTCCTCTCAGGGGAAGATCTGAGCAATTCTCTTTCTCTAAAACTGTCTCTATTCAATAGTCTGCAACAATAAACTCCCCACAACTGTATAGTCAGCACTGTGTAAAGAAAACGGCTTTGCAAAGTACATTCAAACACACACAGACGCACACACACAAATACAGACGCAGCTGAATGCGGAGTATGCATTGGACACTAACATGTCACTTAAAATCAATAAAAAATGACTGCTCTTTGTCATAAGTCTATATACCGTAAATACATAAAAGCAAAAAGCAACATGTTTCAATGCGTTTCTGTGCTGCATGTCTTGTGTGAGCAGCTCAAAGATTAAATGAAAAGCACTATCACGTTCAGGCACCTATTGCTGTTACTGTATGTGTTTCATCTCCCATCAAACTGTCTCTAAAGCAGATGTCTCAATTCAGGTAGCTGGTCACACACATGGAAGCCCAGCTGCCTCATCCTAATCCATTTGATTCACTATATTTGCGTGACTAAAAGAGGTGGAGACTGCCTCAAACTAAATTAAAGAAACAGGCAAAAATAGAGACAGAACGAGTTTGGAAAGACTAACTTCCGGGCCCATCTGTAATTGTTCCACTGGCTATAAAAAAAAAACACATTTGAAATGGTATTATGGACCTGCCAGAATAATTATGGTCAAAAGAACCAGAGCAAACCTGAAAATAAGTATTTAATTAAGGCTGGTTGGAGTAGTAGTGATAATAGTAATACTGAATTAAAAATGTCTTTTTAACACGATTTCTCCAGAAATCATAGTTGTACATTACACAAACCTGTTACCTGACCAAAAGGAAATGTTCATTTAGCAATAACAATACACCATCATGTGGATCCTCTAATGAGTGATAATCTAATTTAGGCTTCATTTGTAACCCTGTTAACCATTTTGCAATACCATTTATTTATTTATTGTTTTCTGTATTTTATGCATCAATAATTTTGTCAAAGTTGTCTATTTATTTTCGATGTTTAATATAACATTTACATTTCAAAATTACAAATTTGATTCAACTTCTAAAAGCTATTTTTTTTTGTTTTACTCATTTGCTAAAAGTGTGACAAGAAAATAATCCACAGAGTGCTAAAGAGAAAATAAAACCCTGGTTATGGATGAACTGAGTGAATGAAAAGACATGAATGGATATTAGTTCTGGAGTCAGCTTATGAGAGTGATGAAAGAACTAGAAAGTCCAGAGCAAGAATGAGAGAAAACATCAAGGTTAAAGCCTGCTCTTTGTGAGAATAGTTTGCAGAGGCTGCGCTGAGTGTGTACCCACAGATACATTAATACGGTACTTCAATCTGGAGAAAATCCCTTATCATAGATTTTACACACGGGTCAGGGGGCACGATTAATTGCGTTTTAAAAATTAATCACATTAAATTAACATCAAATTAACAAGACTAAAAATACTGAAAAAAAGACTGTAGAAAATGTAGGCCGCAGAGAGTGCTGACACAGTATTTCTAATAAAAAAAAAAAAAAAAGATACAGATATCCTCCTATAAGTCCAATGCTAAGTCTCATCTATTTCGGCAGTACTTACTCTCTTCAGTACATTTAGAAAGCTCAGTTAGAGGTGTACTTTTGAACCTTGAACAATTGTGATGAATTCTTCAGAAAAAAAAATGCTAAAGAAAGAAAAGACATTTGGCTACTGACCACAGATTGGCTATTAATTCATTATGGTAATGTGCATATAGACCCCTGAAAACGTGTTTTTTGGGAATCCCTCATAACTATTGGGTCACTGTACAAAGACAGCTAGCGACTTAAAAGCTGTAAGAAGCAATTACATCATAAACGTATAACTTTAATTGCCATTAATTGCACAAGGGTGACTGCCTCTGCATGCCTAATGTTCTAAGTGCCTGTGGATGTGATTTACGAGCTTTGATTAACTCCGCTCACCGAACATGAGGATGCATGGAGATTTTACAAGCTTTTAAAGAACTATGGTGTGTAGAGGTCTTAAAAAACTGCTGATGTACAATTGTTGGGCAAAAAAAAAATGTATTCATTTATTTTGTCATTTATCCATTTATATCTTTTCATTTAATTGAATGTATTTCTTGACAGAATGATTAAGTGAACTTTAGATTTTAAACTTTCATTAGATGAAGTGCCTTGTAAAATTCGACCAAGAGGAAGATGCTAAATAAAGCTGCCTTTTATATACACACACAACCCTTTACACCTTTTTTTGTTTAACTTCATCAATAAACAAGCAATTATAATGAGGCTTGAGAAAACTGAGGACTGAAATATCTAGCGACCGAGCATACTGCACATGTTCAGGTCTAGTCTAGTTTTTTTTTTTTTTTTTTGGATGTGTCGCAGGTGTGTGAAATGGACATTAACTTTACCCCCCCCCCAAGCCCCCCCCCCAAGTCTTAGATTACACTTGATTAAAAACTGTTGTTTTACAGGGGGTGAAAAAAATCTAAAACTTTTCATCTAATTAAAGCTGATTGGCTGTGAGCTTGAATGGTACATGGCCAGGTGTTTATTTGCATCGTACCGCACACATGACATTGTGTGTCATTTAAAAATATGAGAGAACACTCAAGATTGGACATAAATTAACAAGCACATAGACACCACTTAGAATGAGATCTACAGTATTTAAAGTGTAATATTGTAGCCAAGTTGTCGAATACTAAATATTGAAGCAATGTTTTCCAATTCGGGATGAGCTATTTTTGCAGCTTAGCCTCAATTGACAGAGGAGTGTGTTTTCAGATCTGGAATTTGGTATATCCTGAACCCAAATTCTTAAAATTACTTTATACGCATAAGTTAAGAAAGCTCTTTATTGAAGTCAGCTGTAACAAAGGTGTACTGTACAGGGAATATGGTGGGCTTCCAAACGAGCAGCTTCTGAATGCACACACACACACATATCCTGTCTGAACGACAGTCGAAAGCCTGGCATGAACAGATGTTTATTTATAAAGTAGCAGCAGGCAGGACATGACAGAGGTCACTAAAGGCAGGGTCAGCACGAGTCCCTATGAATTATTGATACTCATCATGTCTGTATGTGTGTGAGAGAGGGAACAGCCCTGGAGCGCACTATAAGCACCGAAGACAAACTAAGTCACAAAATTTGACATCAACTTTTCAAATAAAATGGGTTCTAGTTCTACACGAGGAAAGGATAAAATCAATATTATATGAGTGCTCACCTCTTTTCTCCCATTTCCTCTCAGACTGCACTTAATGGTCAGATTGCAGTATTGACAAACATAGATGCATCTCTGTAATGAACAAATAAAGAGAGAAAAACAATTATTCAATAGAAAAGAAGAAGAAAAATAAGTAAATTATTGTGATTTATAATTTAAACAAAATCAAAAAGTTTGTAATTAATCATCTTTCCTGACCCAAACAAAGAAATATCAAAGCAATTCAAGATAATAATAAAAAAAAACATGCCACTTAAATGAAAGACAATGAAATACAAATATGCTCATTAGCTAAATGCATATTTTCCAAAAGAATTAACAAATAATTCAAAACAACCATATTCCAATGCACCGAAGTTCTGATAATATGTTGCACCTACAGAACATCTAATTTTTTATCATACTGCAAGAGTGTTAATAGTGAAACATGTTTATGCTTATTATATTCAGAAGCACTCCTTAATTTTCTTGAAAGCAAATACAAATTACATGTAACAATAATAAAAAAAATGCTAACTGATTTAAAAAATGCTGATTGAAATAATGGATTGAGTTCTAAAGCAGCTAAAACAATTTCATCTGCAACAATCGAATGCCTTTTAATTAGATTTCATACATTTATGGGGTATATGCATGTACTGTACCGCATGCTAATTTGATGAATTGTTTAACACATAATATTATTATTTGATTAGATATTTTAACTGATTGGCTCCTCTAGTAAATGTGATACACATACAGAACAGCGAGATACACTACAGAAACAGAAAGAGGGAAGTAAAAAAAAAAAAAAAAAACTCAACTGGGCACACGGATAGCAGATGTTAGCTGTTTGCAAAAGCAAATAAAAACAGCCGGCCCGCTTCAGCAAGATCCGATCCATTACTGTCCTATCTTTCAACAACAAAAAAAACCCTGCACACATACACACAGTTTCAGCATAATCTCATAGGAGTGAAAAAAGAAAAAAAAATGCAGGCACGCTGACCGACCAGAAACCTGTTTGTTCATAAATCGCAGCAGATTACACCTAAGAGGAGAACAAAGTTTTTGATACTGCAACTTCAAATAAGTGGCTGCAGCTCACGGTCTCAAATAAAAGCACAGGTTGATGATTGACTCGCTGTAAAACACAGATTTGATTGGTGCCCTTTAGGATGGGTCTGAGTGCACTTTCTATCTCTCTCTCGCTGTCTGTCCGACTCCAATGCAGACACTTCACCTCCTCTATATTAAACCACTAGACAAGGCACACAGGGTCCCAAACTCATTTCAAATGGTATTGATCCCTTCCACAAATAAGAACCCACACCACAATTTATTTGCGTCCCCTCAGGTATCATCTGTTTAAACATTTTCCTGAATCAATCAGTGTGGGCTCTCCAGAGGGACGCCGTCTCGCACCAGTCTGGTTATTATCCCCTGCTGATGAAAGATGCGCCCGTCTGCACAGGTCTGGGAACAGCTTTTCGGAAGTTATGCACTTAGGATTCTTCAAAACATGCCTCTTTTGGGACTTTCAGAGCAATTTGATTCTCCGGGTTATCTAGAAAGGACCCAGCCTTTTCTGTCTTTTTTAAGGGTACAACTACAATAAATTTCACTTATTTCCAACCATAAAAAAGTAACTTTTAGATAGTTTGTATTATAAATCTGATTTGGGTCATTTGGCAGAATTCTCCAAACACGAGACTCGTATTTTCAAAAATAACTCAATTTAAAATGCTGTACATTCTTTTAAATGTTTAAAGACCTGATTCATAATTGTCTTATAACCAAATAAAATATTGTTATAAAAAATTGCGTTAATAATAATAATACATTTAATAATTACTCATAATAAAATGTATAATGTTTATTTTTATTTTTTTACATTTAAGTCAATGTGGCTGTGGTAAAAGCTTGTATATACTTGTAAATAAAAATGTTTCTAATCAGGACACACAATTACAATATCACCTCAACTTGTAAAATAAACCTATTACAAATTTTCTGCAGAAATCCGTTACTTATGTCTTGTTAGTGAAATAAGCAGCCTCGCAGCAAAGAAGAGATGCAACAAGAGCATAAAATAGATTGCGAGGTAGTCAGAGAGACTTTCAGTCATCATCAATATGCAGAGTCAACATACTGGAATAGTGGAAGAGTAGAGTGCACTTCAACAAAATCAACTTCATTAGAAATAAAGGCAAACAGACATTTTTATGTGAGTTTACAATATTGAAAAAGCAAAATACATAGACAAGAAGAAGAGAAGATAAATTGTTCCTCCTCATCCCTTAAAATATAAAAGATATGTAGGCACTTCAAATAATATGGATTAAGTGATTCTTACCCTGAATCTATTTGCTACAATTCATATTTAAATTGCAAAAGAATGCATGTGGACCTAGAGATATCCCACCTGTTTTATAATCATCTGTTTTACAATCACAGATTTTTTTAAATAGTCCTAGAACATCTACTCTTCATCCAACATTTATTTTAGTCTCTGTTAAATGTGTATATAATGTTGTGGAGCAGCCGGGACATCCAACAGTAAAGACAGAGCGGTGGGCAATTGTGGGGCACACCGTGACTAACAGCTTCCTCATCGCTAATCTCATCCCTGTGCTTGTCGCTTGTATGTTTGTTGCTTTTCTGCCTGGACCAGATGTGCCTGTTTAGAAACTGTGACGGACAGGGAAAGAGGAGTTTGGAACGCTGAAGCTATTGTTAGGAAATTCACTCTGAATGGCACCAGGAGCAGACAAATTAAGTGGAACCAAGATTTTCTTTAAACACAGGTTTAGGATGCACTGAAAAAAAGAAAAGAAAAGAAAAGTAATATAAACGCAAGAAAACACGGTAGCACAAACATAGGACAAAGAACAGGATCACTGTTGTCACGGTTCACACTAGGAGCACAGGAACGAGGGAAAAGGAAATGAGGAGTAATGCAAATTCCAGTATTTCATGAACAAAAAGCTGGGAACACAGGAACACAGGGACACGGGAAACACTGAGAACCCGAAATGACATTTAACAGCGGAATCAAGTGAACTAAATACGGACAGGAACAGGAAAAACCAAATAAGGGCACGATAATCAAACTGGAGCATGTGGAGAAGTAAAACACAACACGAGACATTGAGTCTGACAACTATATGCTTTTAGAGAATGTTTTAAAGATGATATTAAAAGAGCTTCTTGTGAAGTGTTATATTAATTAATTTATAGACGTTGAAAAATGGCAAGAATAACCTTTTGCTGATTAATGGAGCTATTCTCCAGATTCACTGAAGCACTTAAGGCACTTACCACATGTAAAACTGTTTCACCAGAAAAAATGCACTTCTAGGGCTGACTTTACTGAATGACGTATATAACACCTTCAATTATTAATGTAACTGAGAGAAAAACAAACAAACTAAAAAAACTAAAAATATTGAATAATAATAAATAAACAAACTGTGTGTACTTAATATAAATTATATAAAATGCTACATATTAAATTAGCCTTAGCAAGACAAATATATATATATTTTTTTAATTCCAAAAATATTCAAAAATGAATTATTTTTTTTCTTAGGCGGTTGTAAGAAGCTACAGAGTAATAATAATAACAATAATAATTGTTGTCAACCTACTTGTACTACTTCTGCAATTGATAAAAGTCATCATCAGCAGCAGCAGCACTAAAGCATAAACTCAAATCATGCATATTTTCAGCATCTGCCTGAGAAGACATCATGGTAACTAGCCTCTGAATAGAACATTTGCTGTGAGCATTACGCTACAGAGACAGCCGTGTGTTGAGGGGGGTATTCATATCCACCCAACACAGAGGCTAAAATCCTATGGTTGTGAGGGCAAGTGCTGCTCAGCGGCGGGAAAGAGAAAAGGATGTGACACGAGCCACCTCCCTCATGAACACTGCGAGACTTTTCAAGTCAGCAGTTCAAATATTCATGACTGCGCTCATGTAGCGCTTTTTAACCTTCTCCTGACCCCATTTAAGCATTAGATGCTTCTTAGAAACTTCTGTGGGCCAGGAGGAGGCAAAACAGATTTGAGTCATCCTGACAGTTGTACACTTTCTTTCTTTTTTCCTTTATTTCTCTTTTTTTCTTTCTTTCATTGTTTCCTCACTCCCCATTAACCTACAGGATCACGATTCTGATGTGAAGAAGATGTTATTTGTGTAAATGCACATATGTGATTTTTATAATTAATCATGGAACATTTTGAGCAACTTGTGAATAAAAACCTTTTGCATTGACACGTGCAGTTTGTGATGAAGATGATGATGTCGTTGACAGTAAGTATTCTTCATAAACTGAGAGGATGCCAGATATCTACATTTTATTTTTTTATTTTTTTGCTGTAGGGACACATTGTCAGAGAGAAGCATCTCATTTCATAACAAAGCCCTAATTATGACTGGTGTTGCATTGCCAAAACAAATCAATAGTTTACATGCAGAGACATGACACAAGGAAAAGCCTACTCGAGACCGGCTCATGGAAACACAAATGCACACAAAATGTTTTAATATCTGCATGACCTAGAAAAAGTACAGCTCTTTCTTTTAATCAAATAATTTGGAGTCTAAAAATAAAAAAGGGCTATCCCATGGAGAATATCCATGACCTTTCCAGTTGTCCATGACTACTCAGTACATTAATATATATATTTCCCTCTTTAAATCTTGCTATTCCATAGAGTTTTCATTTGTAGGTCAGGTATAAATTAAAATATTTAAACGGTTATTCTTGTTAGTGAACACATGTCTTCAATAAGACCCTGAGCTTGTGGGTCATGAAGAAGAAAATATAGAAGATGAAATATTTTGGAGCAGAGTAAAGATAGAAAAAAAGGCCTACATTAAGGCATGACACTATAGTTTTTTTCTTCTCCTCCTTTTTTTTAAGCATTGGTCTGTTTTGAAATTTTGCTTCCATAAAATACCATATTTAAGACTAGTGAAAAGAAGACATAAATACACGTTTTAATTACAATACCTATATTAAAAGGCCATTTTCTCAAAATATTTTCTTTTTCTTTTTCTTCATGCATCGAGCCAGAAATCTCCACTTCAGTATATGTTCTAACAGTATTTTCTGATTTACTGAATTATAAAAACATAACTTAAATGTCAACAAAATTAAAAACAAAAAATGAACATGGTTTTATGTTCAGATTTCGGTTCTGGTATTTTTTTTTTTTTTTTGCAAATCAGTATGTATTAGATCATTATAATTAGATAATGCCCATTTGCATATTTAACCAAAATTTGATAAAACGTATAATACTAAACCATTTTGTTAAAGGTTAATGTATACTGTAATCACTTTGAGACGCATGGTGATATCTATTAACAATTTTTTTTCCCCTATTCACGTGTGGTTTTCTTACCTTAACTAAGGATTTGTTAATATTTAAAAGCTGATATAATATAATAATACCAAAAACATCTTGAGTTCTAAATGTCTAAATGTCAGAAGACAGATTTGGCATTTGAAATCATTCTTGCCAACTGAGAAATAAATGGCGCAGTAAAATGCTAAGTTTTGTCGTACTTAAAGAAACTAAATAATTAACTATTCATCATGATCACCACTTCTTTCTTTCTTTCTTTCTTTCTTTCTTTCTTTCTTTCTTTCTTTCTTTCTTTCAGTATACACACACACACACACACACACACACACTATAAAACCTATTAATTCATAAAAAATTCTTAGCTTAATATTTAAGATAAAGGTCAAAACAAAGTAAAATAAACTGGTTTTCAAAACCGATTAATCACTCAATTTCAAAATCTAATGTAAATACTGTTTTCTTGCTTTAGTCAGAGCTTTTGATAGTTGACTTGACTAAACCTAGTTGTGCCAAATGTGGTTTGTTAAAACCGTTTATGACCTTTCCCAAATAATAATAATAATAACAATAACAATAATAATAATAACAATAATAATAATAATAATAATAATAATAATAATAATAATATTAAAAACATTTAATGCATTTACATGACATTTTCAGGTTATAAATCATAATCGTTGTCAGTTTGTGCATGTGAACTTACTCATAATGCTTGAAAGATCTGTAGAATATTTCGTTTAAAAGACTCAACATTGTGCACTCAAGATGGCTGGGTCACAGACATGGCAAAGGTTCAACCAAATGCGCGCACACACACACACACACACACACACACACACATAAGCACTGCCTCTCAGGAACTTTTTTTTTTTTTTTTTTTATGGCTGCAGAGTGCCACCATGGAGCCACTCCAGCTTTAGCTGCTCCTCAATTATGCAGTAGAGTTTTTTGACCTGCTGCACAGATCTCTCCCCTCCTCAATTATGAATGGACCTCTTGATTGAGGTGGGTTCCTTTCCACTCATCCCTCCCTCTCCCTTTTTTATTTCTCTAAACGAACAGGCGCCACTGCTCCTGCTATCGGAGAACAACTGAATGCATGTTGAAAGGGTTTAGAGAATTATGGGATGAGAAAAGGCATTAGATGCGACGGGTGGTGGTAATTTTCATTTCGCGATGCTTCGGACAAAATGTGAAATGAAGATGTCGGTGAATAAGTGTAACCACCAGAACAATTTCTTGAGAGGTACAAATGTAGCTGCACTTTGCTTAGTTTCCTGAAAACTGTTGATGTACTTCCTTATGTGATTAATGGAGAGATAACATTTTGAAGAACTAAGCTAAATTGTTTAATTTTCATTTGCAAGTGTTGATGATATTGATATTCAAAAGTGGTCTGATCTTAATTAACGTAAAAAAAAAAAAACTATATGACAACAAATATAATTAATATAATTATATAATTAATTAAAAAAATTATAATAATATATATATATATATATATATATATATATATATATATATATATATATATATATATATATATATAATTTATTTATTTATTAATTTTTTACAAAATAAATCAATAATTTTATATTGTTAATTCAGTAAATGTAAAAGTATTTCTTTTAAAGACGTGTGGTGGGAAATGGCAATCAAACCTAAATATTAAAGCAACATGTATCTCTAGAGGTCTAGTCATAGAGCAATTTCTGTCATCTTTATGTTCCGGAGAGAGTGATTAAACATACAAAGAATACTGAACTTATGGAAGAATCTCTGCAATGTTGCCCACAAAAAAAAAAAAAAGAGAAAAAAAAGTCTGCTATCAATTAATTCAGTGTTAATGAACATCGGGAAAATTGAGAACACTATTTTCTCTATTCAACGGTTCTTTTCCATCAAAGGCAAACAGCTGCTTTTAATCTGAGAAGCAAGAAAAAATATCTCATATTTTGCACATGCAGTTTAAGAGGGTTGTACTTTCAAAGACTTAGAGAGAAATTGCTTTGATTCTGAAAAAAAAAAAGATAATTTTACATTTAAAAATAAATCAATAAATAAATGTTCTCCTGGACTTTACATTCAAAACAAGGTAAATACTTGCAAACAAATTACAAATTCAAAACACCTACCATAGGCAGTTATTTCAGCCTGTGCCAAATCTCCACGTTAGAAGTCTGTCTGAAGTCTAGTACACTCTAATCAATCCGCACACTTCTCCAGACCATCTTAATCAATCCACCGACTACTTCTGCATCTAAGTGACCCATACTTCTGATTCCAAATCTCCCCGAATGAAGAGTGCATATTTAGTCCTTACGAAGCTTAATGAACACGGCTGACTTAGGCTTAATTGTGATTTATTGTTTCGCCTCCTTCCTCCGGCCCTGGGGATAATTGTGGAAGAAGAAATTAATGGGGTCAATTGGTCTATTTTTGTTGCGCTAATTTGCCTGCGTCAAAGACTACATTAACCTGTAAGTCTTACTATCTCAGGAGCCTCTGCGCTCTCCCGATGGAACACGTCTCGGGATGGAGAGCCTCGAGTCAGAACCTCACAGAAACCAGGATAAGACGGACTTCATTGACACCTAGCCCGCCATGGAGCTTGCTGAAAGAGAGCTTGTAGAAATTCTGCTGAGACATGGCTGAGAATTATGAATTACTAATCATGTCTCGTACTGTACGCACGAGTGATCTCAGTATGAATATGATCCTAGTTGAGCCTGTTTGATTTGGCCAGAGTGGAGTGGCTCTGAATAGGGACAATCCGAGAGATATTTTATACAGTAACTGCAGTGGAGTAACTGAAGATTTTTAAAAGAATTCTAAAACAGCCTCAAGGCCATCAGATAATACTGTGCGTTTTATAACAAATACACTTGATACACCTACCATTAAGACCATCCCCTCAGTTAGAATGTCAATGTTCCCTGCCAATAAAAAAAAAAATGTGCCAATAAATTTGAACTTTCAGTCGTGCCCAAAGCCACATTTTTTAGTCATGCCAAGGCACTGAATAATTTTTGCTAACCAACATTAAACAGCAAGGATCTGAAGCTGTGTTGTTTTGCCACACATTTTTGAGTCCAAGCCAGAAATACAGTTTATAAAGTCAAGAATTCACTAATTAAATGGAAGCAATGTGACATTTTTATCCATCAAATATTTACAAGAACCTATATTATTTCTTCACATCTTGACAAACATTAATCATGCATGTTTAAAATATATAAATCAGTCATTCAATCTTACATATTGAGCAAAGATATTTTTGCTAATGACCTTTAGTGACTCAGTTACTCTAATATTCATTCATAAATAATTTATTTAATAATAATATCTTAGTCATCAACCCATAAAAGAGCACAGAATGAAACCGTTTCACTGTAATGCCAATTTTAGTAAGATTATTATAAACATGTAACTTTCAATATATATATTTTTTTTCATTGCAGCAGTAAATGTCACTGTTCTGACTTCAAATATGAAATCATGTGTTTCAGAATTGCTACAGAAAAGACAAGTATTTGAATTTGGCATGAAAAGGACTTAAAGGATTGACTTTCAACACGTCGCATGAGTACCCATCTATTATATTGCAGAAGTTAAAACACATTGCTTAATTCCTTGCATGAGGGATTTTGGCCTCTGGATGAAATATTCAGGTGACGCAGCTCTCACATGCGGCCTTGAGGTGAAAGGCCTACAGACTAATGGAGAAAATCTGCAACACAAAGCTGTGCAGAAAGGGCTCTTTGCTTTAATCTAGCTTAACCCTGGAACACAGACTGGAGTCTGCTTAATGTCAGTTCTGTGGACCGAGCACTGGGTATTAACTACAGCCTTGCTATAAGAAGCAGACAGGAGAGTGTCTCAGCCATAGACACCGGGTGATTAACTATTATTCTGTGTGTGTGTAAATGAGAAACAGAAAGAATAAGGAAGGAGATTATTAACCACTGACTAGCTCTCACCTAATACTTACAGCTAAAACCACATAAATCATATAAGTCATACTCATTAGTATCTGTTGATACTAATCAACAGTGTAGGCTTTAGTACATGCACATTTTTGTGTGTTTGCATATATATTTTAAAATAGAAAACGCACTGAGCATCGAAAATGTAGATGCTTTTATATTTGTTAGAAATGTTTAAACGTTTAATAATATTTTGAGGTTTAACAGGCCTATATTTTAAGGCTTATTGTATTGCATTTATAATGCATTTCAGTTAGTTAATAAATTAAATATCTTTCATAGATAATATGATTTAAACATTGGTCAGAGGAATTAAAAAGAGTTATCCCAAAGTTGCATTGTAATATAATATAATATAATATAATATAATATAATATAATATAATATAATATAATATAATATAATATAATATAATATAATATAATATAATATATGTAAAAATGTAAAAATGTAAAAATGTCATGAAAACATTTTAGATGCTGTCAATGTTTTTTTTTTTTTTTCTTCTTTTTTCAGTGTCTACCCAAACATTCAAAATGTACATACTGTATATACATTGTATGTTTTTTTTTTAAATAAGCAAATTGTAATGAAAATAATAGCGGTTACCCTGTAAAAAATACAGTGAAAACAAAAAAAGAGACAGAATGCTACAGACTGGCAGTCATTTAATTTTTACAGCTAAAGCGTACAACACACACAAAAAGGCAAGTATGTAATACTTGTGTTTGTAAAAGTATTTCAGAGAATATTGGAGCCTGTGTCAAAAGAACTATTATTGTTGAGAAGGCGGAGATGAGATGTTCAGTGGGGCTCCTAAAACAGCACCACTCAGGGGGCAAATGACACTGGGGGTTCTGCACTCTACCATCCCACCACAGGCACACACACACACACACACACTGGCATGATACATGACCCCGCTCTGACGCTCCTTATGGAGCGGTGCAGATGAGAAGAGGCAATCTAGAGAAAACATACTCACACATACACACAACACACACACTCTCTCGTTCGGGGCCCTACAAACTCCTGACGTTGATTTGAAATAAATGGAGACTGATGATCAGTCGATGACAATTCCCGTAATCATTAAGCGGGGAGCGATTCATCAGGGGAGCGGAATCGGAGGCCTCTGTGTCACATTTATCCTGCTGGAGAGAAGTGCCGCGCAAGCTGCACTTTTTAAAAGGATTGATTACAATCCAGCTGCTGTTTTTTTTTTTCTTTTTCCCCACACTCCTAAATGTGGGATAATCAGGTATTTAGCCCAAAAAAGGCCCGGGAAGCGGGAGGAGAGGGAGCTTTGCAATCTAATTTCCCCACAGCCAACTCTTACTCCCTGCGCTGATGACTGTCTGGGGGATGTAATGATGCGGAAGACGCTCTGTCATATTAGACAGGAGGGATAAGGAAAAAAAAGCTTCTTCCAAAGCACTTTGCTATAAAAATAGCTTACGACCTTATGAACTTGGTTCTCCCTTAAAGGGCCAATTAGAATTAAAGTGCTGAATGAACGAACTAATAGGTGAGGGTGTGGTTAACTTTGCATTCACACATTGCAATGAATTATTCTATTTTTGGTATCATTCTTTCTCTTTTTAGCTTTAGTAATTATGGCATGATTTTGAAATTCAAAAGCGCAGCTCATTGTGGTCAGGATGCTTTGTTAATCTTGTGTAATGTATTTAAAACAAATGATGTCGTTGTTCTCAGCCTTTTCATCATTATAATTATAATGCAAGTTTGAATTCAGAATATTACATATATTATCACTAAAATAAATCACTGTAGTTGTTGCAATGACAACCAATAGCAACTTTAATTAGAAAATGGCAGGAGATTAAGAAATAATGTAAGAAGTTGTACAAATAATGTAAGAAATAATTAGCAATGTCAAATAAGATATTTTACTCAAATGTGGAATCAAAGCTGATCAAATATTATCTTGATTATTAAATCTTTCATGAATATCTGCATTTATTTGCTCATCTAGTGTGTCACACATTATTTTTTTGTGAAAAAAATGCACAGCATTTTTACTTTTTTACTGTTACCTTTCTTTATGCATGCAATTGTGTATATATTTCCATTTATTATTATTGTTATTATTATCAACCATTAAACATTATTTTAAAAAAAATACTATTACCTTGCAGTATTGATATTATCTGACTATTCAATAACAACATCTTGTAACTGTAACAAGTCAAAACCAGTTAAGATTTTATAATTTGGGGGTTTTCTCTAAGAAGGGACATTTAAGCATTAAGACACAGAGCATACTGTGACTGTTTTAAACCTAGGTTATGAAAACACAGCAGGGGATGATTTGAAGTAATATGTGATTTCATTCTTTTTTTATTTTTGTAATTGAGCTATTAGCCCCTCCCATGACCCCTTAGAAGTCACTAATTGAAACCAGACGACCATATGAGGCAACGGAGGTGAAACTGTTCTCAAATGTGAGGTGTAAAACTGAATAAAAGAAAACAGCTGTAATCTTGATCAAACATAACATAACATAACATAGCAAACACCGGAGTGTTGATGTTAAAACATGGAATGTGCACTCTGAGAGGAAAAAATGAAGCATGACAGATGAAACAAATGATTAGATTTCACAATATATTTCTTCGTCTCTGCTTTTCTTTCCGAAAAAAAAAAAAAGGTGTGTGTGTGTTTTAGGGGAACTCAGACGGCTGCTCTTGGAGGGTTTTTAATTCAATAAATATTAATTGCCATGTCAAGACATCTGCACACAAATGAATTATTTAATGATAGACACTCTGTCTATTTGAAATATGACACTCTGAAGGCACTTTATGCAAACAGTCTGGGTTGCAGGACTTGGGAAAAATGTCAGAGCAGAACACGGAGTTCAAACGTAGTTCACCGTCATTAATGTTGCAGTGTAAAAGCAACTCAATGTGATGAAAAAAATAAAAATAAAACTCGCGCACAGAAAAAAAAAAAATGGGCTTGGGAAAGCGATGAGGGCCCTGAGTACAAGAGAAAATACTTTCTCCCACAGCAGAAGTAGGATTTTAATGGCTTTTGTGCTAAGACATTTACAGGACCTTGAGCATCAGAATACCTATTGATGTGGGCAAGCAGTCGGACAGACCATCTATTCCATCAAGTTAGTCAAAAAGCCCTGAGCGAGTTTTTGTCTGAACACAGCCTCCCGGCTATCATAAACCCTAAAGAAAACAATGCTTTTTGCTGACAGAACATCATATTTCACATTTCATTACGGCGAAGAGACGAGAAAGAGAGGGAGAAACTACAATTATGTTTCTGTGTGGAACAGGGCAAACAGTTCTGGGGCTGGATACCTTTGACACAAGCAAAATGATTATAATTAACAAGACTGATGATGATGATAGGCGAGAGCTATTGCCTGTGATGGGGCAGACAGATTGTACAAGACTACAAAGCAATATTTACCTGGGCTTTTTTATCCTGCATAAGGCACAAGAAAAAAAAAATGCATATTCAGGTATTCGCTTCCCTTGTTCTTGACATGTGAGAATTCTGACGTTCCTTTCACTTGTTTTGTTGAACAGAACATCTTTTGATTCCATTAAATTCTTCACACAAGAATAACACAATTACGTGCTCAAACAAGGTCAGTTAAGCTGCTAACAGAAAGAAAAAAAAAGGAAGAAAAAGAAATGGGTGAATAACTCAACAAATGAATGCATGAGCCATAGGTAGATTGCTTTATTAGTGGATAGTTCATGATAGGGTTAAGAATAATTTTGTGCTCTGGATCATTTATAATAATTTGAAAGGTAATTATATTAATGTTGACATCGGCTTTTAACATTAATGTTGAGATATAATACAGAGATCATAGTAAAAGAGTAATATATTTAAAAGGCATTTATTTCATACTAAGTATAGTTCAAATCTATTAACATATTTATTGATGTATCCCCCTTACTTAGACTTACCTAAATAAAATTATCATAATCAGTCGGTCCTTTATTTTAGGTGGCCTTAATTACTATGTACTTAAGTTTAAATTACTGATTTGATACAAATCACTTATTGTGTACATATATGATTTAACATTGTACATACAATTGAAAAAAAAACTAAATTACATCTGTAATACATTTTTGTTATTATGTTTATAAATACACTGTTGACCCATCCCTTACACCTTAACCCACCCTTAACCACCAAACCTGTTTCTAACCTTACCCATATCCCACCTCAATAGCAGCAAAAGTGTTTCGCAATACAACATGAACACAATAAATACTGTACTTATTTGTATTTTTTTATTTGTTATGTAAGTGCATATTATTTAAGGCCACTTTATATAAAGTGGGAAAAAAAGGTCTTTTAATGCAAGATATTAAATGTATACCTGAAGTGTTCTTACAATGGTTCCACTTTAGCACAATCAAATATACTTCAGGACTACAGCCGCACAATTAATGTGCATTAAGTACAAATTAGTTTAAGTATTCAGACCAAGTATTAGTATACCAGAAGTATTTTTGATTAAGTACATATATGTAAATGCACCTGTAACACACTTAATGTAAAATAAATGTATTGCAAATATATTTTTGTATAATTATTGTTTATATATTCACTTCATTCAAACATGTTTTTTATATATATAGTTTTTACAACACTATCATGCCAATCACCAGCAAAACAAGTGCTCATTACATCAGTAGTATAAGAGGTTCAACAAACTAATCAAGTCAGTGAAATACATCCAATCTGATAAGAGCAGAATCTGTCATTGAAAGGAATCGAGAAAATTTAGCTGAGCTATCTTTCAAGGTCAGGAGGGAATGCCTGCATATATATTACAGAACTGTGAGAGCTGGGCTGCCTGCTTGAACCATATAAACTGTCAATCTGATAATGAGTGAAGGAGGAAGCCATGTGAGAGATTAAAACATGAGCGTCTATAGCGCATCGGTTTCTAGCCGTCCGCTCCTGTGCTCTGCGGTAACAGCACCTAGCTGCTTGACCTCATTACTCGGCTTGTGGAACATGCCAGAAACAGGAAAGCAGAGGCCTGACTCCGCTTTATGAGACTTTCTTTAGCCTGTTCTCATGCCTGCCAGAAGGCTATTATCCCTACACCTCGAAAACTCACCCTTAGCATCGATTCTCTCATGTGGATGGCAGACAAGAGACAAAAAAGTGTTACAACCCGAGCTTCAACTAAAAGAAGTGGACAGGATGACTTGTGAGCCATGTTACGGTGTTACAGATTAAATCACAATCTGTTCACTGAGACTCTGATGCATATTCCACAAGATCCAGACTTTCAACAAACTAGACATCTATGAGCTGAACTATATATTTTCTTTGTTCTGCCTTTTGGACAGACAAGAACTCAGATACTGCACTATCATATATATATATATATATATATAAATTGGGTTCCACAAAGAAACATTTATTTTTTTTTCCTTTTGTGTAATTTAAATGTTCCATGGATGTTTAAGGTTATTCCTGGAACATTAGATGCCAATAAAAAACCTTTATTTTAAGATTGTTTTTTACTGCTGTGCCACTATGTGAGTAACTTTGCTGCAAGTCAACAGTCTGGCTACACAAGACTGAAATCATTCAGATTTAACATCTTTAGCTGAATCGTCATTATGTTCGGAGACGACCAAATGTTTCCCAGAATTGAAAAAGGGAAATCGCTGGTGAGGATAATGATCACGCTTAGGTCATTAGCTACACTGTTAAATGACTCCAGAAGAATGCTTAATCTGATTGGCTGATTGATCTGGCTTATGTGCATTCTTCTGCTGTTCCTTCATAATGCACTGGCTAAAACAATAGCTATTGACCCGTCTCTGGTGTACCTATGAAAAACTGCGCTATAACTTCAGTTTATTGTCACTTTTAAGGAGAGACCACAAGGCTGTTAAGGTTTTTTAGTGGCCACATGGAAACATTAAACCTTTTTCCCCCCTGTTGGGAGAATTTACAGTAGACAAACATATTGTTCACTAACACTCAGTTCTTCATTGAACTAAACGTATCTCCAGAGACTGCAGTGATGATCTACAACCTACACTTTTTACTCTTATTTACTGATGTTTGATCGACACCGATCTAAATTAGTATTCTCTATACATGACACTTTTACTAAATTAATTGAATTCTATACCAAGGCAGGCCTTTCATAAATTGTCTCAGAGCAAAAACAACCTAAATTCTATGTTTTGCCTTCCACCCAGGCAAGCAAATGTTACTGATCCGACTCCTACATTCGTGTACAATTAATTGAAATGCTCACTGTGAGAATGCCGGGCTTGCAAATAGTTTGATCAATACACAGTGAGATGTGTAAATTGATCTTTGAAGTAGTCATCTCACTTAGCGAAGTGTTCAATCAGCCTAATTCAGAGCCGCTTGTGCCTCGTGTGGTCTTCAGCCAATTCATTTGCTGTGAATTTTCAATGAACGAATTCCCACTGCTGATCGCTAGCAGGGAGTTTGTCTACTGAAAATGGAGCTCCATCCTGTTCACGACAAAATGGATGTTTCAAATCATGGATCCCTCCACTCATTTCATTGAGTAAATAAATGAATACGTAAAGTAAAGTACGAATCAAGCATGTTTTTGGAAACCAGAAAAAAAGAAAAGAAAAATATACTAATAATAGCATCAGTAATTAAATGTAAACACTCTCTAAATATTCAAGTGGCTACTGTTCTCCATAGAGAACGAGATCAACGGGTACTACTAATAATATGGAAATAGTGTTGTGACAGCCACAAACTGTAACTATATACTGTACAGTTAACAGCACAGTTATGCAGTTTTTGATTGATCTCACCCTTTTAATGATTAGTGGAGTATTCCAATTAAGGGGAGAAGTCCCATTAAGAGACCAAACACATCATGGCTTTGATGTAAAGATCAGAAATGTATTTAAATTCTAATGGACTAAAATCATAACAATCAATTCATGCATATTATATTTGTAAATAAAACCATTTACTATTAGACAGATGGGCCAAAAAGTGGCTGGAGTAACTGCATCTCATCAAAAAATAAATTCAAATAAAATAAATGAGGTGCACATCAACTGAAAACACACTGGCACAACAGGCGCTCCCAGAGTTGACAGCTCAGTTGACTATAAATGGAAGCGATCAAAAAGTTCCCAGTGTAGACATATGTAATAAAACTTTTTTGATTGATGCAAGCAGGCACAGTATAGGCAGCTTGCTTGATAATGTCACCTAGACTATAGCTGATCATATACATTTGTGTTTTAGGTCTGTAATAAGCAGGTGCTGGATTATATATATATATATATATATATATATATATATATATATATATATATATATATATATATATATATATATATATATATATATATATATATATATATATATATATATATATTGCATATAATGTGTAGATCTAAATGTATTGATCAAAATACAGTAAAACTGGGAAATTGTAAATTTCCCTATGATGGCAAGGCTTTTATTTTTTTTTATTTTTTTGTCACGTGTTCCATCAGAAATCATTTTGATTTGCTGCACTTTATTATAATCAATATGGAAAAAGTGGAGCTATTAAATATTTTGATAATATTGTGTATATGGTTTATTTATTTATTCATGAATTCTTTGATGAATAGAATTTTCAAAAGGAACAGTATTTTCTTTTAATAGAAATCCCCTTTAACACTGTTAAAATATATACTGCCATTTCTTATCAATTTAATGCATCTTCACTGAGTTATATAGTATAATTAAATAATAATAATAATAATAATAATAATAATAATAATAATAATAATAATAATAATAATTAAAAAAAATTATAATAATACTGACCACAAACTTAGAAAAAAAAATAGAGTATACATATTTGGCCAGTATAATATTATAATTTCATATAATATATTATATTTTAAAATACAATTTATTCCTGTTATGGCAAAGCTGAATTTTTAGCAGCCATTATGTGTCACATGATGTTTTCAGGCTGATTTGCTGCTCATTTCTTGTTTTCAATAATTTTTTTGTATATTGATTGATTGATTGATGCATATAATGTTTTTAATCAATTTAAATCATCCTCAAGTTAATTATATATATATGACAAATTTTCTTAAGATTCTTAAGATTAAATTTAACTGAACCATAGGCATGATTTAAGCATATATTAAGCAACATTTAACACTTGAAGAGTAGAAATGACCTTAATGGTAGATTATACACTTTATGCATCCAGTCCAGGTGACATTCATTGCTCTCTAAACTTCTAGTACCCAATTAAGGTTTGACTCAGTGGGCATAACAACTGTATTCAGCCAAAGCTAAAATGTTTAACAGGGCCCATGAGGGGAAGGGGTGAGGCAATGGCACAAAGGGAAGAGGACAGATCAGTACCGACGCCAGATATCAGACACATCCCAACCACTCCAGAGCACTGCCTGTCCCTTAGTTCAGTCACAGAGGTGTGTGTGTGTGTGTGTGTAGGGGGGTATAATGTGTGCAGCACTCCTTCTGTGTCATTTCCTGATGGGACGTCAAACAGCAGGCACTTATCGCGAGCGCTATACCGCAGCACAGTGGCATGGTCTTCATGTTGAGTGCCTGACGTAAGTCTAAGTTAATCAAGCCACGCCGGACTACCTGGAGAGAACAAACGTATATGAAAGGGAGGGGAAAATGTGTGCTTCATATTCATGATTTACAAGGCCATTTTTCCACTCCTCTACCAACTGGATGAAAGGATGGGAAGGGGATGGAAGCGAGTTAGGAAAGAGACTGAAAGTTATACGTTTCGAAATGACTAAGCAGCTTGTTACACGTATAAGAGTGAGAGCGATCAATAAAGAGAGAAAGGAATTACATTTGCGTTGATTCTCAATATGTTCACTGCTTTTTACTTCCCACAAATTGCATGTAATGTACAGTAGTTATTAAAACCTATTATTACAGTATTAAGAGTTATACAGGTTTATAATATTTTGTCAATTATTTAAAACAGATCATAATATTGCTTCATATATCACCACCTATAATAATTAAGAGTTGATATTATACATATCAGTATCATTTTATTTTTTAAATAACCAAAGACTGTGAAAATATGTAATGCTGCTTTAGATACTGTTTAAACATTTTATCTTCTTTGTAAACTGTATTATCATTTTTATTTATCTATTTCCCTATTTTTCTTTTATTTGATAACTAGGCTTCATTGAGTGTTTGTGTTTAATTTCTATATTTTTGAAGTTGCCTGGGTTTGGGGTGGGTTTTATTTGCATTCTTGTATACTTTTGAAAAAGAACAATAAAAAAATAAAGAATAATAATTATAAATTATAATAAAAATGCTAGACCGACAGTATATGTACAAACGCCATCATGTATAAATGATATCACGTTAACCACTCCACATTCAACAAAAAATAAATCACTGGTTGATAATGTAAATTGTTTGGAAGAAGAAAGATGTATATTTATTAAAAGCTGTCAAACTGTACAAACCAAGTGTCCTTCATGTGTGCAGTGTTTCCAGGATTTCAGTAAAGGACAGAGACAAACTGTAAAGGTCTTTTCCTTTGAAAATGAGAGAGAGGGAGTGAAGAGAGAGGAGAGAACTTTATGGATTTTCCTCCTGAAAATAATCTCAGCCTTCCACTTCAAGGGCACAGTAGGGGCTTTGCTTTGAATCAAGGCAAATGCAAACCCACCCACAGGTAGAGAGAGGTGAGCAGAGGTAAACTAGAAGGGGAAGTGGGTGGAGTGGTAGAGGGGGGAGAGAGAGAATGGGCATGCTAATAGAGCGAAAGGGGAAAAATGAGGATAAGAAATACAAAACATTTTGCTTTTCAATAGCATCGGTGCATTCGAGGATCACCGTGTCTGCCTAATGGAAATATACCAGGAACAGCATTTATTTGACACACCGTGATCTGACCTGCTGACACTGTGCTGAACCAAAAAAAGAAAAGAAAAGAAAAAGCGTTATTAAATCTGATGCTTGTATGAGCACTTCCCTTGTGCAAGCTGATATGGATCAGAGCTAAGAAAGATGTAGATGCATTGTAAAGAAACTTAAGAATATGGCTTTAAAAAATTACATTTGTCTACTTTGTTTACAAAACAGGCAGGAAAAAGAAGAGGGTGATTAAAGCAAAGATGGAAGGATGTTTTGAGCAGTGTGCATGTATGTACGAGAGAGGGCCGATTCCTTACATGCATCTTCATCAGGGTCTGTCTGAGAAAGATTTTTTATTTCACATATGGCTTCTGCTTGACAATTGGACATGGTCCAGGGCCTCCCTTCACGGAGAACATCCCTCATCTCTCTTTCATTATTTATCCACATGCCTGAAAATGGGATAATGGGGAGATCAAATTGGCCTCATTGTTATTACCAGTTTGATTATTTTTCGAAGGACTCCTCTTACTCATGTGCTCTGTTTTCAAACCCATTTCCAAAGCCCCTAATGACATAATGAAGCTCTAATGAGCAGAAGAGACAAAGGGAGAGAGGGAGAAGAGCTCATGTCCGAAAATGGAGCCATTAGTCAAGCTTGGACAACGCGAATGTTATTAGCAACATCTGATTGTGCACTTAAATATTTTGAGAATGTGCATGTTCTAAGAAACAAAAGCTAAAAAAAAAAAAAAAACTTGGGTTAACAGCCAACCCTATGATGCAATAGCAGTAATTGAAAAAGAAATCAAAGTTTTTACGAGCAATAAAAGATAAGGCTTTGATGTTTTCCTTTTCATCTGCTCACATTGTTCACTAGCTGTCAATTAGTTTTACTGTGATCGTTTTTGTTCAGGGATATTTTAGCTGTTTCACACTTTTTCTGCAGCTTAATTTCAGCTGGGGCTGGGAATGGGATCCCGTCTGATTGTGTTTGCCGCGTCCCACCTTGTACGCAGTCCGTCAAAACATGTGGCTGGAAACACGGGCGGCCCAGTGCCAGTCTAAACACCCTGTTCAATGCGCTGTGGGGGGAAGCTCATTCCAAACGATGCCTTTTTTATCATAAAAGCAGCGGGATGCCACAACAACTCGCGGCAAACCTTTGCCTCTCGCCGGGAGAGTGTGTGATTTGATGCAGCCTAAATAAGAAGAAACAGGAGCCAGTAAATTAGAAAAAATATATCACGTTACCCCACCAACAACCTCAGTCACCGGAAAGGTTCCAGGCCATATAAAGTTTGTCAGCGGCGCTCATGTGTTTGCGGGGTGTTGGGGCATGTGTGATTATATTTGCTCTGTGCTCTATCATTAAAGGGGGAGAGTGGGCTGCATCAATGTCTGTCTGGAGAGATGAAATTGCAGAAGGGATGCATAGCGCCTGTGCTAACATCATTAGCGCAGTCATTTACATGAAATTTCATTCAAATTTCATTAAGAGCGAAAGCTCGCTCGCGAGAAATGTCTGTAACGCGGGGTCACAAGCTGGTGACACAGACAGATGCTCCGACCCCAGATGCATAAAGGGTACAATTAACTCAGCCCTTTTTTATCAGCAGGGTTAGTCAAATTAATAACAAATAACCAATGTATTTATTTATACAAATGTCTGAAGCTTTGCATAGATATACAGAATTTGGCTTTATGTTTTACCAACACAGTATATTGCCTGTTTATTACAGAGCTCTCTGGACTATTTAATTGTGATTGGCTTTGCATTTAATCACCCTACCGGGGTTTATTTTGCAATAATGACCAGATGATTGTGCATTATCCCTTACATATTGTTCACCTAAGGGCCATGCACACCGAATGTTTTCTCGTATTTGTTTTGTTATCTTTTTTAATTGTTTGTCCTTGAGCCAGCTTGACAGCAGTCTTTGTCTCAAGCAATGTTTTTAGACACCATGTCAAATTAGATTTTTTGAACAAATTAACAAAGTAGTTTTGAGAAACCTGCATCTTTCGGTTTTAAAATGAACAACTCTGTCGTTTTTTGATAAGTGTGGTGTCCTAATCACACTGTATGTAGTTGTGGAACTAACTAACTAACTAACCAATTGTTAAATTAATCCGCAAAAGGATGCATTTGCATCTACAGGTAGTATTTAAAGAATTGCTTTGATTTTAAATACTTATTTAATACTATATTTGTACTAATTTCCAGGGTAATATTAAATTAATGCGTTGAGTTGACAGACTGCACTTCAAATTACCTAAAATATTATTTTATAAATTTTAACATCACACACAAAGAAAGAAAGACAAGCATAATCATCAGAAGAATAATCTAAATAAAATGGCAGTCAACTGCTGTCCAAACAGCTTTGTTAAATACACGTTTTTTTTTTTTTTTTTTTTTTTTTTTTTCACTTACAAAAAATTTAAGCCGTTTGATAGAGCCTCTCTGATGGTATGTGATTTCCATTCAAGCAGCAAATGACATTCCCAATCATAGCACAGCAAGTCATTCCTCATTATTCTCTTTCTTTAATCACCGGCAGGGTTCAGTGGCTGTGTAAAACTTTAAGGTGTTTCAAGTGATGAGAACTTTAAGGGGTAATAAATAAATAAATAACATACAATAAAAAATAAAAAAAATAGAAAAAAATAGGCAAATGAGGTGCTTGATATTTTTAAATGCTTGAGCCGGTAATGTAATTCTAACTTATTTTTAACTTAAAGAAGATAAAATGGAATTAAATCAATACTTTCTATATATTTTCTCAATACTTTTTTTCTTTTGTAATTTTGAAATCATATTTTATAGGCATAGTTTTTAAAAACTAATCTTCCTTCCTTCTTTCTTCCACCATAATACAGTATGATCAAGTTTTATTATTCATCTTTTTTTTTTTTTTGATCCAAGAAACTCTGTTTTACAAACAGTGATAGATCAATTAAATATATTTAAGTTCACTTTCAGCAGCTTGTACTATCACATAGTCTGCGTGAAGACTTCTTTAGACATTTCCTGCTAAAGAGCTTAATGCATGAACTACTTGAAATAGTTCTCCACAAAACAGTGTGACCCTGTCGATGAGTGTTTGGTGTGCAGGTAACAGAAAGGAAGAAAGAAAAACAAGAAAAGCAAAGAAAATAAATGATAGAGGGAGAAGAGGAGAAACGTGCATGTCTACCTCCAGTAAAGGGAAGGGCATGAGGTTAATGAAAAGTGACAAAGCCAGATAGCCTTTCCATTCGCGTCTCTTTGGTGAGTGTGTTGCTACGATGGAGTGCACCCAAAAATCCTTGTTCCCTTTTAACAAGGTCAAAGCCACGGTCGAGTGCTATTCATGTTCTCCTTCTCCTCCTCTTCAATCTCTCTCTCCCCCTCCGTTTTCTCCCTCCCTCACAACGGCAGAGAAACCTGCTCAACAATAAAATCCCACCCTTCCATGTCAAACCCAATGACTTGCTTTTGAATCATCATTGAGACGTGAATCTCAAAGTGATTAACTATATTAATTATAAAAAAAAAAAAAAAAAAAAGAATGAAAGAAATTAAATGGCCACATTACTGGACACATTAAACCTTACTAATAGCTGCCTAACTCGATAGGTTTGGGCACAGAGAGGTTAAGGAACAGCATGGGGTACGCTTTTAAAATATGTGTGTTTGCAGAATATGTGTGCAAAGTATGTGTGAGCACATGCGTGTGTGTGTGTGTGTGTGTGTTTTCTCCCCTCACACTTTTAATTCTGATTAAAAATGGAGTGTTAATGAAGCATGAATAGACTAATTGCTGCTGTCATCAAGGCAGCAGGAGACAAAGCACTTGACATTTGGAACAAGCTATGAAGGGATGACATCGGCAAGAAGGAGATGAAAAAATGAAAGGGGACATCGCTAGGAACTTCTTAAACCTCTCTAGAGCGGGTCAAAAGAAACTTTAGGACTTGTTTAATCATTGCAAAGCTTGTCTGAAAACCCTCCTCTCCTTTAAATTACATGTGTCATAAAAAAAGTAACAATACTGTAAATATCAAAATATTTTTTGAGGTTGAATAAAAAAGTAACCTATGTATAGTTCATTAAACTATAACAATAGTCATCTCACCATATCTGCTCTCTAGCCAAGATATAATAATAATAATAATAATAATAATAATAATAATAATAAACAACACTAGATCTAGTGCGAGGTATATTTATTTATTTATTTATTTTTGCCTACAGTTTTATAATTGTAGAGTAACAGCTGTAATGTTTCTGATGTAGAAGGTTTACATTTATATTCAAGCATTATAATGAAAAACTTAACAAATCTGTTAAGAGGTAATTTATTTGCAATTAAAAGTTCACGTTCTAACTTTGCAACAATCGTTAGGAGGCAAATCAATGGGCTGATTCAAACTCATCTATCCTAATTCTACAATCAAGCACAGCTTTTAGCCACTTATTAAGACGACCTCCTACTGCAAATTTATTTAGATATATGAAGTTTGAGGAAATTAGATGCATGTAGGGGGTGTAGTTGTGATGCTAAAAATCTAATATTTGTTAGTGTATGGGAAATAATTGTATTAGTTGGGTGCTGGAAAAGCAATAAAATAAGAATGAAGGAAGAACAATTACAACGTATTGCATGTTGCCATCATCAATGATGTCATATTTGTAAGTGTGCCAAAATGTCAGGAACAAAAATACTCTTTTATTATTATTATTATTATTATTATTACTATTATTAAAATCACATACTTAATAAAATATAATATAATGCAATTGTAAATCTTGAATAACATTAAATTATAACACTAAATGTCATTATCAAATGTTGTTATATTTTGTCATTTTAACAACAACAAAGAAAAATCTGGCATGAAGAGATTTTATCACAGTAGTCTGTAGTATCAAGTACAGATTGATTTTTATCACTGTTTTTACAATGTCCCACCCGAGAAGAAGAAGAAAAAAATCTTTTTTGGAGAGATCTGAGTACAGTGAGAAAAGCTCTTATACATGATTGCTCTTAAGACTGATTGCAATGCTGAATAAAGAGCTATTTGGAAAAAAAGACTTTAAAAATACTCACAGTTTGTGGGTAAAAAAATAACAATCTGTTCCCTCCCCAGCACCATTTGATGATTGCTAAGCCTTTAAGAACACATCCGTCACAAATAAAAGTAAAAGTTTAGAAAAGAGAAACGGTTCATTTTGGATTTTGGTGTACTGTGTTCGGTTTGCCAGTTAGAGGTATAAATAAGTGTAAGATTTTCTTGCAATAGTTTTGGGGCGGCATTTCACATGATTTATTCAGATAGTATATTACTCTGTTAATTATTGATATCTCAATTAGAAGAAAGTTGGGAGACATGGTTATGGCATACCTACTTTACTGGCGTCTAAGTGCCGCAGTGTCTCTAATGAGGGGGAGTCTCGGTCTGTGATGACCATAATGCTGATTTAGCTTCACTAATCTAGCCATGTTTTGTTTTTCTCCTTTTATTTTCCCTATTTAATAGTTGCAATTGTGACTCTAAATGTATGCCACTACAGTGCACTTACAAGCTTAGGTTTATGTCATAGTAATTGCTACAGAACATTATATATATATATATATATATATATATATATATATATATATATATATATATATATATATATATATATATATATATATATATATATATATATAAAATATATATATATATATATATATATATATATATATATATATATATATATATATATATATATATATATATATATATATATATATTTATATACACACACACACAAATACAAATCTGTAATTCACTGTTTTAGAAATTGCTATAGATGTGAGAATGAACAAATCATATTAATAAACTGGTGGTTGACAATGTATATCAATTTGTATTTTTTATTAACTTCACAATTTTTTGCTAAAATGTACATAAGGCTAAGTTAATATTTTTGTGTTTCAATGTTTTAAACAATTATTTGTCTTTACTGGATAATTGATCATTTTAAATGGTTCTGTGATGTGAAAACAAATATTCCACTTAGCCTTGCAATTTATATAAGGTCATAAAATTGACATGAATAATTAGATAAATAAATAAAGTGAAATAAAAGAGATAGCAAAATATTTCTTAAAACAGTTTTGATAATTTTAATAGTGCAGCAATATTGTAAAATGATCAATAGATTTATCTCTTGATGATATACATATATGTATAATGTATATAACTTATATATATATATATATAATGTCTTGCAACATTTTGATAACAGATTAATTATTACTTAATATTACCATCATTATTATTAATAATAATAATACTAATTAAATTAAAGTAACAAATTAAAGTAAATTAATTAAAAGAAAAGAAAAGAAAAGAAAAGAAAAACTAAACTAAACTGCAAGTTTACATATTTTGATTGAAATATTGAAGACATTAAACTGACTGAAGGTTTCGAAAAGTTGCTAATATCTCAAGACTGACTTCCAAAGAAGAATTTGATGAAAGATGCACAAAGGAGCTTGATCTTCTGCTCCAAGCCTCTCTGTGTTACTTTATTGCAAAAGTAGTAATGAGGTAACTTTTACAGAGACAATATTTATATAGCAAGTATAATAAGATGCATTTTCTGTAAGAGACAAAGAACTGTGTTTTTACACATCCTTCACATCAGAATCAGAAAAATTAAATTATTGTTCATATAAAAGCAAAGAGGTTAATTGTGCAAATTATTGTGCAAGAATTACACAACAGCTTGTCGGCCCTGCATCTCTTTCACGTGCAAGTGACTGACAGAGATTGAGTGTGGAAGTTTTTCTCCGAATGCGGAAGGGCCTCCATCAATTATGTATGCCAAATTAAGCACAGAGGCATGGTTACTCAAAGAAAGGTCAAAGTAAGCCAATAATGATTTTTTAATGACATTTTGAAAGGATCCCATTTTCATTCCTCTCAGGCGTTATTGCTGAGACGACATGTAATAACAAATCAGGCTCTCAGCAACACAACACAGATGACTCATTCGTTTCATAGTCAACTTATATAAGCGGTTCAAGAGGTCAAAGGCTAAACAAGTAAAAGAGCAAACCACCAACAGTGGAATAGCATGACAACAAGAAAATACTCCGAGGCATATGGAAATTGCAGTTTTCGCATAACATAAAGTCGCATTGCCTAAGCAGATGTGACTAAAGGTAATAGCTGAACGTGGCCTCCTTAACCCAAGGCTGTTAATGGATAAGCACTATTAAGAACACAAAAAGACCATTCATAGTTCATTCATAGTCACCGTTCACCATTCATAGTGTTACGATAATACGGAGTCCCTTTGTAACTCACACCAAACACACACAATTGCACAAAAGGAGGACAGCGGTACAGTTCACCCACATCCATGTAATTGAAGGTGACACGGCATTTGTCCAATCAACAGCTTGTGCCTTAATCAGGTCGACCTATTAAAGGGTTCACTAACCTAAGCGTTACATGGGATTATCACACGCAGTTGGTCAAATGCACGGAAAGTGAGGTGTTTATTATATATTTATTTTCCTGATTGACAGGATGAAGGAGTGAAGAGAAGGCTGGCTTTAAGCGCTTACAGAGTCAGTCACGCTGGGAATCTAACACCAGTCAGGCAGAAACACTCCAGATGTCACCATCACTCGCCGGTGTGTGTGTGTTTCTGTGTTTATGTGCATGAATGCATAAATGTGTGTCACTAAGTGTATTATTGTGTTTTAGAGTGTATGAATGTGAGTTTGTGTGTAGGGGAGAAAGAGTGAGAGAGCGTGTTTGGGACGGAAAAAGCAAGATGTTTTCGCATCTTCCAAAGTATTAGCAGTTTTTTTGTTCGTTCCTGAGAGAATTCATAGTTAGAAAGTGTGCTTTCTCACACATCTGACCCCTGACAGAGAAACCGTCGAAGCCTGCTGCAAATGCACAATCACTCCCGTCTCCAAGCATTACAGATGGCCTCACTGATACAGCATATTTCAGGTGTTTCAGCAGGCTGAGAGCAATAGCTGTGAGGTATTATCATGAAACGGTTCACTGTAACTGCTCAAAAAAGAAACATCAAATCCCCATTGCAAGCGCTTGCATCAGGCACACTATGATTAATTATTTTGTTTGACATGCTAGTTATTCAGTTCTTAGTAATGATGTTGAATTCCTAACAGTTTCTAGACAAGTACATTTTTAAAGATGCTGATAGCCAGAGAAAAAATCTATAAAAGTGTAGCTGGCATACATTTTTGGGAAGTCGAGAGGTCCTGTTGTGAGACATGCTATATTTCATCTTTTTTTTTTTTTTACATCATTTTGTCAATTCTTTTATATTTATTGTGCATGTACATAAGGGAAATTGGGCCCACTTTATATTAAGCAACAATGGTCTATATTTAAAAATTATTAATGTATTTATTTTGTTTATGTTGTAGAGAAAAACACACTTGATGCTATTGAGGTGGGATATGGGTTAGGGATAGGTTTGGTTGTATGGGTAGGTTTAAGGCTGGGTTAAGATGTAAGGGATGGGTCAGCATTATAATCATAAATGTAATTACAGAAATTAATTACAGATGAAGGTAATTTTTCAATTTTTTCATTATACATGAAGGTATTTTTTCAAAATTATAAGTATAATGAAAAAAAAAAACATGTAAGTGCATTGTAACAAAGGATTAATTTAAATGTAAGTATAGTAATTTAAGTCACTTATATTTTATTTCTACTTTATAAAAATAAACTGACCTTTTACATTACCTAAACACTACCTTCCTATTATACATAATACTTAATTTAACAATGTTCACAGTTCTATGATGGTTAACGGTCACATAACATGCAGCATTATGAGTGTCTTTCTTTTTATTTATTTACTTACTTCAAAAATTACTTACTGAAATAAAAATATAAGTTGTGTTATTTGTTACCAAATTATTTATTACTACTACTACTACTACTTCTAATAAAAGTAATATTTTTAGTCGGCAAAACCGTGTACTCCTTAAAAGTTTCTCATTTCAAATTTTGATTTTATTTTAGTCTCCAAAGGTGAACTGGATGGCAAGGTTTCATGAGGCTGATGAGAGTGGGAAATAGAAAGTCTATTAAGAGTTCATTCAGTGACTAATGTGCTTGAGCAAATTCATCTTTCGCATTCACAATAGTAGCCTGCCATCTCTTCACCAACAAGCAGTGCCAAAAATCTGACCTTGTGGTTTGAAAGGAAACAAAAGGGTGATGTCCAACTACACCCAAAAACTCCACGGCAAACAATGAGTGAGGACACCGCTTTATTCGGTTTGTGGTAATAAATGTACGTTACAACAATCCATTTGAAAAGAGCACTGCATTATTGATATGAACTGAGTGAGCCCTCCAGCGTCAGAGAAATAAACGCCTCATCTAAATTCACTGGCCTCACTGCTATAATGCAAACTCACACACTGGGTTATATCCCGGGGCTTCAGCCACTGACTTCACCTCAATATATTTTTTTATTTTTTTTCTTCTTATGTGATATACATCACATTTTTTCCTCTATTCATTTAATCAGTGAGCGGAGAATTGATGACTGAACACTTGTGTTGAATTCTAAAGCACTGGAACAAATGTGTTCCTGAGTTGTTGGCATCTCAGTCTATTATGTGAGGATCGTATTGAATAAAAGTGCTTTTTTAAAAAGTGTGCCATTTAAAAAGGCGTCAATAGGGGATGATAAAACTATACTGTAGGACTTTCACTAAAAGTCCTCAATGCAAAAAGCATCAAGAACATCAGCACTCTCTTGTGTAGTCAGGCACAACTGATTCGACCACAGTTTCTGCAAATGTCAGAGGCTATTTATACAGCTTTGTCTATTACATAAAATCAGTGAAAAAGGGTTTCTGAGTACACATTCTGTGTTGAGGTATGAGCATGGGTTTGACTGCAGGACAAGATAATAGATTTGTATTAAAAAAACAATACAATACAAGTCATTGTGCCTTTACTCGTGTTCTAATAGTCATAAAACAAGAAATAGAAAAATAGAAAGGAATTAAATGCTTGTTACCTCAATGCACGTGCCATGAAAATCAAAGGTACCGCCTTAATGTTAATCCTTGCTAACTGCTAAGATTGTGTCTAGGTTTTCGTAGGGGCACAAAAACACAAATTTATGGCTACATACATTAGTCTCTAGAGAGTTTACTGTATGTAGAAGGATTACAGTTTAAGCAGATTAGATATAAATTTATTTATACCAGATTTACATTTTCAAATCTATAGACAGACAGAAATCTAGAAAAGATGAACATAAAATATCACAGCACAAGAAGAAAAGAACACACACACACACACACACACACACACACACACACACACACATATATACTGTACATACAGTATATATATATTTAACAGATGTTAAAGACCACTTAATGCCACTTCACACACTTTTTTAAAAAAGTGCCATTTATAAGGTAAATAAATCAAACGCTGACAACTGTATGCAAACATTTTGAGTTTGCTGGCAGTGAGTCACAAAGTCTGGCGGGGCTGCATTTGAGGGTAGCCGTCTCACTGAGTGATTATTGCCATAATTAATGTGACACTGGTCGGGTCAGCCGGCACCCCTCATCCACTGTCAGAGCGGATGAGGCGAGGGGTGGGTGACACGGTTTAACCTCGCTTGTTCAGGTCTCCTCAGACAAGCGCTATCCTCCCTAGGGTACTGGCCAGCCACTCGGCAAAAACCAACAGCGGTGACATGAGCGCTGGTTAAATTTTAATCGCAGAGAGTGAGAGAGAGGTCTGAGTCTGACAGTGTGACCTCCTTCAGCCTTCCCCTCTTATGAGGAAGGAAGTTGGAAAATACAAATGAATGAATAAATTATAGCTGCAAAACATACTGGAAATTTTGGATAAACAGCAACAAAAATCTGAATATATAATACAGCTATGACACAGATTTTAAATCTTAAATATTAACAAAGGCACTCGTGAATAAAAACAACCACATGAGCAAAAATAAACTTCTTACATTCTTGTTATTTGTAAATCACTTGGGTATAAGTAACTTAATTATAAATTAGAATATAATAATAATAATTTACTGTATATAAATATTACAGACTATATATTGGCAACATAGGCCTATTTGATATTGGCTTATAGCTGATATTTGAACATTATTTATCAACATAAAAAAAGAAAAAAAAAAGACATTGAAATTGATATGTGATACCTAATGATACAATATCAATATATCAGCATCTCAAATGTCCCTTTATTATTAGAAGCTTATATATATATGTGTGTGTGTGTGTGTGTGTGTGTTTGTGTGTTTTACTAGTGGGTGCAGGACACTATAGTTCAGTGAGGATAGCAAAATAAAGTGAACGGTGACATATCATAACCAAATAATCTTCATTCGGTGGACTACCAGTTAAATTTGGGATCAACTAAAATTCAGACACTTTGACCTGACCATGTTTTGCTCATGTGTTTTGTCTTTATTTGCTAATGCCAACTTTTTACACCACAGATTGCACAAAATTAAGCATTGCTTAGTAACTGGTTGACCTAATAATTTAACAGCTGACAGCTAGTCAACCTAATTCATTACATACCTTTCTATCAAAGTTATCTGAAATTATCAAGATTATTTTTTTTTTTCTGACAGTTTATTATTGTTATTGTCCTATTTTATTACCATTTTCTAAACGTTAGTGAATAAACTATGATATAATGTGAGAAATTTTGAAGATGTCTGAATAAATTTTGGTTTGACGGTATGTATTTACGTATTTGTGTATTTAAGTGTTTATTTATTTACTTATTTATTTATAGTAATTACTCATTATATCAGTTAATAGCCATAAAATTAAAATAATAACTAAAGCTAATTGGAGATGACCAAATTTCAAAAACAGTGTTTCCTTAATGTAAAACCCTCAAAATGAATGGACAATCAAAACAAGAGAATGGTAATAAAATCAGTCAAAAGGAAGTTCTTGTTGATATCACATATACAGTCATTCATGAAACGCCTCAGGCAAAAGTTTGTGGCAATTTTCTATGTAGAGAAGCTCTCAGCAATAATTGCTTTAACATTTGTTCCAGGTCAAGTAGTTAAGTGAGTAATGATGTGTCAAAGCTGTGTAGTAATGCCATCAATAGAGCAATTACCACTTAGCCAGAGATTATTATGAGACAAAAGCGCATTATCTTCTTCCCAAAATATAATAACAAAAAAGTCAGGTCACAAGACATATTGTAATATATATATATTTTTATATATTTTTTTTGGACTGGGATAAAGTTGCCACTGGTCTATGAGATCATTTACACAGTAATTTCCAAATTTCTAAAATTGACCTTGAAACCGTGAAATTGGGAAACAGTGTCGACTGCAACACAATGAGGACTCCACTTAAGTGCTACCTCACTTCTGTCATGCATGACTTTAGTTTGTCATATGCGTCCAGCTGCTTAACCGTCTACGCCAACATGTTCTTTATTGGCATGACAGAATAAGTCCAGGCGCTTTGCATGTTCAAGAACAGGAGAATTTTCCCCTGACTTTTCAAGATGTGCTTAATTAACTGACACTGGCTACAGAGACCTGACAATGTAAGTAAGACCTGGACATAACTGCTGATGACACTTACTTCAATTTTATTAGCTGCTGCCTTTGCTAACTTCCCTTTTCATTTGATCCTTTTCTGAACCCACACTTTGACCTTCAAGAGGTTGGAGATCATTAACAATGAGCCTCACCCATAGTGCAGGTGATGTGAATTGAGCGTATACTGTACAATCACTTTGAATGATATATATATAATTATTTTTTTACCCCTTCAGATAAGAAAGGCCTCATAGGGCTGCTTGATCGACCACAACAGAGGGAATAAGCAGCAGGGAGTTGAGATAATTGAGTCAGAATTGGTTTCCCATGAAAATGAATCTTTGTTTCTTACAATTAGGGTTTGGCTTAAAAGAAAGAAGGTTTTATTTTGCTCTCAGGCCACTACTTAGTTATTAACTGAAGCTTGCGCTTTACTATATCAAGTTTTGAGAATTTCTACTATGAGCTACACTTGGGGTATAAATGCTTCGAAGCTTCAGGACGATGCTGTAATTGTAGTTTTCTGTCATTTAGTTGAAATTCTACAGTATGACTGACAATTTACCTTTTAAATAGGTTGAATCCATGCATTGAATTGTACATGCAGTCATTATATATATAAAGATTTAAAAAGAGCTTCAAAGAGCAAAGAGACATAACATCTTTTAACGCCCTTTGTTCAACTTTTTGTTACCCTACTAGCTTCTTGGTTTAAAGCTATAAGTCTGACAAAAGCTATCAAGCACCATCTCAAGACAGCTTTTTACGTAAGTACTCTATACTTCTGAGACCTCACACTCCTCCATATTTGCCTTCCTTCTTTTTATCCACCACATTATTAAAACAATAGCACAGGAAAACAGCCTACATGCTCATTTAGAGAATCCGGCATGATTTATTGTCTCACAAACAAAAGTCTTCTTGTTTTGAGTAATAAACGGCACATTGCACACAACATTAAATCTTTATTGTGTGCCAATTGCTTTAAATGTAAGGCGAAATGAGCCAACCTAAATATGATTTTTAAACCATCTAGCCAGAATAGTTGAGCCAAGTTAAATAAGCCTTAAAAAGCAAGTAGGTAGGAACTCATATTTATTACTTGGTGTCATTATCTCAGGAGCAGATAAAAGAGAGGTATATTTCATTTTTATACAGATGAATGTTGACAATTAAACGTTTCACAGGGGGGTGTCTATCTGCAAGCACTAAATCAACCTCCAAGGATGAAAAATATGAAGAAATAGGTATTCATGCTGAAATATGTTTAAATTACTACTAGATGTATCTGGGTTTCTTTGACTTGTGAACTAGCCAGCGGGCTTACAGGACCTGAATTAAAAATATGGTATCGTATTATTTTACTGTAAAATGTGGTCTGTACCTAAACAGAAATTTTTCAGTTAGACTGGTTTTGGATTATAATATTCTAATTCAAATTTAGTACAAAGACGACAATAAAGTTTATGACCGTAATAAAATTATAATTACAGCACACATCCAAATACATTGTGTGCAGTTAAAATGGGCCCCACAGACATTAAAGAACATTATTTAATTTAATTGCAAACAACATTCATAAGGGTCTAAACTCAAAGGAAAGAGGAATATGATCAAAACTGTGAAATGTGAAACAGCCGATCCTGTAGATACAATTAGTATTTACCAAATATTATGGTGATGAGAAACTCACAATTAAAGTTATTGGTCGCTTAAATGCAACTAGCATTTTGTTTATTTATCCTAATAATCCATTTACACTAAAATTAAATGAAATTCAATTATTTACATTTTTTTCCACTGTAGTAGCCCCATTGACAGAATTTGACCAAATTTGGCGGCTGTTCTCTGTGCCATTCAATGGTTCATATCTCTCAAAGGATTTGGTAAACTAAAATGTCTGGAGGGTATCTACAGTAGATTATAAACACCAAATTCAAGTCAAGTCGATTTATCTGTATAACACTTTTCACAACACACATTGTTTCAAAAAAAGCTTTCAAAAAAAGTTTCAAATTCCGTGTGCATCAAATAAATGGTCATGGGACAAGTTCAAAAAGTATGTTTATCTTATTGGTAAAAAATGTTTCTAAATGGAAAAGGAAAACCTTCTGACCACTGGAATCAGAAAAACTTGGCTTTAGTCACCTCCCTGAGGGAACAGGATCTTGTAAGCCCATTACTCCTGTTGCTGTCGATAATACTCCTGTCACAACCGATTCAGTCAAAATGCACACAATACCATGATCCATAACATAAATCGAGCAGTATGGGATAAACATGGATGCTTCAGCTATTTATAGAATCCTTAAAAAAAAAGAGTGCTTTGTTTCAGTGATTCATATGTGAACAGATAAATAACATCTAAAGTCAAATAGTAAGAACAAGTCAATGGAATATGCATCGGAAAAAAGAAGGGGTGTAAAAAATGTCAGAAATATGTAAGAGCATTAAAAGCCTTGCCAGCTGCTACTGCTGATCAGGCCTGTTGCTAGGGTGAAAATATGAAATAAGGAGTGAAGCTGTTGATTGGCTTGTTAGAGAGGTCGGGCGGGAGTATCGCCAGTGCGCAAAAAGAATTGAGAGAGACAGTCCCTGTTTTCACCCTAAAAACCTCCCTCTCTGCCTTTCACACAGTATTAAAGGCAATCTATGTTATTCTGTATGTCAGAGCAAAGCAGCAAATCTCTCAGCACTAACGAGTGAGCTCCAAACTCCCATCTATTACAGATAATTACAATCTAATGAATGAAGTTGCTCGAGACCTCTTTTTTGTTGTTTCCTAATGTTAACCAAACAGTGGGTTATGCTTAGAACATGTTCCCCTGGCCCAGTGTCTGTATTACAACAAACATGCAATTAGTTTAATACATTTGGTAACACTTCATTTTACAGTGTCCATTTCACATGCTACAAGTACATACTATAGTAGTAAGAGTAAATTATGCACAATTAAAAGCCCTAAACTTTGTAGTACTTACATGCTAATAAATATTACTCAGTACTTGTATGTGTAATTTACAATTGCAACACCAGACACCTTAAAATAAAGTGTGTAACCACAAATTTTTCAGAAGTCCTTGTTAATTAATATCACATCTGCACATGTTGCAGCATTTTCAGACCTCCTTAGCAGGGGTCCAATCAGACTTGCTTCGATAACAAGAGAAAAAAAGAAAAAGATTAAACAAAAATGCTATTGAAATTCAGGATCCAAAGGCTTGCCTCAGACACAAACATTTAGGAGTCTGTGTATGTGTGGTCGACAAGAAAAAAAGATAGTAGTAATAAGAAATAATAAAGACTTCAGAGGAGTCGCCTTGACTTCAGGCGGTATTCATTCTTGATAAGCTAAATGAATCCCTCTCTGTCATTAAACTAGAATCCACAGCATGAGGACTTCTAGAATTACAGTCAAAATTTGTGCAGTGACGATCCCGTGTGTGTACTTGTGAGTCACACAAGTCTCTTTTTCTCCATACATCACGGTAATGTGAACTTGTGACACTGCCTGTGATAGACCTGTTGTGTGCCAAGCCTGAGTACACAATTACCACTGATTTGCTCATCTAGAAAAGCAAACTCAATCAAAAATAATGACTTTCTGCTCTGCAGGTATTTGCATAATAATAATATCGCTACCTTAAAGGAGTCGCCAAATAAACTATTTTTCCTCTTCTCCCCGACAATGAAGTGGGGGAAATTGATTTTCACATTTCCGCATTCCGTGTGCTGCCGCAGCAAACCTATTTCAGGCTTTGCATTACTGGCAGCAAGCATAAGGCAAAAAAAAGGCTAATATAAATAACTGAACAAATAACTCCATAACAATACATAATTAAAAAAGACAATAGTGAATCTATGGATGTTTCACAACGCTAGACCAGAAGCTGGGACGAAAATAAACTCGCCAAGCACCATATGGCAAATAAATAAACAGAGAAGTTACTCATATTTATATTATATTTAATGCAATGAATTATGCTAAGAAATATTTATGCTAAAATATTTTCTCTCAATTCAGGTGAGGAAAAACATCATTGCATTCAAAACTATCCTTACTGGATATCTCTCTGTAAGCTCAAGTGTTTATTCCTGTACTCCACATTCTTTTTTTTTTTTCTTCAGTCGTGGGACAGCAGGAAACAGCGATGGGACACAGGGAAAATGACAGAACATGGGGCTGGGCATAATGCAGGAGCATGGTAGTGAAAAAAAGTATTCATGAGTGGCTGGCAGCATGCGTGTGTGTGTGTGTGTGTCGCATGACCGGGTGCTCTCACGTAGAGGCCTGACCCAGCCTGCAGTGATGGATGAGCTGGCCACAGAATTGGACAGGTAATACGGCACTGTGGGAAACAGATAAATAAATACATAGGGGACCAGTTATATAAATGAAGGGACTCCAGATAAACCCCTGCAAATTTCTGAAAAGGAAATGCATGTATTCAAGGGTAGGGGAGCAGTTAGTACACATATTAAGGGATCACCTCTGTCATTACTGGTCCCACACAGCAGAAGAGTGTTACAACACTTTCAAAGCACATTCTTTTGATTTAGACAGCATAATACAGCAGTGCTGAACATGTCGAGGACATTATTCAGTATTTGATGTGACCTGCAAGGCAGTTGTAAATAGCAGAGCAGGGAGGACGTCAAAGTGAAAAATCTGTTTTCACAATGTGCTTCAGTAAAATTTCAAATATATATTCCATGAACAAGTCCAAAAAATATATTAAAGTGCATAAAATAAAAATAAAAAAAGGATTTGGCGGAGAAGAATATATAGCATTTTATAAATACAGGGGATGAATTAACACTCGCTAAGCGACTAAGAGTAAAATCAGTGTCAGTGAATATATAAAGCAATGCCATGCGCCATTTCTTTTAAATATTTTATTACAATGCCTGAGCATGTGATTTGTTTAAGAGCAATTCACAAAGACTCAAATCACAAAGACTGTGCTGTATTTATATATGTGCTTAATTGCAATCTCTACACGTGAAATGCTCATGGTAAATTCAGTTTGTAATTAGAAATATTTTTAGTATTTTATTTGTACCTTTTTTTATTAAATAAATAAATATATTTTTAAAAATGCAATTAAATGCACTCTATTTATTTATTTATTTTTTATGGCCAGAAAATGTTCAAGTCAAAAAAGGAGGATACAAAAGATACAAAACTGTGTGTGTGTGCATGTGTTCACAATTTTGCTCAACAATAGATGTATAGAACCGTGGCATAAAAATATATATTGAAATGCTATGCATCTGCAAGTGTTCGCAAACTATCTGTGCACAAGTTTCATTGTTATGTACCTCAATTCTTCCTTTTTCAAACCCATCTCAGACTCATGTTGGAGGTGCCTTCTTCCCTGCGGCGAGGGCTGTTGGGTGCGTTCTGCTTTTGAGCACACTGATGTTCCTCTATTGCTTCCTGTCGTCCTGCCTGGTGAGCATGTGGTTTTTGGACAGTGTTGTTTGACGCTTTTTGTCAGCACCTCTTCCCTCTTTCATTTGTGCAGTGAGCGTGTCGTCCGCTCCCTCGGAGTGTCTTTCCTTTGTCCTGTGTTTTAATGGAGGTGGTAGCAAAGCTTCTTTCTCACACATGCACACATATATATCTTCTTTCAGGTGTGTGTGTTAAAAGGACACTGAAGGCACATCCTGTGTAGTTCCTTTTTTGTAGCAGAAATCAATGAGAACAAAGACTTAAGAATTGATTTGGGTTTCCTAATATTGTCACCCACTACACAAGCGGGACACCAGTTGAGAAGGGCTAGGCCTAGAAAAGTGTCGAACAGGGTTACTTTTTTCGTCTGGGAGCTTTGTAATTCTTAGATGGCTTCTGGTGAATTTGTACCACATCTGCATTCCCAGTAGTTTCAGGAACCCCAAGCAGAGGGTTTCTCTGTGTCTACCCCAGATGCATTCAAATGTTAACAAGATAATGACTTGAAAGGGATGGAGAAACATGCTGGAACTGCATGGCCGTATTTGTGTTTCAGATGGGTAAAGAGCTGTTTTGAGTATTTTGGAGCATAGGAAACGGCACTGTTTGATGAACAGCTTGAAGACTGGACAGTGCTTCGGGTGAGAGCATGCATGATAATGTCCAGAATTTCAAACAGAATAGCTTTCATATGCGTGGCGGTTACCACTGCTAATACTAACATTAGCCAGACTAAAAAGGACCATAGGGGCTTTTATTTATTTTTTCAGCCATGTGCCAAGATATAACAGGATTAGGCGTTCGCTAGAAGACTTATTCTATTTAATCACAACAGCATTTCAACAAGGAATATCAGTAGGTATTGAGTAATAATAGTGAATATATACAGGGCTTTAATTTCAGGCATGGGATTGCACAATTCTACTGATTTCTACTGGAAATTTCTGCAAATATTTGAATGTGAAAGACCCTTGCGACCGATAAATAAATGTATCACGACCCCTTCTCCGCCTCACACCCAAAGCACGCACATAGAGACACATCAGAGAGCACGTGCCTTTTAGCGTAAATTCAGGCCCTGATATATACAGTGCTAGTGTTTTTATTATTATTGTTATTGAAGGTAAGATAACTAACATAGATACTGGTGGGTCACAGCCTAAAATTTAGTCGCAGATCTATTCTGATATAGGGTCACAAACAACAGGGGTTATAAAAATATTATTGTGCAAACAATAAAAGGCAAATAACCATCATCGCTAGATTATATGGTTACTGTATTTTCCAGACTAAAAGACGCACTTTTTTTCATAGTTTGGCTGGTCCTGCGACTTATATTCAGGTGCGAGTTATTTATCAAAATTAATTTGACATGAACCAAGAGAAAACATTACCGTCTACAGCCGTGAGAGGGCGCTCTATGCTGCTCAGTGCTTCTGTAGTTTACACTGAAGACATCCCCTCTCGCAGCTGTAGACGGTAATGTTTTCTCTTGGTTTCTTGGGTCTAAATAAATGCGACTTATAGTCCAGTGCGACTTATATATGTTTTTTTTTCTTCATCATGATGTATTTTTGGACTAATGCGACTTATACTTAGGTCTGAAAAATACGGTAGTTGCATTTTATTGTATAAAATAAAACAAGTAGTTTACTATTTATTCTATGTGTCACGATTACGTTCAGTTCAGTTCCTGTCATGTCTGTTATGAGCACTCATTAGTTACCATGGTTTCTGATTAGTTAATCCTTGTCCAGCTATTCCTGCTTAGTTCCCTCATTTACCATGTGTGTACTCATGAGCCTGATTCTGTTCTATCCTTCATTGGTTATTAGCTGATGTTATGTGTTTTACCAAGTCAGAATTCTCAGTACAGTAAACAGTAAAGTATTCCTCAAAAACCTGTGACACTATGATGGTAGGCTAACAATTCTGCAAAGTTTTGCTCCTGTACAAATCAAAGCAATATTACAAAATTATTATTTTTAATTCATTAGTAGTAGTGATAGTAGTAGTAATACCATTTATTAAAAAATTTCTCTATATTAAAAGAAGGTATCACACCATAGAATGTAAAGCGAAAACAAACACTGACAATGATCTGGAACTTTAAAGCAAAAAGTTTATGAAACTGCACTTGTGGCAACGCCAGCATTTGCCTGGCAGTTTGCAGCCTATTTACGACAGCTGGCAGGAGCTGTGCTCTTAGGGAAGTTCCACAAAATGTGTTTTTAAAAAGAGTTTCTCAGGCAAGAGAATGAGGACACCATGGGGAGAAAGGCACACCTGCTTTCAGTGCTGCACCATGGGAGTCCAGCGATCGAGAGACTGGGATAATTTAGTTCCTAATGCCAGAGACTGACGTTGAACGTTTGCTTGCTTAAACTGCACTTACTGCACGTTCAAACCTGTCACCATTCATCTTATAAAATGTTTGAGAAAACAATCAAACAAGCAATCTCAACTCTCTCACAAAGACAAGCGACAGTTGTTTTCTGCATGACATCAACATTTAGATGGTTTGTCATGTAGGTTTTTTTGATTACACTGTAAGATCCTACAAGTAACATCTTATTTTTCCTACCCTACTAGATGCAAAAAAAAAAAAAAAAAACACCAACATATCAGTATAAAACAGCTGAAATTAAGAAGATTGATGATCTGTCTAAAGAAGCAGACATTTGTGCCAAAAAGTCTACAATATTCAACCCAATCATATCCGACATGTTGTCACTGCCATTTTATACATATGACTGTTATCCCTACAGTATAACATTCAATTCAACCACTAAAACAAATAAATACTAATAAATTATATCAAGTACAATTTAACCAAGAATAACAGCTTTCTTGATACCTGTATCAATTATTACTAGGGCTGTGAATCTTTGGGAAGAGAGCGATTCGATTCATGATTCATAGGTTTTCGATTTGATTCAAGAACGATTTTTGCAAATTTAGAATGATTCAATTCGTTTAAATACACAATTAAATTTGATTCAATTCGATTATAATAATTTTCATTCTGCATTGATTGATTGCCTGCTTAGTCAGAAGGCAAATTACACCAGCCTTTATGTTAGATATCTATAGGTTAGAGGAAAAAAAAGAAAAGGAAAAAAAAAAACACCTTTTGTCCATTGTTGGTTGATAGTTTAATGATGCTATGGCATAATATGGCACACCTAAAAATGTATGTGACCCAACAACAACAACAAAAAACTATATATAGGTTAACATTTTGTCACACCAGCTATCATTTCAGAAGTGACAGAAATGTGTTTATTGTTTCAGTTCATTCTGCTTTTTAATCAGATTAGCTGCAGATATATCCTGGCACGTCAATGAGTGCGAGATAACTTCTCTTTCAGTGTGAAAATGTCTTCATCTCATTTTCATAAAATACAATTTTATAGTATTTAACTTTTCCTCTCCATCTGCGAATGATGATTCTGAAGGAAAAGACAGATGTCTGTTTGCCATAGCAACGGACGCTACTTTCATGCATCTGATTATCGGATACACCTTTTCCTCTTATTTCAAGGTTGTTGTTAATGCTGTGGTTATTTTAACAGTTTCCTTCGGACATTCAGTTCAACAACATTGTTAAAACACATTTATCAATCAATGGAACCGTGCGTATGCTATAGACACTTACATTGCTGCTCCGTCCATGCAATAAATACGCAGCTTTTGACTGCTCAGGTAATGTTATCATTAAGAAACTAAATAAACTAAAACTAAACTAATATGTTATCACTGAAAAACTAAATGAATGTAAAGCTACTTTACTGTGGCATTACAGGCCACGAGTTCTAAGGAGAGATCATACATCAGCTGCATCAGAGACTAAAGGAGCACGAGTGCAATCCTGTGACAGTCACAGGTGGTAAACAGTAGAGTGCGTGAAGGAGAGATACAAGGTATTTTTTTTTTTTTTTATCTGATGGCTCCCATGGCCTTATGAGATAGAAAAAGCTACACTAGTTATACCCCTCAGAACATCAGGATATCCAGGTATTGTTTAGGTTATATGGCCTACTGCACATTTGGTATAGTGCATACTACTATATATATGATGATAAGTTGGCTTAACATAAAACTGGTACAGATCCAAAGATAAGTAATCACATATACATGCATTAGTTATGATTTGTATATACAGTAAGGGTTTGGATGAAAAACATTTTCATCAAATTATGGTAAGAAACTATACAACACTCGTTGCAGGTTTTTCTGAACAAGGCTTAAAATAAATATTTGTGATGAATGATAGTAAAGGTAAGTATAGCTGACCCAGCAACAAACACAGACCACAGCAGGAGACATGCTATTTTACAAGAAGACTTTCCAATATATGTTTATTTAGAAAGTCAGATTTTGATAGTAACCCTTCTGTAATGGATCATGTGACTCCTTTATTTAACAGTAAAGATAACTTGATGAGAATCAGTTCAGAATTTAACTAGACATTATTGATTAGATGTGGACATGAATATGACATGAAAACGTAGATTGAATGTCAGTTCAAATCTTGAAAGCAACGTAAGGCAAAAAACGCACACCAACATCCAGCCAGAATTGCACAAATGGTTGCCACAGTAACGCTCCCATGCTAGGAAGGCACCTGCAAAGCATTACTGTTTTTTTTTATTTCTTTTTTTTCTGCTTTTTCTTTTTTTTTAAATTATCTGAGAGAATATTCTGACAAATAGTAAATGAAAATGTGCTTCTCTATGCATCTATTATCTTGCCTGGTGCTTGAAATGTACAACAAAAATGAAATTCAAGCTTTAACAGAATATACGTTTGATGTAATGAATGCAATTTAAAAACATCACACCACTTACCAAGAATGTAAAGATGTCTTTGAACCAAACCTATATGACTGACTTCATATTAATGCCCTCAAGTATCTCAAGTGAATACTTAAAATCTAGAGCTACTATAGCTGATGGAATTCAAAGTCATTCCACAGGCTATTACAAACCAGATGTAATCGTGAGATGTGTGCAACACCTTCCATTGTCAAATAACCCTTAATACACCACTCACTTCCCGAGTGTTTTTGATTGAACGGCTGTAGTGACAGTAGGCTTACATTATTTATTCAGTTTGTAGCCCCACGCATTTAATATGGCTGACAAGTGCTGGAACTCTTTGTGGTGTGTTTAAATAAGAGTATACGCTGGAGGGTTTGGGTACACTTGTGAATGGGACGGGCATGTTTCATAGTAAGCCAAAATAAAAATAGGTCATGCCTTGACATGCTTGTTGTAATGCTGTACACAAACAGTGGCATCGCGTCATCGCGATGGGAGCATCCCACTGGTCGAAAATTTTAGAAGGGGCCCTAACCATGGGTAGCCAACCTTGTTTGGCAAAAGCTTAGTGGAAGGTACAGGGAGGGGATTCCTTTAAAGGAAAAAGAGGGCCTTAGGAAAGAGGGAGAAAGGAAGAGGGATGCTGGGATGGAGAAGCGGAAGGGAGGGAGCTGACCAGGCTAATCCTAACCTGAAGCAAACTGGTGCAAATGGTTAGGAAGCTCAGCTATTCATTAATGGGAGACACAGTGGAGAGAAAGAATGAATGTGTGTGTGTGTGTTGGTGTTTGAGTTACTGCCAAGAAGGCCTGTTCATTTGTCTTCAGAGCTGAACATACAGTAGGGTTGTGAATTCCATTGGAGAGTCGCTTAAATGCCTTAGTGTCAGGGTTTTCGACAAAGGATTTGGGGCCAGAAGGAAAAAGATTAGTGTGGAAGTACCCCTCTCAATCATCTCTCATCCCAAAGGTCTGGGTTTAGAATAAAAACCATGCCGTAATCGTATAAGACAACCCAACTGTCATTTTGCAGCACTGAGAAGCAAAGAGTTGGTTTTGGAACAGAGTAAGTAGTAAGTCTAAAATTGATGTGGCAAATCACTCAAAATCACTGTGGAAAAGACAACACTTCAAAACTGCCATCAACTACAGAACTATGTAGAAAAAAAAAAAAGAAAAAAAAAAAGGAAAATAATAATAATGTGGTGGTGAATCTAAAGGAGGAGGAAGGATGAATGCTAAATAAATAAATATTAGTAGTAGTGGTAAATACAGAAATTGTAATTGCCCTACAAACAGTCTTATATATGTATATATACAAATTTTGGGGGTAAGATAGCCTTTTCTTGTATTCAACATACAGGAAGATTAAATAGCACAGAAGGACACATAAAAAAAAATAGATAGCAATGCAAAGAGGTATGTTTGACAGAGTGAAGCTGATCTTCAAACTAACTCCTCCTATGTAGTCCACTCAGCAGGCCACAAAAACCCATTGCAGCTTCGCTAATCAGACTTTCCAATTATGAGCCCAAAAACAGCTAAGACTGAAGAAAAGGAACATAGCTCCAACATATTGAAAAACAGATTTTCCCCTCTTCATATGCAGACAGTATGAGACAAAGAAAGGAACAGGCAGGGAGGGACAGAAGCAGCTTCAGTGTGCCATTTTCACAGTGGAAGTGTATGTGAGAAAAAAAGTTCCACTTTAGTGACAGGAGGGGAACTACTTTTTCCTGATTCTTTGTTTCTTCGTTGTCGTCTTTTCTGAGCGACCTGCCGGAGCTCAGGCTGCTTGGGAAATGGCTCTCCGTTGAGACGACTAGCACAGTGTCACAACTTTTTTGTGTGTGCTTAAGTGTCAGCGTGTCCCTGTGGATGGAGACAGTTGTGGGTATGGAGCAAAAAAGGAGGGGTGTGGAGAGCAGGAGCTGAGAGTAAGGAAAACTGAGAGAGGGAGGATGACATTCCTAGTGATAAATGGGTAGGAGTGACAGTGCTGAGTGAAGCTGCCAAGCGAAACACCAGTGCTCGATCTGAGGCCTGTCCACTCTCCTCTTCAACACGCCCATGACCCCTTTATTTGTGAAGTGTGCATGTGCTGGAGGGTGCAATCAAAATGAAAATGCTCACCATTTTCTCTTCTTTCTCCCCTCGTACACACACACATCTCATACAGCAGCTCTGCCTGGTCATGCTGGCTGTTGTGGCTGTGCAAAGCTCCCACTGTGTTCTTAATTAGCTTCATTGATTGAATGTATTAATTAATCCCTGTCCTGAATAAATCATGCACAGACAGTTGTGTAGCATAAATTATTAGTGACACATTTTTTTTTTATTTTTTTTTTGCCACAGATGTCCCCAACCAAGTAAGATATAAGTCTTGAAGTCACCTTGGGAAGCCTGAGGTAACTATTTTCCTTTGTGTCTTTAATATTTAGCTGTGAAATCTGACTGTATCAGCAAAAAAAATGACAAACAGAGATATATACAGTACAACATCCTGTAATATTAACTTTAATTGCTGGTGGGTTATTTTTAATGCTACATTAGGACAAAAAAAAAAAGAACATCTTCAATCTGAAATGTTTTCAAATGTGCCACAGTTTCTATAAGAAAACACACACACACACACACACACTTTAGATTAATGGCTCAGTCCTGCTGCTTCATCATCAGTTTTTGGCTTCAGGGACATTAACAGCCTCATTGACAATAAAGAATCTAATAGCTGCTCAGCGGAAAGGTTAACCAGCAGAGAGAAAGAGAGAGAGAGAGAGAGAAAGCTGAAACAGTAAAACTTGGAGATTTCTAATTTACTGTAAACACAGTGCAGCCCTCCGAGTGTTATTGATGAAAGCATCATGTAGCCAAAACAGCAAGGCCGAATACATGTGGCTAAATACAGTCACAGAGCTATAAGCACATCATCAATAAAATTGATTCAGCGCTGTCTGCCTTCTTGTTTTTTTCTTGTGACTTCCATTTCCGACATTTTCCATCTTGAGGATTATTTTCAAATGCACCCGTAGCCCCATTCAGTAATGAAGAGTAGCACTCGATGAATGGACAGAGATACAGTATTAAATATGGTAGAATCTACAACTACAAATAGTTTCAATAAGTCCCTAGCTGTAGGAACCGTGGGATGGTGAAAGTTTTGGCCATTAATGAGAAACTTGAGTCCCATACGTTTGCAAAAAAGCTTTTAGATCGAAGAAATAGCAAGAGACGGCAAACTCTAATGTTGTACTTTTGATTCATTCTCGCATTTAGTTGATACGCTGATGCTCATTAGAAGAAAAAAAAAACACTGGGATCTGTGTGGGTGTTCATGTTGCTTTGTGCACTTGTGAGGATTCAGCGTTTTGAAAGTCACACAGAGGGATATCGTCTGAGAGCTCGGACGGTTGTTTGAAGTGATCCACTGTTTAGTGGATGAGAATAATGACCAGCAGTAACCCTCCTGCTCCGGCACTGGCTCCGAAATGAAGGGATTACTTCACCTTTACAGTCGTAGAGCACAGAGGGTGGATCACATCAAAAATGGAAGGAGAAAAGAAATGTTAATGTAACAAAAAGCATAATGCACATGCTCTAAATCTCTGCGTTCATTAGCACTTGCCGCAGAAAGGCCGTTTTCAAGGCCATACGTGCGCCGCTTGTTTAAAATGATGTAGTGAGCAAACTTGCATCAAACTGGGCAAGGTTTTAGAATCAGTAATTCATCGTTTGCATGTTTGAACACAAATAAGCCACGCAGGGGTTCGGTGTGAAGCCTGGATGAGGGGAAATCCCGCTGTGAGTATGGCATGAAGTAGCTTGACCGCCTGCATTCCAGCAGCCTGATCTGCAATGAGCCGTCCACTTGCTAATGATCCTGGCTGAGCAAGAAGCAGGAACCAGGGGCAGCACACTGCCTTCCCCCTCCCAACGCTATGTAGGCCAAATCACCTTTGATTTAATTGGCCCTTTGACCTATCATAATACATAGATAAATAATATGTAGACGAGCTCGCCATGACCCCAGAGGGTCTTTGACTCAAGATCTGCCCTAATTAAACTTCTCCACGGTGTTGGGTCATCATAAAACACGCTTACAGCAAAGAAAAGAAAGAACAGAAAAACAAGCTTAGAGGACTTTACCTGTCCAGCTGTTGGATCTAAGTTAATTACTTTAAAAAGGATGTTACAGTATGCTGATGAGCAGGAGAGATAGCAGGAGGAATGGATGATGGGAGCAGCCCCTCAGCGGATTCAAAGAAGAGCTTAATGCAGCCGGAGGTCAGGATCAAGGCCCTGGAGATGAGAAGGGAAGACAAGACGGCGGAGCCTGGGTCCTCAGAGACGATGATGAGAGTCGGTTTGAACACGGCACTTCCTTAAGACTGAGCCCATTATGTGTCTAAATACCAAGTCCATTAACCAGTGTCCACACCCATGGGATCCACTGCAGGAACTACCTCAGCTCCGGATCCACAGCTCAGACAGCCTGCAGCCGCCACGGTTTCTCCAGGGATAGAGAACCCAATGCTCACGTCAATTCTTCTGCTGCAAAGTTTGGCCTAAAAGCAGAGATTTAACCATCTGACATAAAGGAGAGGAATATGAACACCAAATATACTTGGGGGAGGAAGAGGAAATAGTCCTTCAGGTGATGAAAAGATCCTGACATAGCTGCAAGACGGATGGGTAGTGTCTTGAGGAAGTGTTCTCCGGCAATCGCTCTGGAGATATGAATAAATGAAGCAAATGCAGATAGACAGAGTAAATAGGCTGACTGAATCTGTGCTTCACAGAATATGCCACTTGAAGACAGTATTTACTTTGAGTGTATTTTCAGATTCACCACAAAGGAATGATGCTGTTTTTAAGCTATAAATTGTTCAGAGTTTTGACTCAAGAAGGTATCCGAGTTTCAGCACACACCGCAGGCTACTACATCACAGTATTGCACCCAAAATAGAGCCTTTTCATGTATTTAGAGAAGACAGGGGTACTTACATAACATCACATGCTGAGAAACATCTCAGCTGATACAGAACAATAAGTAAGTACTGACTGCTGTCATGTGAACAAACCTAAGGGTAATGTAACCTGCTGTACATGTCAAGCACATGCCCTTTGGCATTATAAAACAAACAAATACACTTAAGAGAGGTAAAGACTGCATTCCCTCCGGTGATAAAAAAAAAAATATTACCGAGATAGTAAAGTGTTTTCTGACAATCACTCAGATACGAGTAAAAACAATCAAAATGCAGTTGGATGCACTAAATAGGCTTGTTTTTGAGGCTATTCAGATTTACAACAAAACAAATTAATGTATTTTGACATTTAAAAATGTTCTGAGATCCACAGCATATACACAAGTTTTGGCATACTCTTAGAGGCCACAGCATCAGATTTTCTGTCACAGAACAGTGTTTCACTAGAAGTACAGCCTTTTCATGTATTTAGGGGAGATGCCGAAGGCACAGGTATCACATCACACACAGAAAAACATCTCTAGGTGATGCAAACCAACCAATAAATACTGATTTGCTGTCATCTGAACAAAGTTATGGGGAAATAACCATCTATACATGTCAAGTAATACAGAAAAAAAACAGGGTATACAAAATTCAAGGCAAGACAAAAGCTCCAACTAGTAAATGTAGCTAGCCAAAACGGCTGTCCACATTATGGATCTGTGCCACACAGCATGTGAAGCAGGTAGCCACACAGCTGTTGTTATGGGGCCGATTGTTGGTGGTAATTGTGGTCCTTTAAGTTGTGTGATGGCAGATCAAGCAGAGGATGCTGTTGTTTTGGTGCAGCAGCGCACTGGGGCTGATTACGCGCTGCCCTCCGACACACGGCACATTATTTATTGATGCCACGCATGCTTTAAAATGCACTGTCACAGCGGTAGGTGGCATTGTGCTGTCACATTCAAAAAAAAGCTGTGGAGCGAGAGGGAAAAAAGTGGTTTCTCTCCTTGCACCTCACCATGAATTCATGCACAGTTACACAATGTTCTTTTTGGTCTACCTTGCACTATTGATTCAAACTTTTATTTTATTCCTGATTTCATTCAATCACTATTTTTCGATCATCATTTATCATTGATGCATAATGACTGTGTAACAATTAAAAAACACTGAGCATTTAATAATATACATAAATTATATATATATATATATATATATATATATATATATATATATATATATATATATATATATATATATATATATATATATATAGTATTCCTACTCTCTACATAGGCCCCACAAAAACTTAATTCATAAAGTTCTTCATATATCTCACTCCTTACAACTTTGCTCATTAAATATTTTGTCTTATTGTTTATTTCCATTCCATTTAACATTTGCTTCCATTTAACACATTAACACATTAACAATTTTAATGTTAATGTGTTCTGAAAATTTTACCTTAAAACCCATTTGTTCCATATTTACAAAAGTTTAAGGAGAAAGAGAGAGTAAAATATTTCAGGAACACTTTACAACAAGGTCCCAACAGTTAATACAGTGCTTTAGTCCTTTGCTACAGTTACAGTATTTTTCAATCTTTGTTAGTGTCAGTTAACTAGATATAAAATATAACTTTTGATTGTTAGTTCATGTTATATCGGGCCCCTCAATATAACTAATAAATAAGAATAATAAATGCTTTATAAGTATTTAGTAGCAAATTTACTAACGTCGGTAAATAATGTTAACAAGGAACTGTGTTACTAATGTTGATTCCAACACGTTTATTCAAAAGCAGAGTGCTAAACTGAAATCAATAAATACTCAAAGCAACATGTTTCCTTGCAGGTTTGCACTTTACAACCAACAAACATTCATTTCTCTGAAGTGACACATCAACAAACCGTTTATCTGATGCAGTAAAGAAGCATCCTTCCATATCTGCCTTTCTATTTACTGGCTGTTGAATATCGGTGACTATTCAGCTGCGACAAGTGACTACACAATAAACCGCAGTGTTGCAAAGGCAGCAGGCCTGTATTATTCAGATGCCGCGAGACTGTGGGCTGTTTGATATTAGAGACACATTTGAAAGCCACAGGTAAGCTCGGGGGTTTGCCTTAATCCTCTGCTTGGGATGGAAGGCATGCTACATTCCTATCCTTCCCCTGATCGCCCGCCACATATGATAACAAAATGGCATGGCTATGAGTGGTGAAATGATTACGCAGTTCAAAGCTGCACTACTGTTCCACAAAAAAATACTTCATAACCACTAATGTATAGACACCTGGGAAGGATTGACTGTCACACAGGCCATCTACTGTATATGGAGCGGATATGAAAGAGTAAATTTAATTATGGAGGTGTGATTTTCCCCTGGAGTAGGGGAAGGGAATTGTTTTGTTCAGCCTTAGAGGTGGAGAAAATGAGAGGTATCGTGTAGGCTGTTGGGAAAAGTGCTGTATGAAAGCTGCTGGATGGAGGCTTCGGTGATAATGAAATCCTCTCTCACTTTTTTTTGTAGTAGAGTGACCAGAATACCTTCTGGTCGTGAAACAAATGTGCTCTTGCACAATACAGTTGGGCAACACAGTAATTTGCTATGCATTTAGAAGCTGGTGAAGAGCGCTAAAGGCTGGAGCGGGGAGATAGAGCGTGTAGCCGGGGAGAACATTAAAAGCTTGTTTTGTTAGCGGCCCCCTGCTGGCAGAGCGCAGATCAAAGCTAATGCCGGAAATAGGGGTTGCGTTGCTTTGGGTAATCTCAGGGCCTCAGCAACTGGCCAGGGCATTCAAGTCACCAACGCACCTCGGCCAGCACCAAGCAGGGACCATTCCATCTCCTTCTCCCACACCTCCTTTCCAGTTCTCCCTCATTCTTTTTTTGCCTCCAGTCACTAAGGAGACTGCCAGGCTGTCCATCTCTATGGTTGCACACATTCCCCTCACGCAGATTTGGTTCCGTCCTAATTAAGGCTTCTCCTTTCATTTGTAGAGATAATTGGACTTTCATCTCACCAGGATGCTGCAGCCAAATCTATTCTCTATTCTTTACTTTTTAATGGGAAAGGGAGAGGAGGGGACAACCCCCCCCCCCCCCTAAAAAAAGAGAGAGGGAAGGAGAGAAGACAAAAAAAATCTCTTTCTTTAGGACATGCCTAAATAATTGAAGATATCCTGGTTCACAAATATCCGTGTCACAATTAAGTACCTTCCACTTTTCCTGTTTTGGAGCGATAACAAACCATAATCATGTTTGTTAGAATCATAGGAATGGGATTTAATGAGGGGTAGACCTGTGAGACAGATGCTTGTGGGAGATCAGAGGAGGCCCCATAGAGATTAAGTCCATCCAAAGCTCAGCCATGCCATTCACTGTACACATACAAACAAGCCCATAAATTCATCCAAATGCATCCCATTTAGTAGACTCATAAACTTCTGTTAGATGGAAAGCTCAAGGGAAACTCTTCACCCAGAAACGAGTCTCAGTGGAAGATTTCACCAAATGATTTTGGTGAATTAGCCAGACCTTGACATATGTTTTCCTACTGGCTGATCTGCAGTTATTTCTCCGTAGTGCTTGATGAAATAAATATCGGTGAAGTCTGAGGTCTGATGAGATAATTAGATCAGTTTCTTACCCATATATCCCCAGCGCACTCTGCACCACTTTGTAGAGCATTTGCCCAACTAGTGAAGTATTTTATCTTATGAAAGTTGTAAAATGTGAGAAAGACTAAAGGGTTCAGGATGTGAACTAAGCAGGGTATTGTTTCTCTCTAGATTTAGAAGGCTAGGAACTTTCAGGCCATGGTATCCTCCCTCCCCGGCCTCATCTAAATGATCTACTGTCATTTGTCTCTCTTAACCTTGAGGTCATGCAAGTTATAGAATCGAATAAAGATGAATAATCAAGAAAATCTACAGAAATGATCTATTATTATAAACATTATTTTCCAGTTTTCAACTGGTTATTTTTAAAAGCACTTACACAATCTGAACGGCTGCATGCAGATTTGTCTTCAGGTAACAGGGAAAAGTACTAAAGAACCTAATAACCTGTGTGTCACTAGGCGCCACAACCAAGTGCTGAGGTGTTTGACTGCTGAACTTGAGAACAAGAGGGCAACCACCAACGCCGCGCCTCTAAATGCCCAAACTACCATCCCGCGGAGAACAACCTTCATGCGGGAAGGGGATAAATAGTGGACTAAAACATCACTCCCAGACTCTGGCCCAAGTGGTGGGCCAACCCCGGCAGAGGGTGTCTTGTGTTAAGTGGCCGAAAAACCCAATGAGGTCGGGCACACAACTGAAGATGTGTCACACTGATGGCACCATGAGAAATTTCACCCCACACAAGATGACATCCCCCTTCAATTGTTGTGCTGAAAGTTAGGGATCTTTAACATCCAGTCCTACTAAGAATCCATAAACGTATGTGTTCATGCTCACAACAACAAATTGTCACTGAATACAGTCCCCAGGAAAGGAAAGTCCAACAATCCACAGCCCTGAGCATTCACATTTAGCTGCATTCAATGTATGGCCTATAGATACTGTAGACACCAGTGATGACCACAGCTGGTCACAGGAGATATAAGGTAATGTTTAGGATCTTTCAGGCATCCCCCTGCCCCTTAATTATTTAATTGAGGCAGTTATGTACATTGGAAAGAGAGTAACAGGGTTATTGCTGGCCTAAATCAGCTCTTAATTGAAAGGCAGCCATAAAAGCTGCAGGTGTCCAGCCCTCGGTGTCTGTAATTGATGGCCCATGGTGTGCTGGGATGAGCAGCTGCTTAACACAGCGAGTCTGAGAGAATGACATGCTTCTAACCAACCCTGCTTAGCCTGCATAACGTTTATGTAAATCATTTAACATAAGAGTTAACTTCTTTCATTTCCAAGAAATTAAACCTAAATGTTTGGAAATGCAAAAATAAAACAAATGATTATTTCTAACCCTAACCCTAATCTAATTATTTTCCATATTTTCAAATAATATTACAGTCTTTCAAACTATTAAACAACATTGATTTAAATATGGGGATTATTTAATGAATAAATATAATAATCAATTGCCTAGAAGATAATATCTCTGCACAATCTGGGCATTCTCTCAAACTAACTTCAACAGAGGCATCATGGGACGCTTTGTTAATAGTATTGAATAAGTTCCCACATGCATTATGCTGAGCACTTGTTGGCTGCTTTTCCTTCAATATCTGTTCCAACTTAATTAAAATTAAAATGCTAGTTTTGTAACCTTTAAATTAAAAGAAACATCACACGAAACATGCATTCAGTCTGGTCTGCTATTGTACGTGTACAAATGAAAAACCAGTGATTTATTTTGGTGAATTGCAGAGACGTGCCCTCTTCTCTCTGTATCCTTAATATATCTTCATCTCTCTGCAGCCCTAATCCAAAGGTTTTGACAAACAACACTGCAACAGAAAGTGAGAGTGAGAAAGAGAGACAGGATGAGATAGGATAGAATTTTTCTTCCTGAATGAGCTGTGGCTTCAGAGGACAAAGAGTCGATCGATTCACATACTCAATTAGAGCTGTAATGTTTTAATCAATGCCCTGTAAAAGTATGACAGGAGGCCATTATTAACTAGCTGCAAATTTATGACAAACGGCAGTGTAATTGGGTATGTGTAAACAGCCCATATGATAAAGAAAGATTTCTGCTCCAATCAATAAAATTGATTGGGCTTGGGCATTAAATAATCCACATGCTGAAGAAACTCACTCTAGTGATATTGGCTTCTGTCGGAGCTTGTGGCTTACGTCTTTGTCAAGGATTGGAGTGGCAGTGTTTTCCTGTTTTTGTCTGTTAAGGTAATCATAGCTATAAAGAGAACAAAATGAAACAAATGGCGAATCCGAGCCACCAACAGACACTGGCTACTGTAACTTATTTTCTCATTAGATCTTGTCATAAAGAGGCTGTATTCAAAGTAAAAAAATTGTTAAAGCTGTGCTTTAAACACGGGGTTTTGTGCCATGGTTTACTGTACACTCAAATGCTGGACACTTTGAATAAAAGCACCTGACACTTCTGCAGATGAAGTGTCAGGTCCTTTAGTGATTCTCTGAGGTCGGCACATGCTCTCTCTCCACTAGGGGACATGGACCAGGTCAGGGGTCTCATTTAAAAGGAGAAAGAAGGGGAGAGTTTCAACAGAGGGTCTGCCTACTGGGCCTGTTACAAGGCAAAGCCACAAGTACAAAAAAGCCTAGCATAGGCTCTGATGAAGGGAGAGCGCAGATAGGTCAGATGGTCAAGGAAGAATCCTGGAGTACAAATACATCTGGGGAGAAAGAAAAGAAAAGGAAAAAAATATATATGGAGCTGAAGGGAAAAAATGACCTGAAAATGACCTACCTAATTTAAAATGCTAACAGTTCCTGACAACAGTGTGCCACACACACAATTTAGGTATCTTTGGAAAGAACACTTTAGGTCTTACTATCCAGAATTGATAATTCTCAAAAAGATCAAATGTTATAGACATTGGAGTGCCTTGAATTTTTTTATTATTATTATTGTTTCAATACAAAAGTCACGTCTCATGAGTATATTTCAAATTTGAAGAAGATACCATGAACATTTTCCTGCAGCAATTTTTCTGAAACTATGTGAGCAACCCCCCCCCCACCACCTGTTTGAGGAAAAATAGCCACCAAAGAGGGATATAGAAAAAATTGTAATCATTACACATAATCCACATTATAAAATAATAGACTTAATCTTAAACACTGTATAAGTGATTTATTTGAGCACTAGGAAAACACAATAATAATAATTTTTAAGTAATACAAACAAGAGAGAGAGAGAGAGAGAGAGAGAGAGAGAAAAGAATTTTATGCCAAAAATACAGCATTCAAACTGGCCGTTCATATAGATAGCATTCATACTGATAGCTGGTCATTCAGTCAGTAATCACATGCTGATGTGCGGTCATGTTTATCATACACATACACCCACATTCCCCACAAAACACACGCATACGCATGCACATGCGCACACACACACATGTAAATTGCTGAATAGGGAAAACAATTATTATTATTTGTGTGAAAAGCAGATTGCTAAGTTACGGCCCCAACAGATGACAGGTGCATCACAGCGTGCATCACGAGCCGTCACGAGAGAGTGCTAGAATTCAAATAAACAAGATTCCATGTATCTTTAAGTTTAGTGGATGGTCTCATTCTGTTTTTGACAAAACCATGTTGCTTTTTACTACCAAAACGCAGTCTTTTGAGTGTAAGTTATTCCATAAGAGGTACAAATAATAACTCTCCCTAAAGAAATGAGACATAAACAAAGGAAGAACCATCCATATTACAACATTACTGTTTAATTGGACTAAATAGGGCACTATGTGAAGTTGTTCAGTGGACCCTTGCCTTTCTAACTAAACCTTACAGCTGTGGATGCGTTTATGCCTCTTTATTACGATGAATCTGGTACGTATTTTTATGATGCATGTTTTGATGTGTACTGCTTTCACAAATTTAGCAAATACATTCCTTATAAGCTTTCCAATGAAAACAGCTATCTATCGTCGATGTTTGAGGCTTAGACCTTCATAATGATTAATTATGTCCCTTTTCATTTAATCTATCCGTAAACACTGAAATGTGCAAACAAAGATCGTTCAGTGCGACAGCATCCAGGTGTGGGGTAACAGGTTAAAATGCAAAGCTAATCTTTATAAAAATAATAATACTAATAATAATAATAATAATAATAATAATAATAATTATTATTATTATTATTATTATTATTATTATTATTATTATTATTATTATTATTATTATCTAGTTGTGCTATAACACTTATTTCATAAATTTATAATTCTTCATTATTTCATATTTTTTCATATTTCATATTAAATTACTCTATGCTTTTTTTCTAATCAACTTAAATTTCATTATTTAAAATGTCTATTTTTTTTGTAGTAGTAGCAGTAGTATTAACAAATATTATTTAGACAAAATAATAAAGAAATTAAATATTGCCTATTTATCAGTTATCTGCTATAACATGGCATAATTATCAGCCAAAATTCTGCACAAGTATAACTTCCTTAGATAGACCACAAGAGAAGAAATGTTAAGAATGTTAAGTTTTGCCCTTTTTTTCTTTTCGTGAAATTTATAATATGATTCATGTTACAAAAGATTTATATTTTAAATAAATGCTATTCTTTTGAACTTTGAGCTTTGCCATATCCTTATTGCAAAATTGCAATAATGTTGCACAACATTATTGGTTTTACTGCATTTTAATCAAATAAATGCATACTTTATGAGCAAAATACTAAATACCTCTTCTAATGTACAACTGAAGTCCTCTAATGACATACACTTTGCATGACAGACAAATCAAAATGTAGGTCATTTCTCATGCATTACATAGCATATAAAGTAATATTAGACAGACTTTAGTTCAGTGCAGTGTAACTACATAAAAGTCTGATTTATTCTATCCAAAAAAAAAAAAAATCTAGCTTGAAAACAAACATTTCATTAGTTCAATAAAATTGATAAACAAATAGTTTTTTTTTTAAGAACTAATCTTTAATCTTTACAATTACAAATCTGTCAGCAGGAATGTTGCATAGGCAAAAAGCAAACTGTGGAGCCACTATCTGACTTGTTTCTTTGCTTGTACTGTTTGTCATATGGCCATTGGGAAGACGCGTAAAACAGACTCGAGATGCGATGTGGCATCACATTGTGTTTTTCATGAGGAATACTCATGAGCACTCACTCGCCTGACCGTCATTAGTGCTTTCTTTTACACAGAAGATGTGTTCTCTTTCTTCTGTCATTTGCTCTCTCCCTTTCTCTTATTCCTGAAACCCCAAAATTTTGGTCTGGACAAAAACAGTCTTTGAGAAGTGTTTATCAGTTCTCACTGGCTGCGAGCTCAGAGACCGCCTCCTGCTGGCTAACCCAGCATGGGCCTCGCATCACTCCCACTTTGAAAATGTCTCTCTCGCACCATCTCTCTCCCTCTCTCTGTGTAAGAGAAGAAAGAGATGGACCTTACGAAAGAAGTGGAAAACGAACGTTCACTATCTATAATTAGTCTGAATCCTCCATGCCATTCCCTGTTAGAGAGACGCACTGCTATGATGTGGCCAGGATTCTCACAAAAATCGCTTTAGTGTCCATGACACCGGAGGACACATTCAGATGCTAGAAAAAGAAATATTATCACCGGCCAAAACAGATGAGAGGTGTAGAGTGGAAACCCAGCTCACGTGAAAGGATACAGCGTGTGGAGCGCTTGACAGAGGAGTCAGGGCATCACCGCCCAACCAGCTATTGATTTCTTCTTTCGGCACAGACACGGCTCGCTCTCCCAAAACAGCCCATCAAACAGCAGGCCTCCTTTATTTCATTATGGCTGGCGCAAACGAGCGTGAGGCCTCTCTCTGTTCATTTCAATGATTAACTTGTGTTGGGAAAACACCCAAACTCCCATGCATTTTTCCCTTAATTAACAAATTGCAATATATTATTAACTTGTCGAGCAAAGAAGGCTCTTCTGAATCATTTTCGCAGTGGGAGGTTTTGAGGCAGCTAACTACATTCTTGAAGTCAAATGGTTTTACTTGTTTGTTTTTTATTCGGCAATCTAGTTAAATTATGCCTCCGTTAATGTGTTAATTTTACCACAGGTGGAAGTAAATCAGGTCCCACCGATTAATTCCTTTGTTCCTTTGTAAAGCAAGAAGCTCATCACTTTACACGCTAAATATATGGCTCCTTGAGCGCAAGCAAAGGTTGTGGCTTCAACACCCAGCTGCACCGTGTGCATGCTTGGGCATACCTTCTGCTCTTGGAGCCCTGCATTCAAATCTGTGCGATATTTATTGATCCAAATTTTATTGAACTAATTACTCCTAATTACTGCAGTTTTTGTCAGCGATAATGCAGATTCCAATTAAAGTGCTTCACCATTTGCTCCTAATTGCTAACCTTCTCTTCAAGCAGCTGCATCTCTGCATATGCTAGTGGTTGTGCTGGGTTGACATGTGACATCATGGGTACTTATACAGCGAGCCAAAGTTCTCCAAAGTGCATTTCAGGTCAGACATGTGGTTTGGGTGGTAGATACAGGGTGGAAACGTGATGAGGGTGAAGGTGAAGATGTCTGCTGATAATATGTAGCAAACAAGAGTTGTGCAGTTGAAGGCTCATTAATGCATGCTGTTGCTTCTTATTTTTCAAATAAAAATTATGAGAAAAAACTTGGAAAATGTCTTGTGTCCAGCCATTGAAGGCTATGGGAGATGCAACATACATATTGCTGAGTGTAAAGTGAGGGGGGGGGGGGGTGTGGGGGGGTAATAATAATAATTGAGAACGAAAGAGAATTCCAAGACCTGAGCAACATGAAATGTGAGCCATCTCCAGCAAAATGTCAAGTGCTACCACTGAAGAGTCATTGCCCCGTACCGAGCCTCATTCTCAATTAATTGACTCAAATGTCAAAAAAAGAATCTACATCAGAGACAAAAATTGAGTGGCCTTCAATGACGTTCACGTGGGCAGTAGATCATAGAATAAAGATAGACATTTGAATGATGAGGGTTGGACCCCATGCAGACCCCGATTGAGCTAAACCTTGGGCTGAAGATCAAAGCATCCCATAATAACTAAGGGCCTGTCATGTGCAGCATTTATATCAGCCGGAAGTAAAGAAATTATTCCTATGGATGTACTAAAGGCTTGATACGCACGCTTTTGAAAAATGTATCTTTAAATTCTTTGTCTGTTTTTCAGGTTGACATAAATATACAGTAACTTAATCATTCAAGCATCCCCTAACATATTTTTTTCCCTCCTTTTATTCCCTTTTCCCCCTATTTTTCCCCATCAAAATAGCTCATAACTACTGCGCTCCTCACAGTTACTCAGGTTAGAGGTTAAATTCTCTTTTCTGACCCAACGGCTCACTGCGGATAAGTTAGAAGGATTCATTCAGAAGCAATAGGGTACAATGTAGATATTTCAAAAAGGCAGAATTCAAAGGATCGCTTTAACAGAGAATTCAAAACTCAATTCCTATTTCTCTTGCTCTTTGACACAAGGGCTTATTTTGCATAAAGTAAGTGAAGGAATCACTGATAATGAGCTGAAAAATGTTGAAGCGAGGCTCTGTTGTTAAGAGCACAGGCAGCAGCAAAGCTGGTCATCATCGCCCTTTTAATGGGTTTAACCGAGCGCCACATACAACCCAGACACCGTGGGAGTTCAAGTGCCCAATGCCCACCTACCGTCCCATTATGCCTGCTATCAATTCATGCCCGCAACATGCAGAATGCTCACAAACCGCCGCGCCGTTTGCCTGTCTACTGGTGGCAGTGCCTAGACATCCCACCAAGCCCTGCTTTTTATTCTGGCCAAAAAAAGCTCTTCTCTGTGACAGAAAGATGACAAGCTGTTGCTTCATCTCGGTCACAGGAGTACAGCGGGTATGCAAACAAACAGACGTGCAAACACTACGCACACACTCACACACACACACAGCCCTGCAAGGCACAGCTCTCCACTATTAGATTTTCACACCCGTCCAAGATGGCAGCTCCTGAGGAGCTGTTATAGTCTCTGGAGCTCTGTCATTGTTCGTACTCTGAGAGACTAGAGGGCATCGGGGGTTCAGAGTCTACCCAAACTTCCCAGTCCGAGCACATCTGAGCTGTTCCTAACTCAAAAGGGCATTTCTACAAAAAGCTATATAAATATGACATGAGACAACATGTACTCACAACTTACAGCACAAGCCTTTCACCCTGCAAATGAAGAGGGATGGGGGGGAGAAAGAGGAAATTGTGCACTCATGAACTTCTCTTGAACCTTCCTCTAAAGTGAGGGCGGATATGTAGATTAAATCTCAGTGATGGTGAATCCTCAAGGTGATGCAGACTGCCAGATGCACACCTACACCGAAACTTTAGCTGGAGACTGGCAACACCTGCTTGCAGAGCTGGCTTGCTCTGCTGAAAATACAGACCACACATACGCGTTCAAGACTCAGAATCATAAGAGAGGGTTCAACATATCCCATTAGGAAAGAGAAATGCTCAGTTTTTCATCTTAAGGCATTTTAAAGATTATGTTTGTTTTGCATGGGTGAACAGAGAGTATGAAAAACAGAAAAGAAAAATACAGTGTTTAGGAATTCGCCGTAACGGTTCCATGAAGAAAAAAAAAAAAAAAAAAAAAAACAATATGTGAAAATCTTCTCTCCATATGATTTAAAGTAGAATCTAACAGCTTTTTAGGTCTTAAAGGGATAGTTCACCCAATTTTTTTTTTATATATATTTTTTTGTATAATTTACTCACCTCATTGTTTCTCCTCTGTGATTCATTCAGGTTTGGAATGACATGAAGATAATTTATTTAATAATAGATTATTTATAAGATTTTTTGGGTGAACTATACCTTTAAACAAAGATCAGCATCACATTTTTAAAATTGACACTTGTATTCTTTTAGATTGGTACTTGATTTAATTCTTATTTTTGCCTCATGCTTGATGCATATTATTTAGGGCTTAATCGGTTAAAAAACTGAATTAATTACATAACATTCCAGTCAAAAGAATCAGCTGCAGCAATTCCAACAATTATATTTAGGGCCGGGACTCGATAAAAAAAATTAATCTAATTAATTAGAGGCTTTGTAATTAATTAATCGAAATTAATCGCATTTTAATCGCATATAAATATTTGACCTGAGAACAGTGAGAAGTAATTTTTTTCACATGGATTTCTAGTATACCATTGAATAATGACTGAATACATAAGCTTAAGCAACAAAATATTGTTTATTTTTATTCAACCAAGTCTAGCAGACCAGTGCAATTTTTGCCATGAAGTGTAGCAATAGCATATTTAGAAACAATTTAGAAACAGTACATTTCAGAAATTCAGGAAGCTTATAGGTGCTGGAACCTTCTGTAAAGTGTTTTTTTTTTTTTTAAGTAAAACACAATACTGTCAAGTACATTCAGAACATTGGAAACACTGACTATTAGAAAACATCTCTCTGTTGCTTCAGAGGCCATAACATACTAAGTCCAACTCTCAATAACCTTGGCCAAAACAATAAAGAGTTCAACATAAACTGTTGCACCAACAAAATAATACACAGTTCAACATAAAGTGTAAAGTCCATGCTAGCTGCTATATGTTTTGCGTTGAGGTGATACTTGAGACTCGATGTGCTGCTGCGGTGATATGCGAACGCTAGTTGGTGCTTCAGTATAATCGGTCCCGCCGAAACTCATCCAGTGAGAAACGTTCCGCGGTGCAAAAATAAGTTATTAAAAATGCGGGCATTTTTTTTTCTGTAATTAATTAATCTTAGTTACCGCGTTATTTTTTTGTAATTAATTAATCTCAATTAACGCGTTAAAGTCCCGGCCCTTATTATATTATTTAAATATAATATAATATTTTTAATAATTTTTTTATAATAAAAAAGTAACAATTTAAGAAATGTTTTACATTATAAAAGCAAACAAAACCATTAAAAATACACTACAAAAAGTGTTTTTAAAAAAAATCAATATATATATATTTTTTTTTTTGTCATTGAAATATAGAACACAAAATTCTAAATGGTTTCAGTGCTTGTTAGTGTGTGTGTGTGTGTGTGTGTGTGTGTGTTTCTCTTTTCATTATTTCAATTGTACAAAATAAGCATCAGTTGATAGACCTAATATAATATGACAGTCATAGTTACATTCTGAAAGAGAAATAGAGACACACACACAGCACACACAGTGAAGACACAGGAGAGAACAATACAAGTGGAGCCAGAGCTCTGAATATGTGTGATGTAAATGCCATCTTTGAAGGACAGGTTTGGGGCACTGTCTTTGGGGAATTTGCAAATCACATGCCCAGAGTAAGGAAGGTCAGTCCATGCATATCAATGATTGCTGGAGAGGAACCTTGTTTTAATGCTTGCATAAAGAAAAAAAGAGAGAGTACAAGTCATGTCTCTGAGGTACAGAAAAACGAATGTGTTATGGAAATCTTCAGGTAAGACTGTGTTTAAAAATATGTGAAGTGTGTGCTTGTACAGATACATCCTCAATGGGGAACGTCATATGAGGATGAGAGAATTGTATAGGCCTTTCCAACTGTGTTTAAAAAAAAAAAAAAAAAAAAAAAAAAATTGTATACAGTGGACCTAAGCCTCTGGTTTAATGCCACAGCACGACACTGTCCACTGAGGTAATTGCCCAAAAGTCAATTTGAGCCATTAGAGATTGCAAAATGTTTTCCATCTGGAATAATTGAATTTGGGGTTTAGGTGATCAGGACTGCCGTTTTAAACACCAGACAGCCATCTTTCAGACATTGTACGGCTGAGACATCCGATCAGGAACAGAGGCCACATCTGTCACGAGCACGCTTCAGCCTGCACACATCCAGCTGACTGAGAGTGAATCCAGCTTATATGCGGCACTAGCTTCTATGCCTAATCAAATGTTTAACAAGCTGCAATCTAATAACACCATCCCCACCCTGGTACACAATTCATCACACGTGATGGTGAATTAAACGTGACATATCTCACGCAGTTTGTTATTGGTAACTGTGGTGGTCGACGTGTCTGCGTGCTTTGCAAAGAGAATGGAGACATTTAAAAACTAAAGGTCAACAATAAATCAGTATCTCAAACAGTGCCTGAGGTGTGATTTGTGTCAGCTGACGGAGCGACAAAGTGAAATGGCCTGACCATGCAGAATGGAAAGGAGCTGGATGGGCTTATCTGAGCCGCCACACCTCCCTGCTGATTGAAGCAGAGTATGTTAGACCTCTCAAAGTCGCTCATTGCGATCAAAAGATGTGGCGGAACATAGGATGGGAGACACGTTGCGGAGCTGATAAATAATTTATCACTGCTTATTGTACCAAAAGTCACCCCAGACCAAATTCCATAAAAATACTAGCAAGACAGAGCAAAAAGAGGACAAAATGACAAAAATGTCAGCGATTTTACTTTTACTGTTTGGAAATTCTGGACACCAAAAATGCAACTTAAGCTACAAATGTAATATAGGGTTTACAGTATAAACCCCAGCTATAGAGCCAAAGAAAAAAAAAAAATAGTGATCTTTCTGTTAAAGTAGTCCAGAGCACCACTCTAACCATCCTCTTCAGGAGGAACAAAGGAGGGCTGTGCCATGTAAAATATGCCGTTACAACATAACACTGCTAGAAATAACAACCGCTGAGCATCTTCTCTGTACTGAGACAAGCTTGTTGCAACACCCCCCCCCCCACCCAAATAAGAGGTCATTTCACACATTCTGGAAGAAAATCTGTATTAAATAAAAATGCCTGCTGCTACACTGAAATTGAAACAGCTTTGGAGACAGGGTTGAAAGTCTTGTCGATTCTCATAAGCACTGATGATTTTTCTCAGCCTCCCAGTGCACGGCTCTGTACATATAATCTAATTATTTTGACATGTTTTAATAAACTCTAAAAAACATATCCAATTCATATCGAGTGAAAGCCTTTCAGCTTTGACCTTTCAAAACTTTAACATAAAGTGATATGTTATGTCATATCTTTAGACAGGGTTATGCTGTGTTATGTTGAGTTATGTTTTCATAAAGTTCTCTATCTCTCATATCAATACTGTAATATCACCCTTACAGTATGGGTGAGAGTGGGCTCAGAAGGTCTGAATATGCTGTGTAGACAGTGAAAAAAAAATATATTTATAAAATATCAGAATTAAGAGCAACCCTGTGAGTTGAATAAGTTTAAAAGTGATAAATACAATATTAATAATTTACAACATGAATATGTAAACATCCAGTATAGATTTATTGTTGTTGTACAACAATATTACTGTTCAATGTTTATAAATAATATATAAATAATAATAATGATAATTAATAATACATTTGATTACTATTATAAACTCTGTTTACATACTGTTTTACTGTATACCATACATATTGTATTTTAGCAACAAACACAAATACAAAACCTAGAATTTTAAACTGCATAAAATTAAACCAATATAAATATATTATTAATGTAACCTCTTATTCACAGAGTTCCTAAAATAAATTAATAAAAAATAATTAAATAAAGCATTGCAAAACCGACTTACACAATTAATTCTGTATTTCATATTTCTTGTGTTTTCAATACTGCAATCACCTTCATACTAGTCTGGGCTTTATGAATTACCATGGCAACAGGCAGCTTGTGATTTACACCGCACAAACACAAACCCACAGTGGCTGTTTCTTCATTACTTTGTGGCTTTGAACTGAATTGTGATGATGACATTAAAAGGGTCTCATTCACAGGTTTGTGTGTGTATTTAGGAATTGTGATCCTGTCCTCGTCTTCTTGTTCCAGTCCACTATCTATATGACAGCCGTGGTTAAGGCCCTTAGCCCCATTTGCGTTACATTTGGTCCATCTCACTAAATCTTTGTGTTGTATGACAGTGCTTTTGTCTGCAGTGCCACACAAAGCAAACCGCCAAAAAAAAAAAGGGGGGGGGGGGGGTAATGGTCCCCAAAGGGGTGGGTGGGGGATGAAATTACGACAAATTAATTTCTTCAGTGGAACACCTTCAATGAAACCTACCTCAGAGACAAAAGAAAGGAAAAATCATGGTCAAATGGCACTTTTGGTGGGTCAGAATGAAATTGAAGACTGTATATATCTTGCACTGATTGTGCTTAAAATTAGACTAAGTATAATGTCATGGTGATGTGGCAAATTACTTTACATGCATGTATATGTTTTGGTGAAAGAAAGAAAGAAATTCCTTAATTTTCCAGTTTTAAATTTACTGAGCAGATTTTTTGCTAGTTTTTAATATAATATTAGAATCAAACTTCCCCGTCTTACCTTCATAATTAGTTGAAAATCTGCTCTCAGAGCACTTTATATGTCTTACCAAAACTGGAGCCGGATTTACGCTCACAGCACTTCCTGAATTTAGAGATTAATTTCTGATTGATAGGCAAAAGGGGAAGAAAAAAATAGAGCCAATCAGTTAAAATAGGCACAAAAAAGGGGTTCAGAACAGGAAGCTGCTGCCCATGCAATAAGAAGCTAGGAGAAAGCTCTTGGAAGAGAGAAGATACAGAGGCCAAAAGTGTGTGGGAGGATTTTTGTTAATATAATATGGGGACAAATCTGTCTCCAGAAATCCAGGACATTCGGACTGGAAACAGACAGAGAGATTATAGATGACCGATAAATAAATAAATGCAAGAGAAAGGTAAGGTTAATCGGAGGTTATTATACCTTTATATTAAAACTAGCGCTGTCAAAATTAGCACGTTAAAGCAGTTTAACAGCATTACAAATATTTAACGCAGTTAATGAAGGGGCGGAGCTAGGGTTGACCAACCCACTCACAACTGTTGCTTCGGTCTCTTTTTCTTGACTACAATTGCATTTATTTAATTGTAGAAAGACCACTTCAAACGGGAGACTTTTAAGACGCGGACTCCAACTTCATCGCTGCGACAGGTGCAAGTCAAACAAGAGCAGAAAATGTACAGGTGACAAGGAGCTTCAATAGAACAACAGTGAACTGCAGTCAGATGAGATGTTTTTCCTGTCCGGCCAGCCGTTATACTGTGTTCATACAGCTTGCTCTTCATTTATGGCAGTATTTGTATTTTTGTAGCATACTTTTGTAGCTTTAAGGATTCATCTAGAATTAATTTAGAATTTTGTGTTTGATAACGTTATCCAATTTCTGTTAATAAGTAAATATGACTTTTATTATGATGGGTTTATGTGAAGATTGTTTTAAGTTCACTCAAATTAGAAGTGATTATTTTTTAAAGTCTAATAAATGTTAAAACTGACTGCAATCAATCATATTGTATTGTTGATTGGCTTTAGTCAATGGTTAAATATTAGGAGGGAAAAATTCAGAGACATAGTATTCCTCATTTAGGGGAGAAAAAAGGCAGAAAATGTCATTATGTTTATGGACGTTTCCTTTCATTCTTAAAACACAACACAACGCAATGCATAATTCATAATACACCTATAAAAAAATCAATGTGGAAAATACTTCATATTAACAGGCCATATTTTTACAGACTTTTCTTTGAGTGGTACACACGTACAAATGTACACCATAAAATGACAACTCCTCAACTAATCTTAGGATTCTGACAACTGGCAAATTAAGAAACCCACATTTCACACAATTGCACCAGCCACAATGTAAAATAGTCAATAAACTCATTCCATTTAACAGGTATTCTACTAGAACCAGAGGAAATCTAGGGTTAAGTTGGACAGCAACATTTCCTTCTCTGATCTCCTTTTATAAAATGTATGAACATGAAAACTCACAAAATTATAGCTTAGACTTCCATGTAGAGAAGTGCTTTGCAAAATGTCAATTTTGAAAAGGTGGCTGTGACGCTGTGTGGCAAAAGTCTCTTGCTCCTCTTCTTTTTTTTTTTTTTTTTTTACTTTATTCAGTGAAAAAGAATGCATTACGTTTCCAAGGACGTGAAAGATGGGGAATGCCATTGTCTTGATCTTCTGGAGAAAGTGGCTTGAGTAATTTGGTAAATTATCTGAAAGATAGAGAAAGAGTAACCTCGGCCGCTCATCTGTGCCGATTCAATTTACAAAAGTATAAGGGAGTCCTTTCCCCTCCTCTCCAAAAAGGAAAGCAATTACAAGATCCTTCCTTGTTTCCTAGGAGATGGAGCCAGGGATCTTTCCTGACTATGAGGATGATTTTGTGGGGAGCTCTTTTACACTCATTTAGTCGATATGTCAAACAGGAACATAGACCTAGAACATAATATTCAGAACAGTATTTGTCTTGCTGCAAAAATTCAATAAACATTAAGCAAGGTCAATGAATAAATTCATCAAATATTACTTCAGCTCTTTAATTTGCTATTATCAAATAGGTCAGTGTATATATTTTTATATATTTTTTTCTTTATATATTTAGTTAATTTGTATTTTTATATATTAACAATATGCTGTCAGTTGGCCACCCTATTTCAGCTTCAAGCAATACAAAAATCCATAATAGTCGACCACTAATAAAAATTAAAGTAATTGAAAACAAGTGAATATATTTCATGGATGAAGCAAAAGTTATCAAAAGCATCCTAGCCCCTCATAGGATTTGAAAGGTCTTTTCATCATGTTGTGGTGAAGGGTGCTGTGTTCAGGGAAGCACTTGTATCAAAAGTGTGTCCAGTGATGACAGCAAGATGACAAACACGCCATTTGAAAGCAGTCATTTTCCCTCACTCATGCAAATCTACTCGCTCGTACACGAACAAACGCCCATCGACATCAGTCTGGCTTAATGTGACAAACTAATGAAGTGGGGTGATTGACATTTCTTCACTAGTGATGCGCCGCTGCTCTAAAACACACTCCACTCATCACCTGAGACGCACAATCATTTATCTGACCGACGACAACAGAAAATGAATCCCCAACATGTAGGCTAATGGTTCTTCTAACACTGTCCCCTGAGTCATCCACCCTTCAACAAATCTATGGCAAACACCCATCCATCAATGGTGTTTCTTGGCTAAGATAAGAAATGCCACAATGCAGACCTAGTATTAATATTGTTGATTTAGATGTGCAAAATTCACATCTGTTATTCTTAGAAAAACCTTATAATAATCTTTTAAATAAAATAAAACATTTCATTAGGATACAATGGTTCTAATCAATCTATGGGGTAAAGTTTGGGATTTTTTTTCCTTTGAATAAATTCAATGTGAATAAAATTATGTTAGTATATTATTTATTTTATTTTATACTGTATAGCCACAACTTTTGCATTTAATACTCTATAGTTTATGACTAACTTGGTTTTATATATATATATATATATTACAATTTAAATTTAAATAGCATTATATCTTTTTAAATGTTAATTGTTTTGGGGTCAGATTTGATTAATTTATTTAGATAAAATGGATAAGTGGATAAAGGCAATAACTGGTTATTTTAAAATGTCGGTAAAAGTACAATATAAAAACACTATACGTAGGCATCATCAAGATCAGAGATAGATTTTGTAATAGCTAATTGTACAGAAATGTCTAATAATTATTATAATAATAAACAAATATTGTTCATAAATATTGTTATTATTGTTTAATGTGAAATTCCAAACTGAGAAACGATCACTTTGACAAATGTATATACATGTATATACATAGGACGTACATTATATATTAAATAGAGAGAATGTCCTAAAAACAAGTCTAGGCATAATCCTCCATTCTCATCTTATCGAGTGAGGAGATCAATGTTGCTGTGGGAAGAACTGAGGTGTTTGATTTATCCAGTAAGGTGTTGTCTTTGTGTTTACTGTTTCTTGTCAGCACCTCCATTGACCCTTTGAGGACTGGCCTATGTAGGTTTCATCAAATGACCAGACACAAGAAGGATAAGTGAGAAACAGAGAGAGGAAAAACTGATGAAGAGTGTTCAGGTCTGTGCATTTTCCCTGCATTACGTAGCACCCAGTCTCCAGACTTCCAAATTACTGTGAAATGCTGCCACCTTAATAGCCCCTCTGGCCTCTGGGTGTGTAAGCACATACCCTTAAGTATACTTTACCAGGCCTAACAGTGTGACTAGGTTCCCTATAAAGTCTGAGACCTTTGATCTCTGATGTATTTTATTGGTGGGGAAAAGCAAAACCTGTACTCCCTTGCCTGCTGTAACAAAGGCCTGCATATCAGCTTTACTACTGTCAATATATCACACATCCCAACAGCTTCACTGGTCTAAATCATAACAGAGAATTGGCCATGAACTGAGACAGATTAATTGGTACTCTGTTTTCCTTTACAGAAAACACTTCAAAACATTATTTAGAGCCATTAAAAGGAGATCTACCACAGGCCTGATGGCTGTATATAATATCGTTTATTGAAAGATTTATGATTATATAAATCTTTATTATACATTTTATTCTAGATTTATTATTACAGTGTATTTATTCATTATATTATATTTTCATTAAAATGCATCAAACCTATCCTTCATTATTTTAGCATCACTGCAATTCAATTACAGCTCCTGTTGAAATTACATTTAATTTGTATATTTTCTGCTTTGATGCTAGTGTTAAAGTTTAATAATTTTTATTTTTTGTCATTGAGTATACATATTCGTTATTGTTGTAGTTTTTGAAAGTCAACAGTTTACTTTCATTTTTATTCATTTTTTATGCTTTATTTCAGTTAACATTTATTTCAATTAAATAAAGTTTTTTTTGTTAACTATAATAGTTTTGAATATATTAAATAATAAATTATTATTATTATTATTATTATTATTATTATTATTATTATTATTATTATTATTATTATTATAAAGTAACTCAGGGGAGTGAAGGGCTAGTTGTCCACAGGAGCTTTATCTCAGTAAGATTAATTTCTGTATATATAATATATATACTGTATATACTGTAGATTTTCAAATTTCACAAAGCTCAATGATATTATTATGTATAATAAATTACACAATATAATAAATTGTTATATTACAGTTCATTGAACAGTTAATCTTTTTTCATTAAAACACATTATTAAAATCTATCAAATAATTGTTTATTGTTATTATTATTATTAGTAATAGTAGTATTAGTATTATTATTCACTTTAAAACATTATTATAAAAAACTTTAAGATGTGGCAATACATGCATGTATTATTATTATTATTATTATTATTATTCACTTTTAAATAATATTAGTATCTTTTAAAATGTGAATATACTGTATTATTATTATTATTATTATTATTATTATTATTTATAATAATAATATATGTAATAAAACCACCCTACAAAATATTTGCCCAATTAAATAGAGTGACAACCAGCTCCGGACTCCCCTATAAATACACATGCACTGACACTTTTTTTTTAGCACAATTTGACAAAGTTGAACTCACTTGAGGAGTGTCAAGTGGAGAGTCAAAAGATCTCAGAGTGGCAGAGAGAGGCCAGTTGGCTAAAGTCTATCTCCGCCGGACGGAAGGGCAGGCTCTCTGCTTGCAGCTGGCAGCTGAAAAACCGGTACATATGCCGGAATGGAGAAAAATCAGTGGACCACTTCTCCTCAAACTATTCTGGCACGTAATGGCTACAGAGATGGGAGGGGGCAGATGACCCTGCCACAGGCTGCCATTGCTCCACCTTATCATCCAGACAGGCCCTCTCTTCTTTTCAGCTTCTGATGTATATCAGCATCTCGGCCACATTCATATGAGGATCTGGCTAGACACCTTCTGCTGCACCTAGTGCACAAATTGCTCCCAGAACTGCTCTAGCGCATCATGGTGACAGACAGACACATGGAGAGAGAACAAATATCATCAAATCAGAAAGCAAATACACATGTTATTCTATATAAAGCCTGAGATTATTGGATAAAAGAGGCAATTTGTTCATGAGCCAAAGTCAGGCATAGCACAACATGCCTGTATTTCTACAGTATGACTTGCTGCATATTATCATGCAAATGACACTTCCTCAGAGTACAGCACAGCTCAACAAGGCGTTTAGTGTTTTTATTATTCCTTTTCTTTTCTTTTTATGAACACTTCACCTGAAGCTGACACACATCTAACCGTTGCATAAATAGATAACGCAGCAAGTCATTAAAGTTTATTATTCCAGCATATCCAGGTCCCTTTTCCCATAAATATGTGATTTGAACATGATGGCCTGGTACAAATAAAGTATAATAATGTGACTATACACTTCAGCATCGCACATAAATAGATGTGTAGGTTTGTAATGCAGGTATGTATAAATACAGTCTATAGTTTCCCAAACATGGGAAATCTAGCATGTACAGTATAAAGACAAGATGATGCCATACACCATACATTAAATGTATATCCAAAGGTAGTATACATTTGTGTTGTTTATGTCTGTATTTAGTTATGGCTACATCCACAGTCTATAAAAAGGCAGACTGAACTGAATGTATTAAGAAAAAAATTATAATACATGCACTACCATTCAAAAATGTGGTCTTGAAAAAGTGTGATCATAATACAATAATACAATTTAAAATATATTTTTTTTCTATTTAAATATATTTTAAAATGTTATTAATTTTGAAAAGAGTTGTGCAGCTCAATATATTTGTGTAAACACTGTTTTTATAATAAAGAAGAATAAAAAATAAAGAATTTTAGGATTCTTTAATGAATTCAAAGTTTAATAGAACAGCATTTATTTGAACTCCAAATCTTTAGTGACAATGTATATATTTACTGTCACTTTTGATTAATGTAATACATCTTACTGATGTCTGACAGTCTCAAGGAGCTGACTGTTTTCTGCACTTAAAATGTGCGTCACAACATTCATAACCAAATTCAGAACCGTTCCATCTGTATATCATTTTCACATCAAAATTGCCAAGAGAAAGAGAACCATTCCAGTCCATGAACCTTATGGTTGATTCTGGGAAACAAGCTACATGTCCACCACATGTCTGGCACAAACATACCTCATTTCTTGGAACAGCAGTAATATGATTGGCCCAACCTAACGGAAGGATTCTTAATCATAAACAACTTTCTTTCTGCCTGATGTTCTCCGTGTCCATCTTAATATGAACATATGTCAGCTGAGAAAATGAGGTAAAAATCAAAGGAAATAAGAAACTTCAAGTTCACTTTGCCAGCTGGATTCTACAGTCTAAATATGTATAGAAATTAAAGGGGCCTGAAATACTGCAATACCAATGTAATAAGGCAGAGTCCAAAAAATGTTATGCATCACATATCTTGTTTCAAAGTCTTGCCGATTAGCCTTGTTTGTGGATTTGAGTCATTTGACCTTCTGTAAGTGTGAGAACAACCTCCCATTTTTATACGAGTGGCAGCGAACTGACAACTGGCTTCTCGTAGTGCTGATATCATTACATTACAAGAAACGGCAATGCGATGAAGCAGGACTGTTTGATGCCAACAGAGGGGCAGGCAGTGCTAGACAGCACTAGTAAATGAGTAAGCACAAGATGGCTGCCACTGATGGCTTGCCCTTTGGGCAGAAGTAAGAAACTCCTTCAATCGAAGGGCTCACGCAGAGAGATGAACTTGTTAAAGGGCCAGTGCGATTACTGGCAGGAGAGCTGGTGTGCTTTTGTTTTGCCCGCCTGCTGCCACCGCTCGTCTTTTAATGTGTCTGATGTCCCAAAGCCCAAAGGCAAAAGACCCAAGCACAAAGCAAGAATGACAAAGGTGGGGGGGCAGGGAGAAGAAATACTGCAGGTGCTTTACAACAGTGCTAAAGGACGAACTCTGAAATAGTAACAGCCTTTTAATGTTTATGAGTTTGGATGGAAGTTCTTTAATGAGGAGTAAAAGAATTCAAGCAGCCGGCGTGCAGTTTTGTAAGGCAAAGCAGTTGATTACATCTAGCGTTATTACAGCCCTGGCAGTTTAAGACTAATAAGAGTCTCTGACGAGCAGGAGGAGAACATAGCGAGGTTTTTTTATGCACACTGACTGCTCTAAACTAATCTATGGGCTTAATAATGTTATGAGATTTATGAGTATAATTCTACCTTAATACAAACTCTTGCATCAACTATTAGAATGCTGGCCCAGTCGTTTCCTTAAATATGGTGTTTAATCTCCCTTCATGAGCAGCGACTTATATATAACATCATTAGCACACGTGTCAAGTAAAAAGAAGTAAATTGTTTAGAGGCATGACAAAGGAGTGGGAGGCTGTCTTGGTTTGATAACACACAACACTGCTGGACGCCTGTGTGTTCATAAGCACATGCAGGATGACTGATGTGTGAAGAAACTCAGAACATGGTATGGACCAACACTTCACCTATGCTTTAACTGAATGGAAATACATTCATATTAATAAATAAAATCATAGATAATAATCCTTATAATTGAATATATATATATATATATATATATATATATATATATATATATATATATATATATATATATATATATATATATATATATATATATTAGGGGTGTAACGATACGCGTATTCGTATTGAACCGTTCGGTACGACGCTTTCGGTTCGGTACGCGGTACGCATTATGTATACCGAACGGTTCGTTGGAGTAATTAATTATATTTGAAAAAAAAAAAAAAAGAGAGAGAGAGAAATATAATGATATGCGTTCAACAAGGTAGCCCAATAACCCAAACAACGTAACAGGCAACGCCCCTGACACTCCCGAAGAAGAAAAAAACACCATCTTATATGTTTATGTTAGGCTACTCAGCAGGCGCTCGCTCACTCAGTACGCGCTGAAGGCTCGTTGCAAAATAGCCAATGCGTTTAACAGACTAGAAATGAGAAGATCCTCCAATAACCAACAGGTCTGGTGTTTGGGTGCACTTTGGATTCCCTTTAAGCTATAATGGTGATGGCAAGAGAGTGGTGGATAAAAAAACAACGGTATGTCGCATCTGCAACATGACAGGGTACACCAGCGGGAATAAAAAAAAAAAAAAAAAAAACACCAGCGGGAATATCTGGGATATATGCGTCAGTACTATCTGGGAAAAGACGAAAAAAAGGAGAAACATGCACGCAGCAAACTATCCCTGCAGCATTTAGAAACTACAGCTTACAGGGAATCCAACCCAAACACCAGACCTGTTGGTTATTTTAGGATCTTATATTTCTGGTCTGCTAAAGGCATTCGACATTTTGCAACGAGCCTTCAGCGCGTGCTGAGTGAGCGAGTGCCTTAGGGGCCGTTCACATATCGTGCCTAAAAACGCATGGAAAACGCTAAGCGCGTCTTTCTCCTCCTTTCCAAAGCGCTTGGGCAGAAGCGCTCATGAGGCGTCTGTCTTTGCTAAGCAACAATGACGTGCTCTCTCCATGAGACGCGGAAATTTCAGCGAAGGATAAATGGATTTGCAGCTCTAAAAATCGCTTGCAGTAGCGCTGCTACTAAATTTATTTCAAAATTGCAATCCATATACAACTATGATCAGCTGATCCTTCATCTTGGCTGAGCTCTCAACGTTGTTACGGGAAAGGATGAAGCTGATTGGTTAGTTCTTGTCACATGACCCGCGGTGCGCTTGCGGCATTCTGAAAAGTTGAGATGTTTTTACATTTTGCTGTATCTAAAACGTATCGAACCGAACCGAACCGAACCGTGACATCAGTGTATCGTATCGAACCGAACCGTGAATTTTGTGAACCGTTACACCCCTAATATATATATATATATATATATATATATATATATATATATATATATATATATATATATATATATATATATATATATATATATATATTCACAAAATTGGAAAAAGTGCATTTTAGAACTATTTCATAAAATCCTGATAATATCATGACAAAAAAATAACCCTAAATAAATCATGACTGCGACTTGGTGTGTGAAAATCTATATCTGTTTGGAGTTGAATGAATATTACTCACAAATTTAGATGGCAACCACCACAGAGTGGGTAAATAACTCAATGAGTCAATACTTTGCGTCCAGAGGCAACAAGGACAATCCATCACACTCAACACTCATTGACTGTACACTTGATATTGACAGAAACAACTTGCTCTTTTCGGAGGTTCTGATGCTTGTTTGTTTGTGTGCTGAAAGAAGCCGCTTAGAATGTTACCACTGCATTATTCATACAGTGTGTGATATGTCTCATTTAAAGAATATCTATGAACACTATAACTATATATATATATATATATGACATACAGCTAGTGAAGTGTGACCCAGATATGAACAATGTGACCCAAATATAAATGATGACCCACAACAGGGGGAATAAAAATACTATGCTAAATGCAAACAATTACATACAATCCAAAACAGTTCAGACAGTAAAATTGTTGTTGATGCAACACAGTGCATCCTGCTCAACTTTAAAGTGCTGTGGAGCGCTGAAGAAAAGGCCAAAAACTGTACTGTGTTTGGTTCTGACTTAATATCCAATGTATTACCTATGTTTGTTTGCTAAAACCAACTAGCCCTCAGCAGTGTCAATGAATAATTGTAAATGGGTGGATGGGATTGAATATAAAATTACTAAGTGAGCTCAATGTACAAATAAAAAGGTCTGCAATTATATTGTGAGGAATTAAAGAAAAGCACACCAATCTATCTTCACTCTTTCCCTCTTTTTATGCCTGTGATTACCCTTTCATGCATTATCGCAAAGCCTTCTGATATATTCAGATATAACCATGATGAATAAATAAAAGGGTCTAGAAGTTCTTTCACCAGGATGCTTTTACCTCGAAGGGAATATTATCCTTGGCTTTTGATAGGAGCTCAACTGTGGGGAGAGATTTTCAAAGCCTGCAGTGCTGGAGACATTGCCAAGCTCTCAAAGAACCCCTGCTGCGCATGTCAAACTAAAAAATCTCTCTGAACTTGCAGAATTAAATTCATCACCCAATCTCCTCAGCCTCTCCTTGTGGTGGGAAGGCTTTTTTTTCTTTCTTTTTTTAAGCACCCATGTTGATAATACAATAATGTGCAAAAAAAAAAAATTGCTGTAGATTGAGGATGCCTACAGCTTCTTTATTATCTAATACAATCTAATTGGAATTCGTTTGGCTCTTTATTTTGGGGAGACAGGGAAAAGGGGAGAAACAAAGAAGATTAACAAAATGTTGTGACAAATGGGACTTGAAAGTGTGCAGCCTGAACATAGCATAAAGAAAAAAAAAAAATTAACACATTTCTCTATAGCCTGACAGTGTGGGTTTCCCTTTCATCCCTATGCTATTCCTCTCTTACTGCCTTCCCCTCGTGGGATTTTTAATACCCATTAATTACAATTCAGTTCCTATGCCTCAGCACTGTACACATTTCCACACAAATGTGATGCATTTAAAAGACAAGAGATTATCCATCGATCTCACAAAATATCGGAATAACTACTTGCGTCTAGTGCCATAAATCTACCGGTCGCAGAGCCCAAGAGTTAATGACTCTCAATTCACGGCATGTTTTTATGTTAATGTAATGTTATGGTAATGTTTTCCTGTTAAACTGACCTCTTACCTCTATGTTATTACATTTTGTAAGTGCAGAGGGACATATTTGTATAAAAAAAAAAAAAAAAAAAAAAAACTCTCACGGACTAAAGCTGCTTTGTTATGCAAACAACAATTTCATCTTCCTGGTATACATTTGATGGGGTGTCTCATGGCATGGCAAATTGGCTGCTATCGAATGGGAATATAGTCACCTATTGCTTCCTGCAGCAACACATTACCATATGAAAGCATGCGCTATTGATTGGGCCCTTCTCTTCTGGGTGGATCTTATCTGACTGTGCACCCTCTCCCTCCAATCAAATACTGTAATGTGTAATTTCACTGCCTCGGCGGACGAATCAAAGCTTGAGGAGAGGAGGGGTAGCATTGTGTTATTAAATAACCCCAAACACTCTCTCCCTGCCTGTACATTCGCATGCATTCCGTTTATTTTCCCACTATTTAAGAAATCCCTTTTCACTTTTACATCAATATTTGCATATATTTACATATCAGTGATTTTGCACAGTAAGCAATGAGATTTCCATCAGTAAGCTCAACAGACTGGCTTCTCAAAGATTGTGGCTCGAGCTTTGCTAGGTAAGAAGGGCTTTGACATCGCTTTACTGCAGGACTGGTTTGTTTTAAAGCAATGGATTAACTTAAAGTGCTCTCTCCAACAACAGACAGTCTAGTTTCACACACATCTCTCTCTCTCATACCAAATTATGAAGTTTTGGCTATATGTAATCATATCCCCAACAAAATTGTTTATATTAAATATATTTGTGGTTTACATCTCTTATAGCATTAAATTGTAGCTGTAACATATCCAACATACATTATAAAACATTGCTTAATTACTGTATTTTCCAATGTTTGTTTATTTATTTAATGATGTATGTATTTATTTCTGTCAGCACATAAATGTCATTACTAAGAAGACTACATACTAATGAGCCTTTACAGTATGTATTAATATAGTAAGCTGGTGCGCAAAATTTATTATTTATTTGCATTTTAAAATAATAATAAAAAGACACACAGCATGCACAGTGTACTACAGTCTATTTTTGTGCCACCAATAAAGCTATATATATATATATATATATATATATATATATATATATATATATATATATATATATAGTACTCCTTAACAAAAAATTATTCTTGTCAAAATATTAAATTTAAATGTTATTTTCTCCTATAAAGGAAACATTGCCATGCCACTTTAATAAACTTCTTCAGTATCAAACCACCCAAGATATTGATGCTAATAATAATAATAATAATAATAATAATAATAATAATAATAATAATAATAATAATAACAAATAAAACACATAAATAAAAAAATTTTTTTAACTGTTTAACACTGTAATATTTTTGATACCCACATATTTTACATAGAAGTGCTATTATAAAGAAAAACGTCAATACTTTTTGTCTTTAACTACTTTTGTCAAAAGAAGTAGTTTAAAAGCAGCCATAATATACTTTTATTGAAATGCACAAAACAAAATCTAGAATTAATACAGTAAATAAAGCCTGAATGATGCACATGCCATGCAAGATGGTAGAAAATAAACCATGTTCAGATGCCTTGCATTTTCTCCCTGACAAAACATGTAGGCAGTCTTTCATGCCTTGATATGGTCTAATTAAATATCCCCCACTCATAACACTGGTCAGATTCCAGGAACCTACACAAGGGGAACACATGGACAAATGAACTCAATCAGGTCTCCATCACTAAACCCCCTCAACGGCATCATAAGGTTTGTTTGTGGAGTGTCATCACGGCACCTTTAGCTGGGCCTCTTTGTGTATGTGCAGCCAAAGTCAAACAAGCTGCTTCCATCACACCTGCATTCTGCAGCTCGAAAGCCCCTGGACAACACTCGGCACTGTCAGAGCAAATTACCTGCTCCTCAAATTAAGCTGATATCTTGACAGCCTTGTCTAATTAAGTTGGTTCAGGATCTGATCGATTGTAATAATGATGACCCGGCCATGTCATCCACAGCCAGTAAGTGAGATATCTCGTCTGTGTAGTGTACTGACATTTACATCTACTGAGACCAGCAGTAATTATGAAATAGTGGACTTGGCTACGGAGCAGCTTGTAATACTTTTTGGAAATTGAATTGAGGACTTCGTTCTTCAGGTCCCGCCGTAGAGTTTGTCTCTAGTGACCGCAATAATAAAGAACAATAAGATTTAACAAGGTGTCCATTACGCTGTTCATTACCAGGCTTAATCTAATAGCCCCCACTCAGCTGTTTTTTTTTTTTTTTTCGTGAACGATGTCTTGACACCACGTAGAAATGTGGGAAAAAGGGGAAAACAAGAAACTTTTCATTTAAATCGAAAGTCAATAATACTTGTTCCATGCTCTTAAGACAATAAAAAAGACAAACAATCCTTTATAAAGCCTATTTAGAGCCCCCTCGTGCTTCTTCTCATCTTCATTACTAAGGGTTGGGGAGGTGGGGTGTCTAGGTGAGGGGTTTGGGTGGGTGGGGGTGGGGGGGTTGAAATTGTCTAAAGACTTTTAATTGGATTCTAGAAGCAGTTTCTTAATTGACTTCTCTATCGTGCTAATATAAGTGTACATCTTTATGTGTGTTCACCACATCCTAAATTGAACCCAGGAGGTCATGGTTGGATCTCCCGACGAGACTCATTGGGAACTATTGCCCGCTAAAAAATTCAATTTAGATCTGGAGATTGACTGGCTAATTCCAGTGTACCTATAATGGGTTTCTACTGTTCTCTTAATTAAGTTTTCGCATTAATGTACTAGATACACCCTTTAAAGCCGCACATTTCCCTTGTGGACAACATTTGAGGTGGGAAGACAAAATTAAAAAATTTCTCTCACTAATTGACAAAGTGAAGCATTCCCTCGGAGCTGTACCTGACAACACAAACAAAAAGCTCATCTGATGGCTGCCGAGAGGCTGGGGAAAAAGCTATCCCAAGTTGCTGCAAGTACAGCGGACTGTTTACAGATCTGGTAGAATCTATTTATCTCATCACTCAATTCATTAATTCAGATTCTTTGTGTATTGCTTGCAAATGAGAAACTCTAGCTTTAATCAATTGTTTTTCACACCACGTCCATAATCGCTGGTTTTACAGCTTTCAGTAAAAGTTGTTTGATCGTGGGTAACTTACAGTACAAGATGCAAGATTTTGTCCATATATAAAGTTATGGAGAAGTCATATCTTGTCAACTGCATAGATGCAGACGCAGCGAGTTCAGTCTAGTTGAAATAATTTGCTCACTGAATGAGCCAAAGTCAGGTGGAATCTCCCTTTCTTACAAAAAAGGCAGTCAAGTCGGAGTACTGGCATGTAACTTATTAAAGCCATCTGGAAGAAACACATTTGCAGACACGAGAAGCATTAAACTTTTCAGCACATCAATCTTGTAAAGCTTGCTGAAGTTTGAGGGTTTTGGTCAAGTCTGATTAATAACTTGCACAGGTAGAAAAGTACAATATAAGGGAACTTCCATTAATTCCCATCCTTTTTTGTATGTAACTAATGGTGTAACCCAAAGGTCACAGCAGGGGAATTGGCTTCTCTGTAGCGCAAGCCCATTTAACCTCTTTTTACCAACTCAGGCAATGCTTTCACAGGAGCATTGATTTCCTATTGTGGATCTGCTCCTAGATGCATGCCCTTTCTCTTGCCTATCACACGGCCTTGGTCTACAACACACTCTCTGCGGCATTCTTTCTTGAACATTTGTGTGTGTGTGTGTTTTCGAGGCCTGGTTAACATGATGTTTCATATATTGCAAAGCTGAAGAGAAGTGAAATATCAATGACAGAAGTTTCTCCTTTAACTTTGGAGTGTGAAACTCATTTTGTTGAGAGTCAAAGTACACTTGTGGGGATAGAAACATAAAAGAATTCACAGATGTCAGAATTCTGGAATACTAGCAAAGCTCTTGGGATGGTGGCATTTAGAATCCAGAAAAAGGTGTAGAGATTTTAAAATAACTACCTGAATGTGTATATATTACTGTAAATATGGGATTACTTTTTTTATGTAAATTTTGTCTATTTAAAATCTTATAATAATCTTATAATTAAAATCTTATAATAAAATCTTTTATAATGCAGAATTTTTCATCTCTGCAAATAAAATAATTAAATAAAAACAACGGGCCTTGAAGCAGCTTCAAAACTGACTCCTAATGTCATTAACATTAATAACATTAAAATGATAGATAAAAGAAATACTGCATTAGCACAAAAAACACAGGCTTTTAGAAAGAGAAAGGGCAGCAACGACGTTTTCAGAGGCTTTTTGTCTCTATTTTTTTGTCTTTGGAGTACACTCACTACGTTTTTATATATATTATATATACCCTTCCCAAGAAATTAACCAAATGGTCTTTTCTTTAGAGCTTTTTTTTTTTTTTTTTTTTTTTTTTTTTTGAACCACAGACCATGAAAATATAAAATATAGCTTTTTCAAATAAGAGCATCATAATGGATCTAATGAATCTGATGTTGAGTGTCTCTTTAAATGTAGAAGGAAAGAACTGCCTGTATGATGAGCCTCTCAGCCTAGTTTCAGCAAATGTCAGCTCCTGCCTCTTCATCGATTCACTGCGAAAGGGAAAAATGCTTTTTTATGCCATATCAATCGGGCAAGCCGGTGAATGAGATTTTTATATCGTGTCATAGGAATTAGAGGGGATATTTCACAAGCTCCTTTTAACACTAAATTAGGGCTAAATCACTGTGACCGACGACCTTGTCCAAATGGGAGCTTTAGCCATGTATAAGCTGAGACCCGAACCCCCTGGTCACCCCTGAATGCTTTAGAATAAGGGTTAATACAGTGCACATTCTCTGAGGCTCAGGCCAGTGATTTACAGTTCTATTGGCAAAGACCAGAGATTTAGAGAGGTAAAATAATCTTATTACCAGACTGTCAAATTGTCTTCCATTTGTTTTATAAGGTTTTGCCATTTTGGAAAATGTCACATCAGCACATAAAACTGCCTGCGCCTTTGATTACCATGCTCAACTCCTACACTTTGAGTGTGTGCTCCATTTTGCGGATTTTATAAGTGTAAAAGGGCCAGAAGTATCAGCAGACTGGGAATCATAAAAGGGGATGGAAAGGAGGTGTTGACCTATGTAGTTGTAGATATCATTGCTCTGTTTCTCTAACTTGCAGTAAAAAAAATTAATAATAAAAAATAAATATTGAATGTTACATGTTGAAGATTTAAATGGAAAATTGTTCAAGACTGATAAAAAAAAAATAATAATAAAAAAAGACATTTGAAATAAATTTGAATGAAGCAAATGTATTAGCTGGTCAGATTTTTTGTAAAAGGAAAAAAAAAATGTGTAAAATCATATCTTATCAGGTGTATGGAAAATTAACAGTATACACTTATTATTATTATTATTATTTGTACTTTTTTGGGGGGTTGGGGGCTGGGGTGGCAGAAAGTGAAAAAAAAAAATTGCCAGCACATGAAATACAGTGGGGAAATGTATATTTCTCGCTTTTAAGTTTGTGCAAGTCTAACCTGATTTTCTGGGCAAAGTTTCAACATTTAATGTTATGCGCCTGAGTGGGGCTGAAATGATGGGCTGTCAGATAATACATATCATGCGGCATTTTAAAAACTTAAGGCCTGTCGGTGCAGATGACAAATTGCATAGAAGGGCAGGGGTAGACGTGCTGGCACATCTCGGATCTGAGACAGAGTTTGGATCAGTCCACAGCCCCGTCATGCAATTCTATGTCAGCATCCTCTTAATTCCACATCTCAGCACCACCATTCTCCCAATACCCATCAGTCAGCAGCAGTTAGCCATTAACATTCTCTTCTCAAACTTTCAACAACACCATGGGAAGAGACAGACAGTCATTATTGATGATACAGAGATTTTTCAAACCAGGTCTACAAAGTTTCTAATGTGTAAAGCGGTGAAAGCAATCAAATTACAGAGATTAAGGAAAGACAACTGTTTCTAAATTGTTTGATTTCTTATACTTTTATACAATCCCTTTCTAAATTAATTGGGAAAAGTGCAAAACTGTGATCTATTTTAAAGGCATACAAATGGCTACACATCTACAAACATATTGCGACTTCTAACAACTTTTACCTAAGTAAAAAATTTGAAGAGAAGTTAATCTAGTTTTCTTTTTTGAGACACACTTGTGACTTCTGTTGTGTGTCTATAACAAGCATTAAAACATAATAAAATGAAAAAGAATAAAATATGTAATAATAAAAAAATGTATGGTGACAAAACTACAAAACAAATGAATGAATGATTAAATTAATTAATTAATTAATGAACAAACTAATAGTTTCAGGGCTGGTAAGAAATATTTACGTCCTGTAAATTTTCTCAAATCACCTCCCATTACAAGTGTGGCAAAAGTTAATTTTGGACCCTGTCTGCAATAAAAAATCATACATGTATCCAACAATGGCTACAAGCATGCTCAAGGGCTCAAGACCTGTCTTGAAACCTGTGCAAATTTGTTGTTGTGCGAAAAGCCAGGGAAAAAAAATGACATAAATCAAAACGCTATTAAATCATGCATTCAATGTTGCACTGACATTACATCAGCTTCTTATTCAGTGTAAATTGTGTGCAAACAATTTTCCAATCCTGTATGTTCTGCAAACACATTAGTAGCAAGGAAAATTAGCTAAAGACTCACTCCCTAAAATCCTAATATACACTCTTAAAAGGTAAAACTGCTTCACGCTCAGTGAATAAGCAAATATATTAGAAAGAAAGATAGACAGACAGACAGACAGACAGACAGACAGACAGACAGACAGACAGACAGACAGACAGACAGACAGACAGACAGACAGACAGACAGATAGATAGATAGATAGATAGATAGATAGATAGATAGATAGATAGATAGATAGATAGATAGATTGGTGTGTGTGTGTGTGGGGGGGGGGTCTATGTGTGTGTGTGTGTGTGTGTGTGTGTTTGTGTTTGTGTTCTGCAGTTTAACAAAATGTTCAACCTGTATTCTGTTTCAGAACAGCAGGAAGGTTAGTCAATTTAAAATATATATATATATATATATATATTTCTGCGTGGACTATCCCTTTAAGAGGAGCCATCTTAAAACAGATGACTGTAAAACCCAAAACTAAACTTTACTGAGCAGAGTTAGGCAAAAAATAAATCTTTAAATGAATCTTTTTTTGTACAGTTACCCTGCCGCATTAGTTGGTGAAACTGGCACATAATATTGTAATTATGAGATCACATAAAGATTAAAGATATGAGTAATTACAGCATGTATGAGGCAAATATGGTTAATCAAAGTGAGCTAAGATTGTGATTTTCACACCCTTCCAGGCACCCATTTCGGCTGCAAATGAGGTAATCTTCAAATGATCTGAGTGATTGATAGAGTTTGATTTAAACTTCACAAGCTTAAATACACACACTGATGCTGCCACCCTCACAAGCTACTTCCATGAGTGGGTTTAACCAGTAGACCAGAAAGGTGAGAGCCAAACAGATTTCCTCATTTAGTCCCACAATTCACTTTTTTTTAATCAAGCAGCAGTAACCAAGAGTTTATCACACATTATATTCTTTTTTACCTACCTGATTTAAACTTTGAGTTCAAGCTGAATACTGAGAAACATAATGGCACTTAAAAATACATGAAAAAAGAAGCTAAAAATACTAAATTAAATCTGTTCTAAAAACATGTGTAGCACATTAACCTACTCTATCATTCCTTGTGATATTAAGGCATTGGGAGATGTCTTGGTGTTGTGCTGTGTGCACAGCTCTCAAAGTTTGTTTGTTTTCATGAATTTTAATCAGTGCATCTGTAAAGCCCCAACCTGCTTCCATGCATATGCGGAACCACATCCACCTCATAAGGCAGACAGCTGCCGACTGCTAACACTACAAAACAATCTCCCCATCCACTGCCATTATACCACCGCCTGCCTCTTCATCCCCTCTCATCTTGATTGTTTAGCAGCAATAAAGTGATGGAAAACTAAAAACCATCTGCATTTGGCTCATGTAATTTATGTCTGCTTGAGAATCATTCCATTGTTTTACACGTAACCCATTCCGGGACGGATGCAGCAGGCAATCAGCAGCATACAGACTCGATTGCATACAGTGCATGCATCGCTCTTCTGACACAATGTACGTTTCGCTTGACATCTGTCTTGCAGACCAGCAAAAGGCAACCGTGGCCATCTTGCATCATGCTTGACCTCACATGATCAGTGGAAGGATCGGGGACAGAGGGTTCTGATTATTCAGCAACAGTGGGGTTCTGTACACTGAGGGCCGAGTAGCACAGAACGCGCACGCGCCACATGCTGAGCCACCCAGCTGCGCTCAGATCTGTAATTGGGTTAGAGGGATACAGCATTCGCTGCTGCCTGCCTGACAGTGGCTTGAAAGGGAATAGAAGAGTTGTAGACACTCTGGGATCTGTGTAGCTTAAATGAACTGTGGTCCAACTAGGAGATGGCACTGAAACATAAAACTCTGTTGAGCCATATGTGCTCTAGTTTCACACAAAGACAACAATCCCTGCTCCAGAAGCTAGTGCAGTTAGCCGCTAATGAGCAGCGCCAGCACAGTGACGTACAGTAGGCCAATGTCCCAGAACATGACTGGTAGGTGGATGATCACTTAGCCATGGCACCCTGATGGGACCAAAAAGGCCAAGCGCTATCTATGGCACCGGCAGTGTGAAACATCTTTAGCGCAATCTCGCAACTGGGTTTGGCAAAAAGTGCTATCATTAAAGCTGCAGCATAGCAGTAAGTGCAGACATGACAAGGTTTGGCCTGAGAGACATTGTGGCTTGCCATCAGGAGAAGCGCTCACCCACTGAGCAGCCGCTCACATTACACAGCCAGAAGTAAATATTCTCTGGATGATAGCATCAGTCATGGCTGGCCGTAAAGACTGCAGGTGTACTCACTCCACTCAGGCCTTATCTCCGCAGAGCAGAGGGGCAGTTAGAAGGATTGGAGAGTGTCGCAGACATTAGGCATCGTGCTGCGGCTCAGGCCCGCACAAAAGCCTTCTCTCTCCATTAGACTGACGCTAGAGATGGCCGAAACAACTGTGAGTGGATCGACCGGTGCAGCGTCTTTGAACGAGCTGATATTCAAAGGGCTCTTTCTCATGGAAAACAGAATAAATGGAAACCAAGATGCAGGTCTGAACGGACAAAGAAGAGGACGCAAAAGCAGATTTACCTGATGAAATCTGGAAAGTCATCGCTAAGATTTAAAATAAACATAGGATATGAACGATGAAGTAATTTTTTTTTTTTAAACTTTCACTTTCTAACACTAGTGATCAAGGATTTAAAAAGAGAAAAAAAAAAACCTTAATACATGCATTTGTAATTTCTCCAAAGGCCTGTAAAAGATGATAAGCAACAAGGTATTATACTTAATTTAAATCAAAGTAAATCCATTTTAATTAAAAACATTCATAGTAAGCTACTCAACCTTCACGTCCACTCACAACTAGCAATAATCAGGTGGCAATTAATCTGACAGTGAAGGGTATTTTCCTCTTGCGTTGTCTTCTTTGGACTCTCTCAAATGGAGCAACTCTAATTGTTGCCTAAAGTTGTTTAAAGGGAATTAAGAGTAATTGGTTTTTCTTTGTCAATTTTTAGATTAGAAAGAGCAGCGCTGGTGTAAATTTCATACTCCTTCAGTAACAGTAATGTGGATGGTGCTTCAGAGAATTAAGCAAAGTTAAATGAAATGAATATTTTAGTGTTTCATTTATAGACAATCAAGAATACGTCCATAAGCCTTATATTAGACAGATAATGAAATTAAAGATCTAATTTTAACAAGATTTCAATGCCCCAAATTACATATACAGTGTTTTATTAAAATTGCCTGCAAGACTGCTGCAGAATTTATATTTGGTTAATGACTCCTATATTTCAGCTTACATCGACACTGATGATCTATCTGAGACAAAGAGCAAAACGAAAACCCTGGATTTTTGTATTATTGTAATTGTGGTGGTGTTATTATGACTAAATATTACAGGTAAATAAATATGGCATTAATAATACATCAGGATAGGACATTTTACATGAACAAAAAATAGAATAATGTAATTCTTAAGGGTTTCAACAACAAAGTAAAGGTAATTAACAACCTATTTAATAGTATTGTTTTTATTCGCAGCAGACATACCTTCACTGCTTCCTTACAGCGACCGTAATCCTCAATTTTTTGCAAGCCTATCCAAAAAAAAAAAAAAAAGTATACAAAAACACTATATAAACCACTAAACTACAAATTTTGTTATCCAGTGATTCTCTCACAACTGTATGTGCTGTCTGTCTGAGCAACACAGGCCTTTATGGTTCCTAACTGAAACTAAGAGCTTAGTGTCAATTGATAGCATCAATTACATGCTCTTTTCAAATGTGTAGACAAACTCCTTTGCATTGGCTAAATTTTAATCCGTCCACCCTGGGTTAGTTTCTTTGACCCTGACATTCACGCATGCATATAAGCATGCATTCACGCATACATAGCTCCCCACCCTTCTCCATAAGCCTTATTTTATGCTTATGTGGAATAATAGCCAGCATTCAGAGTTGGGCCAGTCAGAGAGAGTTCTCCTGGGTAAAGTGGAGGCCTCCAGTGTAGGGCAACTGTGGGAAAGCAGCATGGTGCAGATGCACAGTTACACCAAAGCGAACAGTAGGATCCAAGAAAAACGAGAGTGGGGGGGAGAGTGATGAGAAGCAGAAAGAGTGTGTGTTCATGAGTCTGCATGTGCAATAAAGCAAGAAAAAGACAGAGGGAGTGTGTGTGTGAGGGGGCATGACAAAGGGAGAATAGTGAATTCACAGGGCTTTGCTAGAGGGTGGAAGTGTACAAAGAGTTGATGTGAGAGGTCATCAGTCAATCGATGGGCGTGCAGGTAGACAGAGAGAGGTCAGACTGGGGTGGTCCCAATACATCTAAAATAGAGAGACAACTTCACACTGCGTGTAGAAGGTGCAGAGATGTGTGGGGGGTATATGTGTGTGTTTGTGTGTGTGTGTGTGTTTGTGTGTGTGTGTGTGTGCACATCAGGTGGAAATTGACAGTACCATCCAGAAGCTCTTTTGGCAGCTTTCACATCTCTTCTCACGGTTTAGAAACTGTAGTAATATAGTGTAGCCACTGGCTACCAGACTAGCAATGAAATTACATTTTATTAAGCTGATGCAATTGTCTCAACTTGGGAAATTATCTGTGTCAATATGAAACAATAAATTATATATAAAAAAAATAATAAAATAAACCGAACTAATCAACAGATCAAGGATTTTTTTTTTCCAGCATAGTGCAATATACAGTATAATGTAAATAAATTATTTCTTGACTAAAATTATTTAAATAAATGTCATTATCTTAATGTGTTATTGTACCACTGCTATACTTTGAGTGAACATAAGAAGTCACTTACAATCACGAATGGTCATGCTTCAGGGTGAGGATGCAGAGACCTAAGAACAGAGAGAGAGAGAAATAAACAGATATTCAGGGGCAAAGACTTGTATATCAATGTCCAAATACAGCTGTGCGACTTCAGTTTCATCACACACAGAGATACACACACACACACACACACACACTGCATGCAACTGGAGCACAACCCGCTCTAGCACCAAAGAGTGAGAGAGATGTGTAATGTCTGCATTTGATTCCTCGGAAAGCGTGCTCTGAAGGCTGATGCTTCAGTCGTAACACCGGTCCCCTTTTCTTGTATCTGAAGGACACTGAACACAATTCATATTCTATCAATTAAGAATATAAGAAGCTATTTCACGTAAATGTGTAATTTATATGCAAAATGTCAGCTAAAGTGCTGCTTATCATTAGTAGTCTAATTGCACATATTGGGCCTGCTTGAGGATCAAATGGCTGTGAATGGGGCACTTATTTCTGTCAGGAGTGGCTCTTCAGCCCCATCTACTGGGCCTGGACTCCCTCTCATCCTGCGAGAAGTGGAGAGAACCTCCTCACCTCTGGGCTAAGAGGAAAACCTACCATGTGACCTCTCTGGAGGTGAGGACAACACAAACACAGGAGCAATGAATTACACTCAGAGCTTCTGGAAATGTTGCTAAAGAATGAGTGGTTGGATCATGAAAGGAAGGGAAACTAAGGGTAAAACAATTTGACTTCAAGGTTGAAAGTCAAAAGTGCTGCAGATTATCAAGGTAAATTCCTTGTGTGTGTGAAGAAAAGTTGCTTGACCTTATAGGAGAAATCAAGAACATTCGAGATGTCTCGAGATGTTTGCATATCGTATTCACTAAGGTGACGATACAGTTTTAGAAACGCTGCATTGCAATATAATTTGAATAATAAAAATAATATTAATTTGAAATACATTTTGTAAGATCTTACATAATAATCAATTTCAATGTCACTAAGAAAATAATGTACTGCAACAAAATGTAAATTTGTCTTAATCTGTATTTATCACAATTGTCTTTTAATTGATGTAAATAATTAATATTTACTGATGAAAACCAATCAACCAGAAATCACTATAGACTAAAATATAATATTAATAATATATAACATATATTTATATGCAACAATTAAAAAATAATTTCAATAATATAAAGATAATTGCTGAGAGAGAGAGAAACAAAGAGAGCTTACAGATGCAAGAAGAAATTCGATTTTAAATGATATTCTAAATATTGTGCTCTTGACTTTAAAACCCAAAACAGACATTTGCTTAGCAGTTTAGCGAGTCCACATGACCTTCCCCACTGTCAGCTTATTAAGCATAATATGGGTAACATTGTGCATTTAAAAGAACTCACTGACCATTTTAACACATTTGACCAAAAGGTCAGATTTCTGTGTTTCCACTGAAGAATACAATGTTCTTTGGAATACTAAAATTAATGCACATTATATTATATGTTATTTATTATTTTACATTATATGTTATATTGTATTCTGTGAATACATAGTATAATGTGAAAGTGTGTATTAAATAACAAAATTGTTAAATATAACTATTTTCACTAGTAGTCCACACAATCACTGTTAAAACAAACAGGAGACATTTCCACTTTCACACAATGCAACAGCAATATGAGAACGATGTGAAGCATTAAAAATGAACTGACGATAACTGAAGTAATAAGTGTGCCAGATCAAATTCAAAAGACTTAACAGCAAGTTCCTGCCACAGAACATCTAAGAGAAATAGAAAGAGTGTCATCTGTTCTCTTGCGTACAGTGCCATGATCACGACTAAAAGTTCTCTAATAGCCAATGTTCTTCTTATTGGAGTTTAAACTGTGCTTTTGTGACAGAAAACAGTGAGACGAAAATGAATTAGGTCTCAGTGGGGACACAGCAGGGAGGCAAGAAGCCAACCAGCCGTGAGAACCTCAGGTGAAGGTTAAGCAATGTCTCAGACACAGTGGAGCAGGTGAGCGAAAGAGAAAGAGCGCGCTGATGAGGAGAGAGGTGACAGGAAGGGGGGAAGGGGGAGTTCTTTGGCGGGGTGAAGGACTATCTCCAGAGATATCCAACACAGGGAGTGGGTTGACAGCTCGAGCTGGACTGCTAAGGGACCAGCGAGGCGCCAGGAACTCCACTCTGAATTCTGCAGAGACCAAAGCTGCCCTAGCTCAAACAGACCCCTTTCCGAAGCTTCTTCATGCCTTGCTTGGCACATAACCCGCACTGGAGGCTTCCTTAGTTTTGAGGACCCACCAGGGGGAAGAGTGCATAACCCCTCCCGCCAGAGCTCTCACTCAAACTTTGGGTTAACAATGAGGACCCGCCCTGTCTACCTCATCCGTGGATCAGGCTGTAGGGAGCTGGCTCAACGCTGTAGGTGAGCGACCGTAGGCCCAGAGGAGGCAGAGCTCCGTTCCAAACCAACGGTTAGATAACAAACAGAGGACCCACTGTGGGGACAAGTAGCTGTGCTAGTCTTAACTTTCAGGATAGAAACTTATGTTGGGGACAGTGGTATGCCAATTATAGAGCAGTGCAATGGGCCTTGAGAAAAGAAGAATATCTGAGCAGTATCTGGTAAGTTGTTACAAACCTGTTTTGTGCTGTCATTATGGTGTATGGAGTGTAGATCGATGTGGAGAAAAAATCATTTAAAGCAGTTTAACATAAGGTCGCAACATAACAAAACGTGAAAAAAGGAAGGGGTATGAATACTTTCACAAGGCACTATATATAACCTATTTGCAATTCTCATTAGAAAATTATGATTGCAATTTAAACTGATCAAGGTTTGCAGTGCTCATTTATAACCTTGCACAATTTGGCTATATAATAATAATAATAATAATACTTTGTTATTTTTATTTTCATTATTATTATTAAAAATAAAATACAAAATGACTAAAAACTAAACAAAACAAGTAAAAGAAAACAACAATAAATAAACATCACTATTGTCAATTCATTAAAAATAAAAATAAAGTATTTGAGAATAATATCAATAATTGCATTTTTCATTATGGTATAATTACATTACTGAAATTTATGGCTGTCATAATTTTCATCTTTTATTTTGACAAGAAGCCATAGGAGATTCTTGAAGCTCCTTGTTTCTCATTACAAGAATGGAAAGCAAACTCAGAGCAGATGCAGAGATGGAGTTTGTGTGAGAGTTGCTCTGAGACGTTGCAAACACTGACGGATAATAAGCTATTCAAACACAGTGCCACGCTTTACTCTGGAACACACAGCACATATATTTATTTAATTAAATTGCAGCCTTTGTGATTTAATAATTGCACTGAGCCATATCATGATTTCAGTTTTATTTTGATTAACTGTGCATCCCAAGCTTCCAATGGGAGTATTTTATTAAAAACTCAAGGGCTGCAACATTTATTTGTTATGAATAGCACACACACACACACACACACTTTTTAAAGTAAAATAAATAAATTAACTGACAAAAATTCAAATGAGACTGAGATTTAATGTCATTCCAGATTTTTTAAAAAATTAAATAAACAAAAAACAAATAAAAAATTGTACTTGAGTTTCCAAGAAAAATCAGCCGTGATCTAAAATTACTTATATTGTGATACAAAATTTTGGTTATACCGTCTACCCCTAAAAACAGCAGAAGTATAATTAGCTATGATTAACAAAAAAAAAACAAAAAAAAAAAACACTTCCTTTGTTATCTTCATATAATCATTTATAATATGAACTCATCAAATTATAAAGATTTTCCAAAATGGTTCGAGAGGTCTCTGAACTCCCTCAGGCTGACAGGAAGCCTTCAGTTTAGTTTCAGAACAACAAACTTGGCTGAAGAGCTTGTGGGAGTGTGATTCAGCTGCAAAATTATTGCACACCTGCTCATGATTGACACCCCCCGCATCGCCCCAGATTGGCAGAGTAATTAATGTCAGATTGCAGACTCTTTTGTGCCACTTTTCTCATCCGGAATCAAATACCCCCACAAAGTTAACCTTTTCTTTGCCTCTAGCAAAGAGAGCTTTATGAATTTGGATGCCCTTTCCTCTAATTACAGCCAGTAAGTGACAAAATTACTCCACAAAGAAACAAGTACTGAGAGGCCAATGCAAAGAGTTAAAAAAAAAACATTGTCTTTAACACCAAAATCTATAGAAGGATCATGTACTCGCTAGGCTGATAACATCAGTAAAACGATTTCAGTGTAGGGTAATAAAATGGGCTGTCACAATGCTGTGCAGTAATGATGGCAAGACCCTAGCCGTGTCCTGTCTGACAATGCACCAGATGAGAGGGATGATGTGCAGACACACGTTCTTTCTTGTTCTTGATTACCCTTGAGATAACTGGCCACTGTGTAAGGATGTGATGAGCCCATCCTGTGGGAGTCGTGTTTATTCTAGGCTCTATCTGCTCAGTGTAATCAGTGTTTAAGGGACTTCTGCTGTCTGTGTCCACAGAGTAGCACGATACCGTGAACCTGACTCGAATTGTGATGCTTCAAACTTAACTCAATTTACTGCTTACTGCTTGATTGAATTTGCATTATACTTGTTGTAACAAGGAAAACAGCCAATAATCAACAGCCTGCTTATAAACCAAGGAGCTGCAAACTGTTCTATAAAATCAACCAGTGTTTAGCTGGCAGTACAATAAGCAGAAAAGGTCAAACTTTACTCTAAGACTCCATTTGTTCGCATTATTTAACTAACAATGGAACATATCTCTTAAACAATTATTAATATTAGTTAGTATTAAATTTAACATTTACTAATACATTATTAAAATCAAAAGTTGGATTTAATCATTTAGCCAACACTTTTATCCAAAGCAATTTACAAATGAGGACAACAGAAACAATCAAAATCATCATTATCATTATTTTACAATAAAAAAAAAATATTAAAAAGAAAACAAGTACAGAATAGAAAAAAAAGAGAATGCTAGTCTTAGAGAGTCGTTTTTTTAAATGAATAAAAAGAAAACAAATTGAAAGAATATTAAAGAATAATAATAAATAAATAAATAAAATGAAAACAGTGAAAATAACAGAAAAAAAGAATAGAGAATGCTAGTGTTATAGGGTCTTTTTTAATAATTAAAAATAAAATAAGTAGATAAAATAGAAATATAATAGAGTACAAGTATTAGAGGATCATGTTTTTTAATAAATAAAAAGATAACAAGTAGATAACAGAAAAATAATAGAGTGTGCTAGTGTTATAGGGTCAAGCATATCTATTAAAATTATTTAATAGACCTGAGCTAACAGGAACTAACTAGAATCTAAAATATGGTAATTTACATCTATATTTAGTCATTTTGCAGATGCTTTTATCCAAAGCGATTTACAATTGGGGGATAAAACGACTCTTAAAGAGGCAAACAGACACAGGAAGTTTTAGGCATTGTTCAAATAAGTACAAGCTAAAATCTTGCAGAATAAGGTGTTAATATGTGTTTGAAACTACTTTTAAACAGTCAATATGCTGGTAATATTCATGCTAAAGCAACTACTTAAAAGTGAGGACTGGTTCTTAAAATAAAGCAAACTACAACATTTTCAAACAGTGTTACATCTGAACATACCTCAGGCTAAAGTTATCAACAGAAAACAAAACTTGAGTCTGTACTTCAAAAACAGCAGACGTTGATTAAGGGTTAAGTGTTTAGAACAAACCCTAAATCGAAATGTGTGAAGAATATGAGCTTGCCAGCTTGCAAGCACTGTAATTAATTCACAGATCAATTCGACATGAACGTGTAGCTGCATTTGACTTAAATAAAACATTTCTGAAATGCATCGCAGGGAAACACCTGAAGTGGCTGAAATAAATTGAGTTTGATTTAAAAAAAGTTGCAGATGTATTACCGAGCAAGTCTTTTATTTGTGCCTCCAAATGAAGAACAATCTGTTTAGACCAGATGCCAGTCTGGATGCCATCCATAGAGCGTCGGAGCACACAGGTCTACATATTGCACGATTTGCATGAGTCTCCCAACCTTTTTTCATGGGACCCCTCTATGTACACATATGATAATCTGACCCCCCCTCCCAACTCCCATATTATATTTATAAATGCCATATATTTATATATGTATGTATATATATATATATATATATATATATATATATATATATATACATACATACATACATACATACATACATACACATATATATATATATATATATATATATATATATATATATATATATATATATATATATATATATATATATATATATATATATATAGTCTCTTAGAAATGCACGTTACATTGAGCACGTTTTCATGCATACCAGTAAGTTGATAATTAAAAAACTATTAAAATAACCTGTTTCCCCCGTTTACATGCACATCAGTAACCTGACGATACAAATAAGCTGTGTTTACATGACTTCATTAATAAATCAGGTTATTTCCCTGTAGTGACGTCAACATATAATCATTTGTGTAACTGACTCTGAGTATCCCATATATTTGTCAGTTGTGATGGTAAATTAAGCTTGCAACATGTCAGGAATCTTACAGCTCATATATTATCCTCTCATGCAGTCATAAACGCAGCATTGGGACTGAACCACTTCTACTTCTGCTGCACGAGATGAGAACACATTTTTATCATTTTCTGAGAAGATAAAATCTCATAAAATCTCTGAAAAAGTCTGATTTTGTCATATATTTCCTTCTTTCTTTACTGCAAGATGTTTGCTCGGTCTAGATGCGCTTTAATCTGCACTAATGATGTGTTCCTGTCACATATCACACATACGCACTTCAATAAGCCAACAGAAAGCGGGTTATTGTGTTTATATGCCTTGCTAAAACTGGAGTAAGAGGAAAAAACTATGTGTTGCGACCGGTTTATGCTTACACCGTTTATGACCTTACTCCAATAAAAGAAAACGGGTTATCGCAAAATGCATTTTCAGCTTATTAAGAATAATCGGCTTAAGAACGGGCATGTAAATGCACTCACCGAGTTGACAGTAGTATAGTAGTTTGAGTTATGTTGAAGATGTAAATTAATTATAAAAATCTGAAACATCTGTAAAAAAAAATTTAAAACCTCATTTTTATATAGTGAAATAAAATTTTTATGTTTCATTTAAATTAACCATTAGCCATAGTATTATACATTTATATCATGATAATCAGAGTTAAGACCACACAAATAGCACCTCAATACTGTGGTAAAAATGCAAGTATTTGGTTCCTAGGTAGCCTATTTGTATGAAAAACTGTAGTCTAAATTCGTTTATTATAAATGCATAAATGCTAGCCTATAGCTTAACTACAAATATACTATAATTACCATTAGTCCTTTAATCCATTTAATACTTGACTACATTATAGGGCTGTGCAAAAAATCGAATGCGATTTTCATGCACATCTCATCAGTAAAGACGCTCCTGTAATTAGAATCTCCAGCATGTGCGTTCAGATCATGGTTGCCAGGTTTTCACAACAAATCCTGCCCACTTCTTCTCAAAACTAGACCAAAACTAGCCCAATCGTGTTTCCAGGAGGTTCCCCGATAAAAAAAAAAAAGTTTTATGGCATGGTTGTCTTGGTAAAATTCGCATTATAGGGGCTAAATATCACGTTATTGGTTTTGTCGCTTCGACAAGCGGACATGAAAAACAACCACAGACTTGGCAACACTGGTTGGCATTTACTACACAGAGCCGTAATTCACTGACAATCTACACAAAATCGATTTTAAAACCGGTGGCGATTCTTTGTCGATTTTCAAAGCGATTTTGAGTTAGTTGAGACTACGGCTCTGTGTAGTAACTGCCGCTCCACCCGAACCAGTGTTGCCAAGTCTGCAGTTGGTCCAATACCAATTACATGATATTTAGCCCCTAAAATGCGAATTTTACCAAGACAACCATGGCAAAAAAAAAATAAAATAAAAAAAATAATAATTTAAACCCGGGAAGCAATTTTTATTGACTGGGAACCTCCAGGAATCGCGATTAGTTTTGGACTAGTTTTGAGAAGCAACAGGGCAGGATTTGTGTTTATTTCTGCTGTTTGTCAGCACTGTTTCATCCGGATTTAAACTAGTTTATATCAGCTGACTGATATTGACTGATACTAGTTTATATCAGTCATTTGTGTGCATCGCTGAATTCAAGCGCTTCACACTGGATCTCGCAGCACTGTTTAGTGGTTGCGTGATCAGTGAGTAAAGACATCTGTTCTAGTCAGCTCACTCTTTGCTACGCTGCCGTTTGAACCAAGTGGATAAATGGTCCATGTGCCGCTTTTGCAATAAACATTAAATCAAATATTTATCGAACTTGTTTTATCGAGGAAAATTATATCACTATAATTATAGATATCGTTTTATCGCCCAGCCATACCTCAAAGTATATCAGCTCCCGCACCCCCGCTGTGAACTCTGGCGCCCCCCTTAGGGGCTCTAAACAGCCAGCATGCTAACTCAACAAAAACTTTAGACTCATCGGCCTACACCAAAGCAAACCTCAAAGATGTTTTCTTCAGAAAGCTTAAATCTGTGCGTAGCAAGCACAAACGCTAATCCTCCAGCACTTACGACTCCACACCGTACTGTCTTCCACGCTGATTTATAGAAAATGCTTCATACAATATTAATATACAGAGAAGTGTGTACTAATAACCTGGGCTACACAGATGACGGAATTAAGTGGCACTGAAAAGCGGTGTCTCCGGACGATGAATATTTCATCGTGGAGGACTGGGCGGAGAGAAGAGGTTGTGATTTATGACACAGATGTGGATAACACAAACAGACTAATGCAAATATGCTACATCGCCTTACGTGTGGACCTCAGTGCTGTCAAAAAAAAAAAAGCTAACAGCTCGAGGGTGGTTCTGTTTACTCTCACATCTGAATGTGTTTTACATGAAGATCAGAGTCATCATATGCTATATCTGGGTGATGAAGGAGCATTATCTATTCTTCACTGCTGTCTAGCTCAATATCTGGCCGTGGTTCTTTCTCCACATCAAACTGCTCTAATGGCCGCCGTGATGCTGACAGTAAGATAAGGGAGATAAATACACCTCAGCAAGACTGCAAAGGGTGCTCCAATGCAGACGCACATTTTATCTTGCATCTCCTATCTCTCAGCCTCACTCCCTCTCTTCCACACACACACAGGAAATGAGGACGAGGGTAAAGAATGGTCCTGGCTACCTGCGAGACAAAAGGGGTTTCTCCTGCAATTTGGCTGGTAATCAGAAAGCATCAGCTGGGTCAGGAGGCTGCATTTCTTCACCTAATGCAGAAAGCCATTCTCTTCCTTCCCTCCTGGACATAAAAGAGTCATTTACTAAACATTTATCTTTTTTAAAAAGCCATTATGCCGTGTTACCGTGCTTGATTGTTTCTTTATTGAATTTGGGCAGCCTCGAGCTTGCGTTGCGCTTCAGGTCTGGCAAAATGATCTTTTCTCTCTTTCTCGCTCTCTTTATCCAGCTCACGAGTCCATTATCAGCGATGAAATAAAAAAAAAAAGCTAGTGGCTGGCGTGTATGGCTATATGTACTGCGTGATGGAATGGGCCATACAAGGGGTTTGATCATTGGGAGAGCGCTAGAAATTACGAACATCATAGCGACGCTTGCCCATTTCTGTCTTATGATGGATTGGGAATAGAGTAAATACTGCTGTTAGCCACAGGCATCAGTGTCAAGGCCGGCCGTCTAATGGAGAACTATCGGCAATAGATGGCTACATTGGTGTTCTACTGAGGGTGAAGATGTACAGGGAGGTAACTTGGGTGTTAAATGTACATATTTTGGACAGTGAAGATAACCCGTTCAACTTTATCGCATGGGAACAGCCATTCCTGTGCGGGGGAGGAAGGTCTCTAACACCATCTATCAGCTACTTATAATGCTGTCATAACATCTTTGCAGTGGCAGTTTTGCATCAATTCGCACCTCGAGGTATGTGACTCCCACGCTGAGCACAGGTCTTGTGACATCAAAGTGTGAACAGGTTTAACATTTCTGAGATTGCCCCCATCATTTAAGTCACGTTTATATCGTACGAGTTTTCGATATCTACAGTAAGTGTTTGGGGAACTGACAAATATAGCAACTTTCATAACAGTGAAAAGTCTTGTCACAGTTGAGGAAACAAGTCCAATCAAAGTCCATAAATCAAATCTGATGGAGGCTTTCCGTGTGGTTATTTTTAAGCGAGTGTTAAAGTGCAGCATTTGGTCACAGCCAGACCACAAAACTGATGGAAGCATATCTAGAGGAAAGACAGCAACTGGAAAACACACAACACGGATGCACATACACTGTATGATGTGACACAGGGGGTTCACAGCACAAAACCAAGAACTTAAAGAACACACTTTTAAAATGAGAATATGTGTCCTAAAAACTGAATGAATCCAGTTTGATTATAGAATGCAGTTGTGATTCTCATTTGTAACCAAACAGTGTGTGGATGTAACTATTTTTATCACTGTAAAAACAGGACTGCTAACTGTAAGTTTGTTTGCCTAAAAAAAAAAAAAAAAAAATATTATAAATAATAATAATAATAATAAATAAATAAAATACTATGACATATACACTGATCCACTTGTTTCAACAAAGCTGAAACATAATTTAACCTAGTTAGAAATGTATAAGGCTACCAGTAACATGACTGCTGATAAAGAGATGTTCAAACTTTGAAATGTCTCATTATGTAAATCTGCACTAACTGACCACCCAAAGTGATTCCACATGCATTATGCATGTTTTCAATCTCTCTCAATCATTCAAGTCATTTTTGAGTGTCCTGCATTTGATGATCACTGAACGCCACTTTCACTGGTCTACAATTATTCTGTGATTGGGGCAAAAAGAAACACACACACACACACACACACACACACAGAGAGAGAGAGAGAGAGAGAGAGAGAGAGAGATACAGAGAGAGAGAGAGAGAGAGACACAGAGAGAGAGAGAGAGAGAGAGACAGAGAAGGGAAAGAGGAAATCATCACAAATGCTATGGTCACATTAAGAGCTATTGAAATGCTGATTCATTCCCTTGTTTTTGGTGTTATACAGAACATTTCAACTACACAAGAAATGTCTGTGCACAACCATGCTCAAACAATGACCATAAATGCTTTCTGAATGTACAGTGGTCAGATAGCAGCTATATCTGCTGATGCCAGTCTCTCTGTGAGTACAGAAACTCATTAGCAGCCTGCAACGAGGCTAAACGTATGCCTGTAGCTAGAAAGTGACCTCTGACTACACACACAGTGAGCACATCAGGTGGCAGAACAAGTGTGTGTCAGGTAGGAGCTAAAAAGACAAAAAAGAGAGTTTTTGTTTTGGGGGTTTATACTCAGTCCCCATATACATCTGCATGGATTGCAAACTGATCTGCATTTGCATGAAATATGAGAATAGAAGAACACTATTACGTGGTCAAATGTAAATAGGCCATTTCTATACCTTGTTCTAAACTGTTTCTGTATGAGTTTGTACATTCGAGAGACTGCAAAGACACTCACACACATGGTTCTCAGCCCCTGAGATTAGTCCAGCATTCCCAGCATTCACACTACTGTCAGGCCAGCTGACACTGAGGGCTGAGGAGTAATGAAGCATCTGAGAATGAATGCCTCAAGTACAATTCATAGGAAGTCTTGTGTTTCACGGAGGTCCGCACTCAGGTGTCAGGCAGATACCGGTCACTTTATGGTCTCCCCCATAGGAGAGCCGGGACACTCCAAGCCAACCCTGTCAAAGCCCGAGCTGCTTCTCTGGACACCATTATCCCTGCCTCCCCTATCCCAGGGGCACAAGCAGAGAGGGCCTACTGGCTTAAAGACAAGCCAGAATGTGTTTGCGAAAAAGCGGGGGAATTTCAAGGAGAGAAAGAGGGCGATGGAGGAAAAAGAATGCAGCAGGCATTCTTTTCATGAAGTGACAAGGTTTTTTTTTTTTTTTTTTTCAAATTAAATTCATTGATTCATTCAAAAAAAAAAGAACAAAAAAAAAAACGGCCTTGATGAAAAACACTTAAAAACCTACACCTACAGTATGCTGTCTAATTATCTTTAAAGCATAAAATGTAATGTTCTGATAGTCACTGGAAACTTAAGAGTCTATTTTACTAATGATTTTAACATAAAATTGATTAAAGAAGCAGCAAAGCTAAATGCATTCCACTGGTTTGATCTAATTAATTTAACAGAATAAAAACAAAAAGGAAAAGAAATAGGAAATTTAATACAAAACATTTTAATACTCAGTATAATTTTTTAATCTATGTATTTTAGAAATCTAATTCATGCAGCACCAGAATAGCTAATTGAAATCTGTTAAAACTGAAATGTAAAAAAAAAATTACAAATAAAAATATTAAAGCTGTTAAAATATTTAAATAATAAAAAAAACATTAAAATTATACTTTTTAAAAATGATCAGCTTTTAACCATATTTTTAATTTTAATAAAACATATCTGACTCGACCTATCACTATACTGACATAAAGAGTAACTATTTATAAAATAAATGTCATTCGAAAATAACAAATTCTAAAACTTTTCTTGTTATTCAAGGTGCTTCAGTTGGCATTATGTGTTATGATCATTTTAAATGACATCCATTATCCAATATGAATTAATTAAAAGAACACATTGTCGGTTTGCTCTCAATAATGGTGTACTTTAGCCTTACTGATGAGGCCGAGAATAAATAAGACGAAAAGGTTGGAAAACACTGGTTTAAACAATAAAAGTCAATAAGAGAAACATATAATAGACATTTTTCTAATAGACATTGAACCCCATCAACCTCCACACAGAGCAGAGGCTGCAACCGTGGTGTGATAAAATAACATGGCCTGATTACAAAGTTAATGATCTGTGCAGAATGAATATCCTCCCAGACAGCATGAGTTTGAGGTCAGAAAGCTCCAGTAACGACAAACATTAGCATGGGTGAAAACTCAAGAAATGTTTTAAGTCCATTTATATTCACTGAGCAATGCGTGTGTGCAAAGGACACGAGCAGGATAAAGCACATCTTCAAATTCAGAGTGATTTTGTAAGAGTCAGGGTCAAAGTCAATAATACTAAATTGCTTTGTATTGTTATTCACTTTTATACTGCCTAAAACTTCCATCAATACAGCATATTGAAGAATATAATGAACTCCGCCACAAAGAATATAATTAGAGTGACAAAACAATATTGACTCACTGCCGCATTTAACACATGCACAACAAAAGAACTTGTGTTTGGCTAGGATAACTGGTATACTCCATTTACTATTTGGTTTTCTCGACACAATAGGTCTATGTACGAAAGCTCTCAGTTCCAGTGAGGCTACTGATACGGTTCTAGTTCTGGCCAGGCCCAGTGGCATCTGCACTGTGCCCCTCTGGCCACTAGAGGGGGTAAATGGCTCTAAAGTGCATCTTCTAATCTCAGCTGCACAAAGTGTGGTTCAAATACACTTGACAGACCCAGACACAACATACTGTGTACATTTGCATAAAACTGAAACAACATATCCATAAAGCATTTGCTGGATGAATGGCTCATATTATAATGATTCTGCCGCCTCTGCATCATTTAATAAATGTGTAAAAAGACATATCTGAGCCACAAACTTGTCAAACTGGATACTTAACACCTTGTGCAGTTTGCTTGTGCTGAAAGAGAGAGAGAGAAATGAAGATCAAAGGCTGATTAGAGCATCATGAGAATGCTGCTTGACAGAGCTGGCTCTGCGATTAATTGAGTCAAAGCGAGACGCTTCACAGATATTTCCTGAACGATTAACCCGCTGTAAAGCGGGAGTAATGAATCTCTGGTTTGAGAGCTGGCTGCTCAGGCAGATGGGCTCCTGAGAAAAATCTTTATGATAATTTGGGCAAGTGTTCAGTGAGAACATGCTTCTCTCTTCGCTGCCTGATTCATTGTTTTATTACAGTACGGGTGAGAAAACAGTTTGGAACAAAGCAGCGCTCAACAATAAGGACTGCTCAGCTATGTTAGAGATATTCAGGCCAGCTGACTAAATTATCACTACATCTTATGTTCATTGGTCATGTGTTTTTAATTTATGCTTTGTACACTTTTGGATTTCTGTGGTCTGTTGAACAAAGTTGTTGTCATTATTATTATTATTATTATTATTATTATTATTTTTATAAAAATTAATAATTATTAGGCTACCAATAAGTGAAACAAGTATTATAATGAATAATTATTATATTAGTATTATTATCATTATTAAATAAATTATATAATTATATTCATTTATACTGAAACATAAAAACTGCAAATCATGTACATATTTATTTATTAATTTCTTTTGGTGGGGCCAATGAACATGCTTGAAATGCGAGTGAAATAAAATGTATAAATATGCAAATGCATATCTGTCTCTCTCTCTCTCTCTCTCTCTCTCTCTATATATATATATATATATATAATGTCCTCAGAAGACTCGCAATATAGCTCATCAGTTTAATGGACAAATTTCTCGTCATATTTGAGGCTTGGCATTTATTAATCACCATCCACTTCCATTGCATGGAGATGCTGCCTTAGGGCATTCTGCCTTAGATTTCCTTCAGGGATTCACAAAAGAAAGAAAATAATACTTGGAACAGCATAAGAGTGAGAAAACATGGAATTTCAATAATTTCCATTTTTGGGTGAACTATTAATGTTGATCCCTGCAGAGTTTCATTGTTTTTAGAGTTGTCTTCAGCACTTTACTCCAACGCACCACCAATTTTAGCCGTGTTATTTCCTGTAGATGACTGGTGCTAGGTTAATTAAACAGGTGTGTTGACAGAGCGAACCGTTTGGCAATATTACCTGCAGGTAAACATTAGAAATGAGTCATCGCCACCATTCGCATCAGTCTTCATTAGCAGCTCCTTAAAAATACAGCTTTATGTTGAAAGTGGCAACACTTCCATGGAAACAGGACTGTTTAACAGGACTGCTCCAGAACAGGTCTAATTAATCCCATGCTGTTGGTAGCTGCACTGAAAGCCCTTTGAGCACAGACAACATTAATTGCATTAGTAACCTCGAGGCCAGTGATATTTGGTCTCGTGGCAGACACCAAAACCTCAGTACTGTAATCCTGGGATTTAATGGGGAAGAGGGGTGGCAGCAAATGTTGTCCTGTTAAGCCTATTGGGGACCAGTTTGCCATTTTATTTGTGTCAATATAGGATTAATGTGATCGATCGATGAGATGGTTCAACTTTCTCTTCAAGTGAGTTGGAAGATGGTCAGGTCGGTCCAAAGAAAAAGAAAAAAAAAAGGTGTCAGATGCCACAGAGTATTCTCAAATTAACTAAATGCACAAAGAAGCTTGAACGGATCAGGGCAAGCAATAATGATTAGCTTAAACGGCTAAAAGAACAGATCCGCTTACTTCTTAGTGAAGAGTATTACCATTTACCCACAAGCCACTGATATGCTGAAAGACCACTTAAGTACCTCCACTGAAGCATTTATTTATTTTTTACCAAAGGTGCTGAAGAGCAGTTGTGTATAAAATAGCATATATATATATATATATATATATATATATTTGCTATTTTATACTATATTCTATAATTAATATATTCTATATTCTATATTCTATAATTAATTATTAATATAGCTATTTTATACTATATTCATATTCTATAATTGAATAGCACACCATGGGAGCAGATACATGCTGTACATAATTGCTGAAACAGGATAGCATATAATAGTGCATTAAAACAGCAAAAAAAAAAAATAAAAAAAAATAAAAGCATCATCATCAACTACAGATCATGATCAGAATGTGAGGGCTATTTTAGTGACAAAATATGCTATTACAACCCCAATTCCAGAGAAGGTTGACATTTTGTAAAATGCAAAAAAAAAAAAAAAAAATCTGTGATTTATACATTCTCTTTAAATTTTATTTAATTAACAAAAGTACTAAGAAAATATTTCCAAAGTTTTCACTGACCAATGTAAATGTATTGTTTAAATGTGAACAAATTTTGATTTTGATGGCTCTAACACACTCCAAAAAAGTTGGGACAGAGGCATGTTTAACACTGGTCCTTTTAATTACAATGTTTAATTGTTTGCAGTAGGAATTGAGGATACTAATTGTTAAAGTTCTGCAAGTAAAATTGTTGTCCAATCTGGCTTGATACAAGACTTTAGAAGCTCAGCAGTCTGTGATCGTCAGCGTCTGATTCTCCTTTTCATGATGAGCCATACATTTTCAATAGGAGACAGATCTGCTGGCCAGTCTAGCACATTCACTCTGTCTCTTCAAAACCACGCTGTTGTAGCATATGCAGAACGAGACCTTGCATTATCTTGATCTAGTAACTTCCCATAAAAGACATCATCCTGAAGGCAGAATATGTCTCTGTACAATCCCAGTATATACCTCCATGTCAATAGTACCTTTGCATATTATGCACCCAAGCCATTTGCTCTGCTGCACCCCCATACCATGACAGATGTTTGCTTTTGCTTCTGTCACTAATGGAAGTCTGGATGGTCCCTTAGGTCTTTTGGACTGAGAACTCTAAAACTATTTTTCACGGAAACCAGTTGAAATGTGGACATGTGCATTTCTAAATGTAGTAGCAGACAGTGGTAAATGGTTTTCTTACGTACTCCTGAGCCCATGTGGCTATATTTAACACTACAACATAACGGTTTCTTATGTATTGCCATTTGAGGGCTCAAAGGTCAAGCACAATCAACTGAGGTTTCCTGCCTTGCCTTACATGTACTGTGATTTCTCTGGATTCCCTTAATCTTTTCACAATAGTATGTACGGTACTTGGAGAGAGACCTAAATTCTTTGAAATGTTTGCGAAATGTGATTTTTGATATGTTTGACACTTCTCTCATGAATTTTGGCACAAAGTGATGAGCCATGATACAGCTTTGCTTGACTGAAATGCTCCTTTTAAACCCAAACATGATACATTGACCTATTACCAATTCACCGGCTTACTGTGAACTATTTCAAAACAGTTTTACATTTCACTTTTATTTTGCTTCTGTCCCACCTTTTTTGGAATGTGTTGCAGCCATCAAAAACAAAATTTGTTCATATTTACAAAATACATTTATGTTGGTCAGTGAAAACTTCTGAAATCTTTTATTTGTACTTTTGCCGATTTATAAAACGGTGCGAGAGTTTGAACAAAGCTTCATTGGATCTCACGGTGTTTGTCATTGAGTTTGTTCAGAAAGAGTTGGATGATATCAACAAACAAAATTTGTCATTGATGATATCTTTGTGATTTTCAGGGGTAGTGAAACAGAATTCATTTATTTTTGAGATTCTTTTAATTCTGTACACACTAATATACAATTTAGTCTTGAAATTAGACATTCGTCGATACATTTCTTGCATAAGTTGTTTTCAGTACACAAAAGTGTCCACTTCACTTCATGTGAAACCTACTGACAAAACAGTATTTTACCGGATATCCAGACTGCTTTGATTTGAACTCTCTCTCACACAGACACGGAAGAGAAGACAATGCTGAATAAAGTTGCCGTTTTTTCTATTTTTGGGCCAAAATGTATTTTCGCTGCTTCAAAAAATTCTAACTGACCCTCTGATGTCACATGGACTACTTTGATGATGATTTCTTACCTTTCTGGACATGGACAGTATACCCTACACAGAGCTTCAATGGAGGGACTGAGAGCTGTCGGACTAAATCTAAAACATCTTAAACTGTGTCCCAAAGATAAAAGGAGGTTTTAAATGTTTGGAACAGCATAAGGGTGAGTTATTAATGACATCATTTTCATTTTTGGGTGAACTAACCCTTTAAGAGTTTTCATACAAAATCTTTGAAACAAAGTGTTCCCTATAGTCAGTTTTTGAGATTACAGAGAATCTGTAGCAGACTGATGATTTCGATTGACAAGCTGATACTCTATGCAATCAGTTTATTTAATTAAAGACAGTATCCAAAAAGATGGCTAGATACAGCCTTAAAGAAGACGCTTTCTTTTGATCCTTCAGTTAATAAAGTTTCAAGGCACAGGAATTCTTCACATATCATTTGTTGTCCCACGTACAATCCTCTCAGTGATGAATTAAAAATATTATCTCGAAGCATTGGCATATGCTATCAGTTGACAATGTTGGAAAAAATATTTCTAACGATTTACCTCTTTTTGTTCATTCCAGAGGATGGACTATTAGAGATTGTTTTGCACATGCAGATTGTGATATGTCTATGAATGGACAGTTCAATCATCTGGAAGGCCCTAAAGGTTTTTTTTCCCCCTTGCAGACATTGTTATTCTTGTTGCAATTACAAAAAAGTTAACACATTTGTAAGTTTTGCAACTAAAAAAACAACACAGAATAACTAGTTTCATCACTTGCAACTCTACCAATGTTGTTTATCTTTAGACTTGTCCAGACGAGCTTCAATACATTGGTAAAATAAACAGACAAATTCACACCCGCATTAATGAACATTGTAGTTCTATATGTAGAGATGATCTAAAATCTCCAGTAGCAAGACACTTTAAGGATGCAAATCACCCTGCTCATAGTTTAGTTGTTTGTGGTATTGACCGAATTCATCTACCCCATAGGTATTCCAACACTAATCAAAGACTACTACATTGAGCACGTTTACATGCACACCAGTAAGCTGATAACTCACAAATATCAGCTTATTCAAATAACCAGTTTTCTCCATTGACATGCACATCAGTAACCTGACGATGCAACTAAACTGCATTTACATTACTTCCTCAATAAATCAGGTTATTTCCCTGTAGTGACGTCAAAATATAATTATTTGCTTATCTGACTGAGTATTCCATATATTTGTCAGTTGTGATGGTAAATAAAGCTTGCAACATGTCAACTTGCAACATGTCGAGAAACTTATAGCTTGTACATTATCCTCTCATGCAGTTATACCTGCAGCATTGTGACTGAACCACTTCTACTTCTGCTGCACGAGATGAGAACACATTTTTATAATTTTCTGAGTCATGAAAAAGTCTGCTTTTGTGATGCGTTCCTGTCACGTATCACACGTGCACTTCAATAAGATGACATAAAACAGATTATTGCATTTACATGCCGTGTGAAATTGGAGTGAGAGGCAAAAAAATACTATGCTTACGCCGTTTATGACCTTACTCTGATAAAATAAAACGGGTTACCACGTTTATGTGAGCAAGTGCGTTTTCGGCATAATCAGCTTGTACTATATGTACTATAAACGTGCTCAATGTGAAAGCAATTAGACTTTTCAAGTTAAAACTAGAGTTGTTCCGATTCCGATACTAGTATCGGAAATATCTCCGATACCACAACAAATTCTGGCATCGGCATCGGCGAGTACATGAACCCATATACCGATCCGATACCATTTTCTTAAAAAATACCTAGTTATGACCGCAAGCTTTGCCTAACTGCTGCACGGTTCTTCTTCGCTGCTCAAAATGCATTGAAAACACAGGAAGTTGTGCTGTGTTGCCACAAGCAACCCCTGTTTAGAGCAGCGAAGAAGAAATGAAAACGCGTTAGCAGCCCTGATCTATATATGACTGGATCACTCATCACATTCTAAACTGCCAAAAGACAGTGAAGCCGCTACTATATTATAGATCAGTGGTTAGCAGTATGTCTCTGTAGTACTGGTAGTTACAGACTCTCAAGTATAATATTCAGTACCGGCAGCTGCGTTCAGTCGCTTCCGTGTAAGTCAAAGCGCAGGGCTCCAGACAGTAGCCGAATATATACTAGTGTCTGTGAATATTAAACTGCAAAATACTATTTAAATATTACTCCCGCAAAATCTACATCTCTGTGGGTGACTGGCACAGATGCGCGAGAGCTCGCTGTTTTGTAGTCTCTGCTGTGTGTCATGAGGACACGAACGCATAAACCGTCACTTCATGAGAATTTACCGTTTCATTTGAGAATACTGTCATATCATAAACACAGACACTCAAAGATCTTCATGGCAGCCCATTAAAATAAATGTTTGGTTTACATGAGTAAATTGACAATATATAAAGCTACTGTTGTAGCCTACAGTAATAATAATACGTCTCTATAATAATAATAATTATGCCTAGATGGTTGCTTGTTTTTTACTTGTTTTGTTGTAAAGAGATTATCTGATTAATAGATCTTTTTTTATATTCCTAGACTTATTTGTTGCAGTTTTTTATACAGTTATATTGTAAAACTTAAATACCTTTTTTAGTTTGCGGTGTTAGATTTTTGGCTGCATTTGAAGTTCTTTTTTGCATATGAAAATAAATAATACTGTCAAATTCATGTTAGATAATAAAAATACTGTAATAAATACAGTAGTTCACCATGTATTTGTTCATGTTTTATTGAGGGATCTGTCTGAAGCACACCATAAAAAGAATTCTAGCAATTTACACAGGGCTAGTAGTATATACAGCTGTATATACAGATACACACCCAGGTATCGGATCAGTACTCGGTATCGGCCGATACCCTGAGCCCAGGTATCGGAATCGGTATCGGGAAGAGAAAAAGGGTATCGGAACATCTCTAGTTAAAACTGAGCAACCTTTTGGCCATAAGCTTGCTTCACACCATTGGAGATGACAGACAAGAAGACAGATCTATTGATTTTCAGCTTTATAATCCTCTGAACGCATACACTAGACGATTCGACCAGACCATGAGACCACACTTGATGGTTGTAGGAACGATTTCACAGTGATACGTGATCTCACAGACTCTTGGGAGATCAAATGTGACTGGAGGAGAAAAGTAAATAGAGGACAATCAATGTTGTCAGCTGACTCCTCTTTCGTGCGTTCTGTTTTACAGAGAATAAGGGTGATGTTCTCTGTTTTTAATGGTATGTTTGTGGCTGCCAAATAAGTTTCACCTATAGAAGAACGCAACATCCAGTAGGTGATGCTTGCTCGATCTCATTGGCTATCGTGGATATCACAACAGAGGCAGACCGATCAAGAGACAAATACCAGACATGTCTGATATTTTTGTACGATTTGAGTTTGGGGATGCTCATAATGATAAATAATCATAATGACACCACACAATATAGGATTTTTTGGACAAAAAAAATTATTTGCGACATGTCTCGAATCGATCCATGACCGTCCCAGTCCGCAGACCAGAACCATATTGAAAATGGGTGAGGTAAACTTACGAGAAGAAGCACCAACATGGAGCTGTTAATCTTAAGGATCTGTAGATATTCTGTACGAAGGAATGGTCTCTGATCACTTACTGTATAAGGTGTTCTCCAAACTCCTCAGAAATTATAGGAGAAAACTCTTGGGAAAAGAATGTTGCAATAATTGTGGCCGAAGCATTTACTTAACAATGAGGCCCATAAATGCACATTTTAAAACTGCATGTATAAGTACAAATGAAATAAATATATCACCGTATATGCAGAGACCAGAAACAAAGAACTATATACTATGAAAACAGTGCAAACCGAGACATCAATCAATGCCAGTTTGAATGGCAACAAAAGACGTCTCAGACCATTATACAAGCTCAAAATCACTATGTGATTCAGCTCAGATCTACATCTGTCCTCCCATGATGAATTTCATGTGCTGCCGTGGTCCAGCTTCAGGCTTATTAGGGTGAACGCAGGTCCAGGTCATCCTCTCGCACAATTATTTATAATGTTGCCTTCAATTCTGGCCTTTCACTTGAGCAAATACAGGGGTCGGTAAGCGCATTACACCTGTAGCATGGTCATTTCAACCTTTCGCCCAATGCTAATGGAGGTGTGAATAATGCGCTGTGAGCCAGAGATGCATGGAGAATAACATTATCTTTAATCTACCTCCTAGATGCAGCATAATTACTAGCTTCCTCTATGAAAGTGCAGGTCACAACCACGCTGCAATGACCACTCAGAGTAATTAATAAACAGCAATGCCACCTCTTCAACAGGAAATGAGAGCACTTCAGAAAGCATAATAAGAAAGTATAATTTCAAAAGGAGCGTTAATTCATGTATGTGTCTTAACACTTACTCTATGTCAAATCTGATATAAAAGAACCAACAGAAAGAAGAAAAAAATCAAAAAGGCACCCCCAAAAGGCAGCCGAGAAGAGGATCCGAGAAGCGCTGTCTCAAGGACATTCGCCCAGTTCCTGGTGCTCAGACAGAGGTCAATAGACTCCCAAATCCGCCAACTATTTCTACAGGATGGCGAGTCTAGAGAAAAGGAAGATTAAAAAAATAAAGATAGCTGTAAAGAGCAAAAGGAGAAATATTCAATTTGAGAGCGAGGCGCTATAAACTTCCCTGAGTGTTTTATTTGCATGGGCAACGTTTGTGCTTGTCAGGATGGTTTACTGACTTCATTTGAGCAGCCATCTGCACACAGTGGTCTGCCGTGGTGGAGTGAACACTCACTCATTATCACCTTTTGCATGATTGAAGTGGTTAAACTTGTCCAAACAGAGGAGGAAGGGAAGTGAGGAATGACAGAGTGTTAGGAGGAGAGCAGCACACACACTCGGAGACTAAAGTATACTCACATACACGCTAGTGACATATCAGTTTATCAAGAATGTTTGGTAAACAGCAACATTACGGGCAGTCTATTCCCCCACTTCTGGATGTGAATCAAACTGAAATATCACAAGAATCCTACCAGCAGTGCCAGAACAAGAAAGGTGACAGATTGGCTCTGGTTCTGATGTTGCACATAATCTCTGCAGAAACAGCACTGGTCCTGAGAAGCCACTGAAGCTTCTCCACATGCTAAGCATTAATTAAACGTCTTCAAACGTGACAACTTAGTTTTAGTTCACCCCAAAATGGCAATTCTGTCATAATTTTCTCACCATCATATCGTCCTACTGTAGAAAGCAAAATGAGACATTATGAAGAATATTATCACTGCTATTTCCATGCAGCACAAGTGGATGGGGACCAAAAATAGCAATAAAAGCAAGTCAATTACACTTTTCACAGTATTTTGCTCTGGGCGTGTGTTTATGGTGTGCGTGTGTGTGTGTGTTCACTGCTGTGTGTATGCACTTTGGATGGGTTAAATGCAGAGCATGAATTCTGAGTATGGGTCACCATACTTGGCTGTATGCAATTTCAGTCTCACTCTCTCTCACTCAGTCTCTCACTCACTCTCATTTTTATTTAATTATTTTTTGCACTTGATAATTAACTCCTCTTGTTCCCTATCATACAGGGGGAATAAATAAACAGAGAAGACTATACCAGGGCCGGTGGGCCAAAGGTTGGCTCTTGATTTGGCCTGCCATACCATATAACAAGAGGAGGTGAAAAACTGGGGAAAACATGACATTGAAGCATTCCTTCATTTATAATTCATATATATTTATATTGTTTATTACTTAAACAATTATTTAGTTTAATTTTTCCCTTAAAAAAAAAAAAAAAAAGTGACCCTGGACCACAAAACCAGTCTTAAGTGTCATTTTTCAAAATGGAGATATGTTTACATACCATAATAAGCTTTCCATTGATGGTTTATTCGGATTGGACAATATTTGCCCAAGATACAACTATTTACAAATCTGGAATCTGAGTGTGCAAAATACTGATACTGAAAAAAATCTAAATTTTGAGAAAATCACTTATAAATTTGTCCAAATTAATTCTTAGCAAAGCATATTACTAATCAAAAATTAAGTTTTTATATATTTATTGTAGAAAATTGACAAAGCATCCTCATGAAACATTTAATTGGATCTCATTGGATCTTAATATCCTAATGATGTTTGGCATAAAAAAATATATATATATATATAATTTTGACCCATATCATGTTCAAGTATGCGCAGTGAGGATTTTAAAAAATATTCCCCGGGTGATGCTACTCAATCAACCACAAACAAAGCATATAAAATACCAAAATAGAATTAGCATATTTCTTATAACATCAGCAAGTAAAATCCTGCAACATGACAATACAGACAATAAAATCAGAAATCAGAAGTAGAACTGTCAGCACTCCCGCTTAATAGAGAGCATCTGGGTTTTGTGATCCTACTTCTCGCACATCAATCCATGCAGCACTTTTCAGAAAGTCAGCGAGCGAGTGACAGTATGAGACTAATACAGTGTTTTTTTCACAAAACTCAAGCTACTGTAACCTAATGCAGATATTGCAAATAATACACATGCTCATAAGCATATTACGAGACAGAACGCAGAAGTTTACCATCACAATGTGGGAATTATAACAATCACGCAATATGACCGGCAGAGAATCGTCATTAGGAAATTATGGTTCTGTTCTATTTAAAGAAATATGTAGTAAATGTGTGAATACTTAATGTGCATATGCAAAAGTTTGTATGCTGAGTAGCGAAGGGCTAATCAAAATTTTTTTGAATCAAATGCGATTAAATATGTACAGGGTTGTTTCTCGTTATTATATTCAAAATACACTACTGATTGATTTCCTGACAGAAAGAAGAACTAGCATCATTGTAACCAAATATTCTCATAAATAGTGGTCAAATATCGAAACTCTCTAACCTCAAGGTCAAATCACAATACTGGGGCAGGGGGGGGCAATTTCACAAAACCCTGGATATAATGCAATGTTCACTTTTTTTTGCAATAAACTTCTGACATTCCTTCTACAGAAAAAAAATGATAATTTTGTCTGTATGACAGAGAGTAGCTATTGTTTCAGGCCCTTGAGTGGCTTTGGTAATATTTTCATAAATCAGTGGCCTTTCTGAAGCCAGCTGGAAAACTGAATCCCTCATGTTGTAACTGCCCTGGTTGATTTGAGTTCAGTTGTTAAGGAGCAGGACTAATTAGACGTGGATTGCAATAACCCTCCCTCTCTCACTCTCCCCCTCGCTCTGGCTGGCTCATTAGCGTTCCTGCATTATTTAAACTAATGGAGCAGATTAGGTAAAGCACACACAATCATGCCGCTACTTAAACACAGCCTGCTGCAGCAGCTGGACACACTTGCTCCCTAAAGTCCCAAAGAAGTACAGCAGATGGAATCATGGGATGTGGGTGGTGGTACTACAAATAGTGTGGGTTTCTTTAGGGCAGACTCAGGGAAATGTGGCCGTGACCAGACTGAACTATCTGTGTTTTAACAGTTGCAGTGCTGAGAATATACATTACCGATGAGTGGCAAATATTGGGTCCATCTGTATGTAAATTGACACAGCATTCTTTAGAAGAGCTGTTAACAACATAAGGCAAACTAAATCGCTACACATGCTCCAAGATCTCACGATCCTCTCTCATCTACACACTTCTCACTACATGGGCGTTTTTGATCGGTTTGCAGTGCATGGTGTGCAAAGATCCAAAGAGAGCAACCCTATATTACCCTACATGTTCACCAGATTAGAAACACTCAATATCGGCCAAAACACCAGAGGTTTACTGCTTTGGGAGTGTGCATGTAAAATGTATAACAGGTATGGTGGTCTTTATGAGGGTTTACAATTGCTTTCAATACAGAATCAATAAAACATCATGTATGAATGTTTAACTCATAAAAAAAGACAAAAACACTCAACAAAATTACTAAATTACTAAAAATTTAAATTACAAATAATCTTCCTCAAAATATTAACAAAAACCACATCCGATCAGTTTAAACCATGTTAGCTGAATGCTAGCCATGAAAGTAATTTATTAAAAAATAAAATTCTGCCTTTTGAACAGTAGTATATTTTTTTTACCCAGCCTTGCTATGTATAAAATGCAAGCTGCATTTGAAGTCTGATTTAAACACACCAATAGTATAATGCAATTTAAGCACTGAATCTACAAAAAACCTAAGCTGGTAATTTGTGACAGATGTCACAACCTTTTCATGTCTTCACCTCACTGTGATGTGGCACTGCTGCCACTCGCTGATTTTCACTTCTTATTTGCATATGCATTTCCCAGCACACACCACTTGCGCCCCTCCGTTGTCAATCCCACAATTCTCGGCACAAACCTGGCACCTAGTTCCAACAGAGAATGAAGTGGAAACACCCGCCAGTGGACACTTATGCTCAGAGGGCAGTTCTGCATCGAGACATTGTAGAGGACACACGTGTGAGGCCTGTAGTAAACACAGATGTCACAGAGTCAAAGCCATTGTTCCTCTGATTTGGCACTTAACACCAGCACGATGATTTTAATTACTCCTACATCTGCTTGGCTCTCTTTTGTGTGTGTGGGGGGGGAGGTAAATAAATAAAAATAAAAAAAAAATAGAAGAAAACATCCCCCGGGAAAATCACTGTAGAACTTGGTTAAGGAATTAACAGAAAAAGGTTAATTCCCATACTGGAATTCTGACACTGTTGTTAGGATTGCATGGCTAGTATTAATTTGAGTTTGCTGGGATTTCTACTACTACTATTATTAATTTATTTGTTCATTTATTCTTAACAAATCATTACAAAGTTAATGACAACTACTGCTTTTAATTTCTAAAGAAGTTAAACTGAGAACTTGCCTACAGTTCTTGCTTCACTCAGTTTAGATAAATATAGGCTGAGTCAGCCACGGAAGCTGGGTTACAAAAGGTTTCTGAGCATCCAAAGCCTTTCTCAATCGAAAAGGATCAGCCGGTAATTCTTTGCCGAGGAAATGCAGGGGAGAAATGGAAAAAAGGGAGATGAATCATCCAAAAACTCATTACTAACTGCCTTGTGAATTATTGGGAGGTTTACCCCCTATCAATACTACATATAAGTTACTACCTCACTAACAACATTTAGGCTGATGGCTTTTACAGTTATATTGCTGCCTGTAAACGCAATGACATTTCTGAGGGAACTGCTTTCACCCGTATAAATCATCAGTCATAACTGCAAAGTGAATTACTTACTGACAAGATTCATCTTGACATTGTACAGGGGGTCAAATAGGATGAAGGCAGGATGTTCGAGGTGTCTTCTTTTGTTTTCGAGCACAGCTTGACTTTTCCCCCCTGTTACCGAATAGAGCAAGTCAACTTGACCTTGAAAGGCCGTGGAGACCTTGAATGTCAAAGTGGCTTGGCTCTGCATCTTGTGAATTTCCACTAACCCTCGCAGAACCCGTGAGCCTATATTCCTATTATCAAACCATCCCTATAGGGGAGATGGAAGAAGACAATGGGAGACACTACTGCGTATTAGATTGCACATGCAATCCTGCCGGGGTCAGGCGGAATGCTTTCTCTTCCCAACAACATCATGAGCTAAGAAACGAGGAAGCAGCTAAGATGAAATCTACAGGAGGGATACCGAACCACATTAGGCATCACCCAAACATACGATGTGGCGCACAATAACGCTACAAGAGAAAGACAGAAATAAAGAGAAAGACGTGTGACAGGGAATGCTAGAGCAATGGGAGAGCAAACAGACTACAGTAATAACCCCATTGCACCAGGCAGCGTGTGTTCTCTTCCCTCGCCGGAGCCGAGAGCTGTGGGCCACGACTAGCACAATCCTCATTTACAATGACCTGCTTGCATAGAGGGAAAACAGCAGCATAAATGTGATGAACACAAAGAAGGTGTTGGGAGGGGGGCACAAATTGCCCATGGGTGCATAAAATGAAACTGTGCAGCCACAGGTGCAATAATATCCTCATGACTAGCAGGCTAATGCGCTGCTCACCCTCACCTGAACCGGAGAGGTCGAGGCAATGAATCAACCAAACCTGGCTAAGACTGAGCGCATCCTCCATTTGTGTAAACAAGCCCCTATAAATAAATGATCGTTGTGGGCTTATCTGCAGAGCAGGTTTTCTTTTCTCTCGCATGCTCATTCTTTTTTTCTTCAGGTGCATTATGCATGTTAATTGGATTGCTCAGCATCAACTGCTTAAGATGAAGGTGCATGTGTGAGTACTTGTATGAGACTGTATAATTTACAGCTGCCAGTGGTGGTTAGAGGAACCAAGCTGCGGTGGTGAATAGGATGGAGAACTGCCAGTCTGTCACTGTTACTGTGTGGCAAATCAGACTGTAGCTCATTAATTACATGCATCTGTTTTCATGCTAGAGAATGTGCCATCGCACTGTAAGACTGTTATTCTGCCTGTATAACACTCAGACTCTCATTCATGCTCCGCTATTCTTACACTCCACTACAGAATCTACCTAAATAAATAATTTTTTACCCAAATCACGAGCACGCAGTTTGAATGTATTACAATGAGATAAAAAGACCATGTTTTGTGAAATAGAACCGGCTTACCATTGTCCTCACTTCACTGGCTGCACTCAAAAACAAACACATAGTGCGACAAGAGCTAAATGAATCACTCAAAAAGGCACGTGACATCACAAGTTATCAGTTCAAATCGGATAATGATTTTACTTACTGATTTTACTGAATATTTTATATTGGTAACTGAATAAATATGAATCAATAAACTGCAAATGATTATTTATAATCATCATTACTGACTGGTTGTTCATACGGTGCAGTTAAAATGTAGAGACAAATTTTATTTTAATAAATAATAATAATAATAGTAATAATAATAATAATAATAATAATAATTATAATAATAAAGCTATTCCTAAAGCCTAAAAGCATTAATCTAAATAATAATAATAAACACTAAAAAAACGTATTTATACAATAAACATTAAAAACTATGAACAAAAACACAAGTCTGCAATTTACTCTCAGAAACAAAGGTACAATGTACAAAAGCCAATTATACAAAAGTCATTACTTAAGGTATTCAAAGGTATATATTAGTACTTAAAAAATACAGTGACAGTTTTGCACCTTTTTCTCTCAATGTAAGTGTTTAAGTTTATGTCTGTACACATAAAAATGAGTATCCCTAGTACAAAAACAAATATTTTATTGTAAACACTGTCTCACTGTTAAAGGTAAATTCACTGAAGAGACATACACAATGAAAAAAGTAAAGGCTGTTTCAATCAGAGGCTCCTTAGAGGGACGTTCACTCGCAGTATGTTCATATGGCCAAGTTGTGTTAGAGCACGACCCCATCATCCCGTCCCACTCTCATGATGCTGTTTACAATGCACTGCCATTAACGGCCAGTGGAGAGCACTAACCTGGCTATCACTGCTGCCCCTGGCTGGCCCTGAGTCTCTGATCTCAGGTCAGCTCTTACGCCCGCATACTCGGCTAAGAGTGGACAGCTCCAAGTCTCCCATCAGCCGAGGAGCAGTGGAGGTCAGAGCCATTTTTTTTGTTTGAGAAAAAGCTATTAGAGGGAGAGCTTGTCTTTTCTCATTATGGCCTCACGTGCCTCCCTGGCTGCCTGTGAGCTGCAGGGTTTAGATCAGCGATGCTCACAGAGCAACAGTTACGAATGCAGTCAGTAAGGCTCCATTGCACAGGTACTGGAGCGGGTCTGTGCAGATATTCTTTGAGAAAAATGAATACAAGTTAGCCTCCCACCAGGATCAAGCTTCAAGCCACTAGCTATTATATTAAGCAAAAATGTGAAAAGCATATGTAGCACATACTCTAGGTTATAGCAATTAATTAATAAAGCCTCCATATTTAGCTGTGATCTTATAATAACCCAACTCCTACAATCACACTTAACTGTGGCAACTGTAAAATGAATAGTGACCACTGAATTCAGTCATCAAAATGGCAAGCTTGTTGTTTTCGCTCCAAGTTTTCCATTTCTCTTTCTCTCGTTCTCAATCACAGGCATGACACTACTTACTTTTGGCCATCAAAGCAGAGCCAGGGGTCATTCAATTATAGCTTTAAATAGACTGATTTAATTATTGGCCCTATTCTCATTAAAATGCTAATGGAGATTGTAATTAATAGATTAGGTATGAACATTGAGGGGAGCACATGACAAAATAATAATTAAGCGAATGATAACAAAGGGCCTTAAGCAAAGCTCTCTGAAAATATTATGAACATTTAGCTAATAATAAACATTTTACAATCCTAAGAGGATCATAACAGTTTGTGGAATTAAATGTGTATTGCTAAATGGCTTGAGATACACAAACATTCACAATATATTGGCTGATATTCAGTTCCATTTTGGAATGAAGTGCATACATTTACAACCATTTTCACACTGAAAAATAATCAGACACGTACTAACAAGAGATGACTGCACAGATCAACAACTGCATGCATCCCAAAAAATAGGATGAAATCGAATCCCATTACTTAAATCATGCAAGACTGCAAAGACTAGCTTCCTAGTGTGAGGAGCTACTTTTTATTCATTGCACACATTTCTGCCCTAATGGCGAGCCTGTGGTTGTGAAATATCTTGATATTGTTCCATTTGTGTTTCTCGCTACAATGAACAGAAATGATGAAATTTCTAGAGTGGACAACCAGTTTGTAATCAATAAAGCTCATAATGTCTAATGGTTTCACAACCAATATCCACAGGTATTACAAAATGTAGATATTTACTGGAAACCCTTTTTCTTTCTTTCCTTTCATATATGCAATTTCAACATTCGATGCAAACAAACACTTTTTATTTATACTTTATTACTAATAAACATTTCTTTGCAGTCTGTGTGTATGCACTACATACTGTAGTTTGAATACCTGTCTGTTTTTAAAATGCTGTAATGATACTTCAGCTATATATCATAAATGGCAGGTGCTCTATACAGTGCAAATACAATACTGTATCTCACCTCTCACAAAAAAAAAAGAAAAGAAAAAAGGGAAAAATGGTTTGAAGTGAGAGCTGTAAGGTGCCAATCAATGGGTGCAAAAATGTAACTCCACTGCTTTGAATAGCAGCTTTAGTTGGCTCAAAAAATCTACAGTGCTTGACTACAGAGAAAGGTGAGTCCTTGGTCTAGTGGAGGTATTGAATTCTGTCCATCCTTGACTGAAACAAGCTGAGTAGAGATGGAGGAGGATGTGGTGGGTCTGCAATTCACCTCTCGAGTGAGCAAACTTTTCAAAGGAGGCCCTGGATGTTAGTGTTCTACATCAGCCACTTGATGCAGACAAGACACAATATGCAACTGTGTTTCAAGTGGAAGTCAGAAGTTTATGTAAAGCCTTTTTGAGGAAAATAGCACTTGACAAGATCTGGCCAGGTGTCAGTTATTACTTTCAAATACCAGTGCTATTGAAACAATATTAAATTTAATTAATTGTTAATTTATGTAACTGTGTGGTCCATTGTCTTCATGTTTTGAGATAATAATATAGTATCAGTTCTTGAATTAGTTGAATTAGTTTCTGCTCATGGAGACAGTGGACCACACACACACACATACATATATAAATCTAGTTAGAAGCCCATTAGTCAAAAAAGCAGAAGGCTCATGGTCTGTTCTAATGCATTATACATGGCTGGGTTAAATGTTGAGAATGAGAGGCTTGTTAAGCCTAGACCGGAGAATCCCATGAGGGGTTTGCCATAATGAAATCCTCAGCTTGTGTATTACGCCAGACATAAGACATTTATTCCACTCCTGAATTTATCTATTCCTTCTCAACACAGGCATGTTGAGAACTTAGAGGGAGGAATACTATTAACCCAAGAATATTCTCTCATTCGCAATTTGAGAAATTATGGTGTACAATTCATTTATAGTGCATGGAGACCAATGTAGTTAATTCTTGGGAAGATATATGACTACCAGATAATTCATAAATGATTTTAGCTTTCCACTTCAACTTATTTTTTTATTTGGCACATAAAGTATCGCAAATGTTTGGAAAGAGTATACCGTCTTTGGCAAAGCCCTCAGTGCTGAGGAATTGTGGCCTGGGGCGAGAGAGAAATAATAACAGTACTCATGTTTATTCTCAGAGACGTATTTCTGGATTTTGGTGATTCATGTCACACCATAGCATTAGCTTAAAGGGTAAATCTGTATTTCAACGCCTGGTGATCAAAAGCACAACATGACAACAGACTCTGAAATAATGAAGAAAGAAAAAAATGAGATTTCATAAATTCCCTGAATTTGTCTTGCTATGGCCTCTGTGACCATCTTTCCATAGGACATTTTCCTGTTTAAAAACAGAGCAAAATATAAAAGAACACTCAGTGTATCTCAGTGTGGTTTTAAAAGTTAAACTGTTTCAAACTTGACTTGCCATAAAAAAGTTGCTTTAAATAAAATATACAAGATACAACTTAGCTTTTGTGTGTGTGTGTGTGTGTGTGTGTGCGAGAGAGAGAGAGATAGAGTAGAGAGATGATAGAGAAATATAAAGAGATTCAATGTGACAAATTGTAAAAGAGTCTGTGAGTTAAACAGCATACTCAATAACAAAAAAAAGTGGGACAGGAAAGTACAGAAAAGTTCTGGCATTGTGTACCAAAACTGAGTGTGACCAAATGCCCAAACAGTGTCTACTGTACATTATTCAAAATACCACACTGCCTAAAGAAATATTTACACTTGTCACTCATAGCTATCTGATTGGTTATAATGGTTCCATTTACACTTGGCCTCAAACATGTGTCTCCACAAAAGCATTATATATATATATATATATATATATATATATATATATATATATATATATATATATATATATATATATATATCAAATCTTCAAATTCAGTGCTATATGCAATTTCAATGGATATCATGTCACCGAAAAACAACAGAAATATGTGTCATTTGACTTAAAGACTGCAGCTGTTGAGAAAGTGTCATTGGCACTGGTGAAAGATCAGACTGATGTCGCTAGAATTTTTTTTTTTTTCTTTTTCATTTTGGGAGGAGTAAACGTTACATATGTGGCTAAAATAATCAGATTCATTTACACTTATCCATTTCTGTCTAGAATGCTGAAGTGGTTTGTGTGTTCCAATTGCAATCTGTCTTGAATGCATATTAAAGGGTATTTGCTGTACACCTGGTCTTTTTGTAATCTGACAGCTATCCAATCAAAGAAACACATGAAGTGGCCAGGTGATGGCAAGGTGCATTTAAAACGGTAATAGTGTCAATTTTCATCTTATATTTGCTTTAGCTTTTTCAGCACCCAGCAGAGCCCTCATAATGCACAGCACAAAATGTCCTGTAGAGGAGAAGAAAAAAAAATCTCTACTACACTCTACTCTGGCATATGATTTCGAATGAATCACAATTTCATATATATATATATATATATATATATATATATATATATATATATATATATATATATATATATATATATATATATATATTCAAAGGTGATTTCATCATTCATTTGACAAAGCGCACAAGAGCAGTGCTTGCCGAAATTATGATTACATGCACTTCAATCTTTGCTGACCAACTGAGGATGCTCTCTGAAATTCAATTAACCCAGTACAGAATAGCCTTGGGGAAGTGGATACTGCAATCAAATATTAAAAGAGATTATTTGCCATGATGGCCATCTTCATATGTGAAAATAGAGCATGGCCGATTAATTCTAGCTACACCAAGGTCACTGCAGTGAGCCAACAAGGAATAGAAAGATGAGAACTGGAGGTTTCAGCTTAAAATACAAACTCCAGAGTCTTAGCTGGTTAAAAACTGGGCTTATGATATTACAGCCACAACATGCACAAGATTACATTACACGTTTGCCCAACCACTGATAATAAAAAGCCAGTCCAAATCCGCTTTTGGTGATGCATGCCTGCCACATTTGACAAACCTAACTCGCTGTACATTCGCTATCCTCAGTCACCTGGATAACAGCACCAGCTCTCAAACTCCCATTATTTAGAAGATCACACAGGTCTCCACCACATGACTAGGTGCTGTGTGCTTCATTGTGAATTAGTCCCATTGCAGCGAAAGTAGTCAATTACTGCTGTCTCTTCTTTTGTGCTACCCATCAACTTTCCTCATCTCCAGTCAGAGAAAGTCCTTAATGATGGGTCTCAGATGAGCGTTTGACACTTTTTCCCCACCCGCTCCCCAACTGCACTTCAAGGCCTGGGAGCTCCATTAGGGAGGTAACCTGTAAAGCGTGGCTGCAGGCTACAGCTTGCACTCCTTCTGCCTGTATTCTTACACTTCTCCATTTAACACTGTGAGACATTAAAGGCAGTGCCTCGCCAAGAGCTTAGAGATACTGAGGCGAGGCAGGGAGGCTCAGACTGCAGCCTGATGCTTGGCTTTGATGGCAGAGCTGACTGCAATTTGGAAACAAGGTTTTAAACAGTTTAAAATATGATCTTCAGACTGTGACGAGACATTTTAAACAGGATGTCTTTTGATTGATTTATTTTTTTACTATTCTTAAAAGCTGATGTATACCAGTTTTTCTCAACTGGGTCACAAGTCTGTTCTGATAGGGCCTTGGATAGCAGGTGGATAGAAAACAACAAAACAATGCTATATGCTAATAATAAAATGCAAATGATAATATAATTGTGCATACATAACAAAACTAGCTTCTCAACTTGGAACAGATAGAATAGAAAATACTACCCATATAATTTGCTAGTGTCTACTGCTGTTTATGCATAAAGTTATGCTATTCATTTGCAAATTATAGGCCTTCGAAGTTCAAAGTAAAAAAAAAAAAAAATGTTAAGGACATTTTCCTTTACTCATGGGATACTAAATTTTTTTTTCTCTAAAGGTATTATGCAGAATCCCTGCAAGCATTTCATCATGAAAGATGTTTGGGACAGTTGATGGTATTTATTAATTGCAGAAATGGTTGATTTACTCAACGTCAAGCCATCCTGGCTTTATGACTTTTTCTTTCAGACAGACACAATCAGAGCTCATTGAGCTTATAATTGTGATCGAGATTTTGAAGACTAAAAAAACTGCATGCATCCATCATAAAAAGTACTCCACACAATTCTGGGCCTCTGTTGCTTATATATATATATATATATAAATAATAGTATGTATAATAGTATAATAGTTATAAACTTTAAAAACCTTAATATCTAGCTTACGCTAACTTTTGTGTGCAGGTTCACTACAGAATGGTGTTCCAGAGTAGGATGAAGAAGCAACATAAGCTCCGGTGAGTTTTGTTTTCAGCAAAGGAAAACCAGTCTCCTTTTGGCTTATATTTAAATCCTCTGACATTTTCCTTTACAAATCCTTTGTTTTGCTCTCTCCTCTGCGCTTCAGCAAGTGAAAATATATCTGTGATAAATGTATACTTAGCCTCCAACTCACACGCTGGCTAATAAAATCAATCATTTGGTCACCCAGAGTGAAGATTTAGTTGCATATGCGAGCAATTTACTTGCACTGTTGAGGGTTGGGAAAACCATTTTTTTTTTATAAAATGTAAGCACGATTTAGCAAATCGAGGGAACGAAGTAGTAATTGTGTGCACGTTTTGTTACATAGAGGGAACAAATTAGTAAATCGTGTGCACATTTTAGGAAATCAATGGAACAAATTTGTAATCCGTGCACATAATTTAATTATTTATTCTTGAATGTCATTCTGCGGGGCACAATTCCTTTTTTTATCTTTATGCTGATCTCTACACATGACATTAATAGAAATACAATTTTGAGGTCCAAAAAAACAAAAAACATACAGCATTAGAACAACACAAGTGTAAGTAAATTATGATTTAATTTAAATTTTTGCGTGAACTCTCCCTTTAATTAAGTACTGACTTGTTAACGATACTGGTACTTTAGACAACACTAGTATTTTTTTGTGCTATTTCTTGCAATTAGTTATTATTTTATTACTGACAGTTTACAAAAAAAATGTTGGTATAACCCCTGACATGAACTGACTTATCTTTTGGTGTATTATCTTAACTGTTCGACTGACACTGTTCGAAGGTGAACACATTATAAAACAAGTACCCATATTATATTTTCTAACTATTATACATATAAACACAGAAATAGTTAAGCACTTCACTTCGGTTCTGTTTACTTTGTTTTGTCACAAAGGGGCAGATAACACAATTTATGAAGGCATGCAAGTAAACTTCATTTCACTACAAGAGGACATTCTAATCACTAACATAAGCTGGATTCAATTAACCAAATACAACATAGCATCTTACCCTTCAGAGCTTAACAAATAGTGCAAAGGTCATTTCTGGAAAACAAATGTCTTAATAAAGTTTGATAATTGGAAAGGGGGCAGACTGGCATTGAGAGGGGGCGGTCAGGCTACGCTGAAGGAGGATGACAATTCTGAAAAGGTCCCACTCAATCGCACCCACAAGGCCCCTCAGCTGGAGTTACAATTAGCACATTGGGGTGTGTTCAGTGCCTGCTGTTTGCTGCATGCATTAATTGTCTCACACTAGCTGCACACAACAGTCTTAGAGCACTGAACCTTGCCATCTGACTTTTTCCCATTTGGCTCATGGTGTTTTTGTTTTTCTGTTGATTAATTAACAATGTCTTTTTAGAAGGAAAATAAGGAATGAAGCAGAAGAAAAGCAGTACAGCAAAACTTTTAATGAAGTGGCATTAATAAAAGATAAGTGCTCCTTCTGAAGTGTGCAGTCCTGATACAGACTGTTGACCGTTAAGACTTGCCACCCACTCAGCTCACTTATGAAATGCCTGAGGACAATTCATATAAAACTGTCAAGAGTATAAAACTGTTCTTCCATAGCCAAACATGTAATGCATCTCAAATTACAGCTGCTAGTGCAGGGCCTCTGGGAAAGCCAAGGGCACGAGAGGGCAGGACGATGCTAATTCCCTGCTGTTTAAAATATTTTAAGCAGTAGTATTAATGCCAGGACACCTCTTAAAAATATGCCAGTGTCACACCTTGAAAGGTCAAAGGTCATCACCAAATAGTTGTTCTAAATAACTGTTGTATACATGTAGTAATCACACTTTTATTTCCTGTGGCTGAATCACAGCATGCTGGGTCATTCCATGTCAATTCAACAAAAGGTCACCGGCTCAAATTTGTAATTTTTTCTAGTATTTTTTTTTTTTTCTGGAGAAAGACAGACATGTATAGTAATGAAAGCCAAAAAACTTTTAGCTTCAACATTTTTTATGATCTTAGTGTGCCCCTTCAGTATTATGCCTTTTTTAAGGTTCTTATTATTGTTTTGGGAGTCTTTTACAATAATAGCATTTTTCCAAAGATGGCTCTAGTTCTCAACTGAATGTTCGGGAGAAGCATAACTAAATTTGGCCAAAGAAAAATCTCGTAAAAAAATAAAATAAAAATCTATATTAATTTGTGCATTTTTCAAATGTTTGTTAAAAGTGTAAAAATGAATTAATAAAAATCTAAAAAGAAGTCAATATTCTACTTTTTTCGGGCAGCATTTTGTGTGTATGGTTCTAATTTAAATTTTGGTTTTTAGTGTAGCATTTAAAAATACAATAACCCTTAATTTTTTGTTTTTTCCATCATGGTTAAAAAACAAAAAACGAATGGATGCCAAAGTATCTTTTGGTCATTTGATTTTCTTCTTAAAAAGAAATGAAGAGGAATGAGAAACAGTTTGTCTTTTTTTTCTCCGTTTTATTTAAGAAACGGTAAACAAAAATGTAGCTGGATTTTTCGTATTTGTGTTCATGCGTAAAAAAAAAAATTGATTATGCTTTAATATTTGTTTTGAATATGTGGGCGGAGCTGAAATGCCCCTTTCATTATTTCTGTACTGCAAGTGAGTTGAGGTTATTAATCCTGCGGATTCTTTGCTAGCAAAGGTATAAGACCATCTATCCATATATACAGTATTGTTCAAAATAATAGCAGTACAATGTGACTAACCAGAATAATCAAGGTTTTTAGTATATTTTTTATTGCTACGTGGCAAACAAGTTACCAGTAGGTTCAGTAGATTGTCAGAAAACAAACAAGACCCAGCATTCATGATATGCACGCTCTTAAGGCTGTGCAATTGGGCAATTAGTTGAAAGGGGTGTGTTCAAAAAAATAGCAGTGTCTACCTTTGACTGTACAAACTCAAAACTATTTTGTACAAACATTATTTTTTTCTGGGATTTAGCAATCCTGTGAATCACTAAACTAATATTTAGTTGTATGACCACAGTTTTTTAAAACTGATTGACATCTGTGTGGCATGGAGTCAACCAACTTGTGGCACCTCTCAGCTGTTATTCCACTCCATGATTCTTTAACAACATTCCACAATTCATTCACATTTCTTGGTTTTGCTTCAGAAACAGCATTTTTGATATCACCCCACAAGTTCTCAATTGGATTAAGGTCTGGAGATTGGGCTGGCCACTCCATAACATTAATTTTGTTGGTTTGGAACCAAGACTTTGCCCGTTTAATAGTGTGTTTTGGGTCATTGTCTTGTTGAAACAACCATTTCAAGGGCATGTCCTCTTCAGCATAGGGCAACATGACCTCTTCAAGTATTTTAACATATGCAAACTGATCCATGATCCCTGGTATGCGATAAATAGGCCCAACACCATAGTAGGAGAAACATGCCCATATCATGATGCTTGCACCTCCATGCTTCACTGTCTTCACTGTGTACTGTGGCTTGAATTCAGGGTTTGGGGGTCGTCTCACAAACTGCCTGTGGCCCTTGGACCCAAAAAGAACAATTTTACTCTCATCAGTCCACAAAATGTTCCTCCATTTCTCTTTAGGCCAGTTGATGTGTTCTTTGGCAAATTGTAACCTCTTCTGCACATGCCTTTTTTTTAACAGAGGGACTTTGCGGGGGATTCTTGAAAATAGATTAGCTTCACACAGACGTCTTCTAACTGTCACAGTACTTACAGGTAACTCCAGACTGTCTTTGATCATCCTGGAGGTGATCATTGGCTGAGCCTTTGCCATTCTGGTTATTCTTCTATCCATTTTGATGGTTGTCTTCCGTTTTCTTCCACGTCTCTCTGGTTTTGCTCTCCATTTTAAGGCATTGGAGATCATTTTAGCTGAACAGCCTATCATTTTTTGCACCTCTTTATAGGTTTTCCCCTCTCTAATCAACTTTTTAATCAAAGTACGCTGTTCTTCTGAACAATGTCTTGAACGACCCATTTTCCTCAGCTTTCAAATGCATGTTCAACAAGTGTTGGCTTCATCCTTAAATAGGGGCCACCTGATTCACACCTGTTTCTTCACAAAATTGATGACCTCAGTGATTGAATGCCACACTGCTATTTTTTTGAACACACCCCTTTCAACTAATTCAACTAATTGCCCAATTGCACAGCCTTAAGAGCGTGCATATCATGAATGCTGGGTCTCATTTGTTTTCTGAGAATCTACTGAACCTACTGGTAACTTGTTTGCCACGTAGCAATAAAAAACTATACGAAAAACCTTGATTATTCTGGTTAGTCACATTGTACTGCTATTATTTTGAACAATACTGTATATATATATATATATATATATATATATATATATATATATATATATATATATATATATATATATATACATACACACACACACACACACACACACACTCACATTATTTATTTATCTATTTTTTCACTGCTACTGCATGCTATTGACAAAACAGAAATTACTTTCTACAATGACATGGAATAAAATAGGAGACTAAAAATTTTTGGCCTACTCATTTTATTCTAGGCCTATTAGAATTTTTTTTTTTTTTTTTTTTTTTTTTTTTACATAATAACACAGGTTCATGGGGAAAATCCCAAGCCGACATAAATATATTTATAACAACATGTATAATAAAATACTATAATAAAAATTTCTAAATAATAAATCATTACTTAATTATTCTACTATAATTCTTAAATCCAAATTATAGGCTATACTTTGGAATTATGAACTGAATTCACAAATTCCGTGGATGATGACGTATGAATAGAGTGTGGGTGTGACCACATTACAAATAATGAGTTCAGACGGGAAACACTGCACCTATCACCTGTCATATATGAATTACATAAAAATAAAATTATAATGTTTTCTATTTAAATTGTTTCTTTTAAAAGTAGACAATTCGAGCTATATATAGACATGGTTCTATTTCTGTGATGCATGAGCCTAGTTAATTTCTGATGCATTTTAGAAAGAAGTTTAGGGACACAGACCAAAATGGCAGAAAGCACACCCTGTTAGGTTTCTTTATTTTACAACAAAGTTTTGTAACGTTTTGTTGTTATTGAGGGTGTCTTATGACCAAAACTGATGGAGCTGAAGCTCTTTCCACTGTTATCGGGATGCACATACAGATCGGGATCCGCCAAACGGAGAAGTGCAGCAGACTACTTGTGAATCTACTTGTGACTACTTCAAGCTCTTCAAGCTTCAGTTGCTGTTGATTGTCATAGCAAATGAAAACATGTTACCTCTAAGTTTTTTTTTTCTTAAATAGGCATAGAATAAAATAGGTAGGTGTGACGAGTGGGGCGGGGCCGAGAGTGGGAGGATTGGAGCGAGGCCGATGGAGTGATTGGGAAATGAGCGGCACCTGCTCTCGAGTGCCACGGAGGAGACTGGAAGGATACAAAAGAGGAGCGATAACAGTGAAGGACGAGAGAGGACCAGGCCTGGGCTTTATTTTGTGTTTGGTTTTTGTTTGTGCACGGCAGTCGTCCGCTCTCTCCTGTTTAAAATGAACTGAGCTCGCGGTTGCCTCCTATCGGTGCAGTACAGAAGTATTGAAAGGGGTGTTTTAGCTCCGCCCAGACATTTTATAACAAATATTAAAGCATAATCAAATTTTTTACCCATGAACAAAACTACGAAAAATCCAGCTACATTTTCATTTCCCAAGTTTCCCATTACATGTTTAAGTAGAAGATCAAATGACCAAAAGATACACGGACCAGATTCCCATATCTCTGGGACTGAACAATACAGGGCTTTGAAAATGAAGATAAAAAAAAAAAAAAAAAAAAAAAAACCTAGATTCTAAAATCATATTACAATATCTTTAATACTTCTTGAGTTAAGGGCATACAAACTTTGGAAAAAAGCATATTTATGACACTCAGACAGGTATGCAGTTGCTTTGACAGAAGGAAACGAAATACATCCCTAGTTTCAGCAGTATTTGTTCTTCAGATTTTCTTCTTTAAAATAAAAGAAGAATCATGTTTTTTATTTATTTATTTATTTTTAATTGACCCACATTTGGTTTTGACCACTGAAAATATTTACATTTTAACATATATCTGGAACTAACCATATAGGGGCTAAAAATTAAGATGCCAAAATGAAAGTTTGTTAAGACTCGATATCTAAAAGGCCATTAAGACCTTCTGGATACTTCCAGAAGTTACAGACATTCAAACATTGGATAAATCTTTGAAAGTGCTGTTTCCCCATTTTTGAATGGTCACCATTGACACATAATGCAACAAAAAAAGCTAAAGGGAAAGATTTTTCTAACAGACCTACCAATCTCAGTGTAAAAATAACATTATTATGCTGCCATCTTTCTGAAGGCAATTTTACCCCCTCGCAATTAATGTTGGCTCTGAATCTCAGATGAAAATTGCCATTTTGAGCACTCGCCACACCAAATAGTGGATTACTCAGTCAATATTCATCCATGACATTTAATATTTTGGCTTTCATCACTTCACATGTCTGTCTTTCTTTGGAAAAAAATATATCAGCAAAATAAAAATTTGAGCTAGGGAATTATTCGAAATTTGCATGATTTGACACGGAATGACACTGCTATTATTCAATACAACAGCACGATTGTGGGTGTAATATTTCATTAAACATATAGTGCAGTATTGTCCAGTATAGTACAACACTCCTTACTGCAGCCATCACACTTTGGTTAAAGGGACTTGGCTAAAGACTGGAAAGAACTACACAACTTTTGCACAGATTTTTTTTTTTTTTTTGCCAAATCTGCAGTCCAGATAAGTCAATGCTAGATCCCAAAATTTAGAGACAGTTTTCAGGTTCTGAGCAGAGTAGACAAATCTCCCAGTAAACTGCATAGTATATGATAGGCTCAGACAATGATTACAGCCAATCAGTGCACATCAAACATGATATTTTGAGACAATTTTAGAACACATTCCAAATTGTGTCCAAATATGAATACTTGCATACTTGCATACGTTTCGGAGGGTCTGTTAGAGTATGGCCCTGTATGACATTATAGAGGTAAGAATTGGTTGTGTGGGCACTTCTCCTGGAAGAGCGTGTACACACATCAACCAGAGCGAGAGCAAGAGAATGCCAATACACGTGCTTCATTCAGGTTATGGAAGTTGACGGCAGCGCTGCACAGAAATTGCTCAAAGGATTTGTTGTTTTGTTTTTTAGACCATGAAATCAACATTTTCACCAAAGAAGAGTGCTTTTGGTTGTGAGGAAAAGATAACCTTGTTCAGGGAACAGTTTGTTTCTCCAGGGCAACAATGGAGTGGTGCAAGTGTGTTTGTTTGTTCTCTGCATTTCAGTGTCAAGTGTTTTATAAACAAATTCAATAACTTCAAAAGTCAATAACATTTTTGTTCTTATTTTAGTAATGCTGATGTTACAGCTTGCAGACGATCGCTAAGCGAAGGCTTTGCATGGTTGTGACTCTTTAGCTTCGCCCACAGCAGGCCTCCAGGAACACGACTGTTTCAGAGGGAAGTGTAAAGCTGTATCTGTTTTTTATAAATCTGATAAAGCTAAAGACTCTTCATAGATATGAAGGATGCAATACTCAATATTAACTTGAGATTAGGAGAAACTCTGTGTGCTATGTCCCCTTTAATGCAATTTCGGACACACCTATTTTTTTCATCTGTTATGCATTTCCTTGCAGAAGAAAATGAAGGTGTTCTGCATGAGTTCATGTCCATTTTTTGGTTGTAGCCATTTACAGTTAGCAAGAATTTTATGCCTAATGTTTTAAAATATGTTCTGATTTTAAAAGTTGTTTAGTGTATTCCAGCCTTTAAATAAATAAATAAATGTAAGTGCATGCACAATGTTCTGATGTGACATTTGATTCTAGGGGTAACGCAAGGCTCAAGTTAAAAGTGCCAATGCAGTGGTGCACTCACAGTCTGCAGCTCTGTCTTTGACATTATGCCATGGGCACAGATGCTTGCCGTGGTTTGGATCACGCCAGGTGTCCCTTAGTGATGATGACCGGGTGCTAAAGTGCTGACAAAAGTGTGATCTCTGCTTTAGGCTGAAGGCCAGGTAAAGGGGTGCAATCATCATGTACTTGCTTGATTAGGTTCAATCAAATTTATAGTGCAGAGGGGGAAAAGAAAAGTTGGAATGAGAAAGTGCAGGTGTGAAGAAAAAACAGTAAATAATTAATGGGGGGCTACTACTTTTCCTTAAAGTGTACACAGATAACATAAAACACTATGTATGCAAGTCATGCTCTAAACTCTATTGTTTCACTCAGACACCTACTTCTAGTAAACAGGCTGATTTAAGTTTAAACATTAGAGGAGAGAGGAAATTTAACCGAATCAAAAGTGAAATGGCTTGAAACTCTGATGAAAAAAACAGCCTGCTTCATGCAGATAGGGTCGCAACAAACTCTTACATGCTGAAGGTTTTCTTTTTTTAAGAATCGCTGTAAACATACACATGGGCCAACAAACCCAGCTCAAATTTTGCTACAACACACACAATGAAACAGGAAGCTAGTAGTTCACCTCAGCCACATTTTTCATGTGGTTCCCATAGAAACAGCAGAACAGAACTGAAAGGGACACTATCAAATAAACTATTTTTAATGCCAGATAATTTGATATAATTGACTCAGCAAGATGGGGTCAGCAGAAGAATGATGCTAACATCAGATTGACAGATGAAGCCTGGACCTCACAATTGGGTGACATTTAATAGGACAAAAGAGGGCTTGTTTTTGAAGGCATGTTTACTCTGAATGAGAATCTATGGGGTGAGGAAAGCTACATTGGCATATGGAGACATAGGAAAATCTTATGTTTTAAAATTAAAATATGCTCACCGAATGTTTACTTTAAACTGCACAAAATGAACCTGTTAACAGTGTACATATAGTATGCAATATGTGATAATACTATAATCATACTACTACTACTACTACTATTTAATAATAATAATAATATCCAACTACTCGGATTAAAATGATTTTGGTTGTTATTGTTGTTTATATTTTTCACTGATTTAAATTTTGAATGTTACACTTGCTGACATTACTGAAAAAAAAGAAACAGCTAAAATGACACTGCTGCCAAAATTTATTTTCCTAATGTAACTTCTATAGTTTTATATTGCAAAACTAACTTCAGTGTATCACATCAAAAATACTTGAAATCACTTGTACACTCAGAAGGTTTAGTTAATTTAACTGAGACCGTCGGCCTTGTCCCAAACTCATTTGAAGGAAGTCACACTGTTCGCTCACAACAATACACTCCCAAAAGAAGTTTGGATGGACAAATCCAGACCAGTGTAAAAGTTGCTCAGGCATAACCTGCCGAAGGCCTCTGTAAATAACAGGTCTCATAACTGCAGGCATGGTGGGATATGTCCTGGTGACAGTGGCTGCCTTGTAGTTTATGTGACCATAAAGTGGCTCACTGTACCTTGTCAAAAAGCAATGAACTCAGACAAAGATTTCCAATGTTTTCGCTCCAAACTGTCCCGCTCCTTTTCATTAACCTTCACTGATGGAAAGCCGAGAAAGAGTGGCACATGAGCAAATTTAGTGGAGAGAAACACAGAGAGGTCCGCTTTTTTTCCCCCTCAATCTTTTTTGGACAATTTTTTTATTTTTTTTTTGCTAGTTGGAGTGACCAATCAGACAGGCAGAAGTGAGATTCTCTTGTCAGAATGCAGTTGACACGCTCCAGCTGAACTTTGAGAGCCTTTTGTTCAGGCAAGCGTGAAATTATGAAACATGACAGCGGAGACGCCAAACATGGCCGCATCCTCTCGGAATGCAGGCAGGATCAGGGATCCTCCGCAGCTCAAAGCAACACTGATGAAGGCTTGACTAAGGGTGGTGGGACCGCCAGGTGAAAGGTTCTCTGCTACAGTACATTCATCTTTGCGGCATCAAGCCAAGTTAAAAACCTTTCAGTTTAATACACTTTTAGTTCTATAAAAATAACATGTTAACATCCACTGGACAGAATCTCAAGGTTGGGGGGGGGGGGGGGGGGGGTACTGGTCTTTGTAATTTTATATGAAAAAAAATTATAAATTAATGAATGAAATTTAATTCATCATCGGCTGCATAAAAAAGTATTTCCGAAAGCTTACAGTATTTTGTTCCATTCCAGAAAGCCTTCTGATGGGCCCTCATATCAAACTTAAGGCTGATCTGAACTACAGATGTTTTGTTTCACATTTATTTCATAAAAAGCACTAGTAAAGCATTTCAATTTGACATTTGTGTCATGGAATGCACTACTGTTCAAATATTTGGGATCAGTCAATAAGTACATGAATAAAACTCAAATGAATACTGTTCTTCTGAAATTTCAGTTCACCAAAGGATCCTGGTCTCCACAAAAATATAAATCAATATTAAGCATTAATACCATTAATAATAAGAAGAAATGTTTCTTCAGCACCAAATCAGAATATTAGATAAAAAAAAAAAAAAATCAAGTAGAAACAAAAGGGCACATGGCATAAAAAGAGAAAAAAAAGAAAAGAAAAAAATATAACTAAAAAGCACTGAAAAGTGAATCAACAACCAAAGACGTTACACATTCCAATCAATTAAAAACAGCTACGGAATGCTAGAACATGTTTTATGTGCACATCAATTTTTACACTGTAAAATTATCCAATCACTGTGTGAAACATAATTTCTGCTAAAGGTCAGTTGCATTAGGGGACTTTTATTCAGAAGGTATAAAATTCATGATCTCAATCCGTTGTCAGATGTCACTCACACCAATGAGCCCAAATAATTTTCCACATTCACGCACAGCAATTTTCGCTTGCAAATCCAAGTGTTATGCCCCCACTGTAGAGCCTTGTCCGAGCTGAATTCGATCTTGAGACACCTGTACATGAGTGCCAAATTTGGTATTAGAGTATGCACACTATCATTTTATATTTCTAAAAACACCTTTACCAACAAAAAACTGATGTTATAATGTAGTGAACTGAACAGAAAGGTCCATATTTCTGGTTTTCATAAATGAAAAATAAGTAAGTTCAGAATAGTGTAACTAAAGCTGCTAGGCTTTATAAATAAGTTTGGGCTCTTGCTTTAAAATGCTGCTTGGGCAGTGCAGTTGGGCCACAGATTGGACAGCCGTTCACCCCCTACAGCAGCAGAGTGAGCTCTGGACGATCAGAATCTGGCTTGTAATGACCAGCGTTGTTTCTGCTGCCACAGAACCCACGGGCCTGAGATAATCAACCACTGCCAAGTTTTCCAGGAATTAGCAGGAGAGTTAGCAAATGGCATGCCAGCACTGTGTCTGCCCTTAGCACTCCTCCAGTGTGGCACACACCAAAGAAAACTACAGCCAAACAATTAGAGCCTGAGACCTCTGCACTATTACTGGAAATGGGGACGTGTGGATAGAAACAGAGAGCAAGTGGAAAGTCAAGAGGATTGTGCTTCCCAAATGTAGCAGTTTTTCTAGTTTTCATGTAGAAACTATAGCTGTTTCTGATGACTGCCTGAGCAGACAATGCAAAACATGTACACAACAAGTTTATCAAATGATCAATTTAAATGTAAGGATATCTTAGGACTTACATAATAATAATAATAAGTACAATGTACTTATTATTATTATTTATAATTATTATTATAAATGCAAGTACATAACAGTTAAGGCTAATAAAATAATTAAAAAAACTAATATGATTTCCATATTTAAAAAACAGAATACCAAAGACATACATTTTGGAGACTTGAAGAAATGCATTTCATAATAGAATTATCTCATACACAGCTTTGAAATTGAGAATGTATTTCTAAAATATAAAGTGCATTTTAATGGTGCACAGTGAGACCTTTTCAGATACCAGGCTCCAAGATATTAATATGAGTATCAGTCTAGATTCGGGATCATAATCCATGTGAGGTACACACTCACTGTCTGACTGCTGTAGATCGAGAGAGAAATTCAGAGAGTCAGAAGCTCTATTTTTTAAAGAGTCATCAGCCCATGAGGGTTACAGCCATCAAAAACTGATGTGACTAGATCAGACTGTTTTGAATGGCGTAAGAAAAAACATGGTATAATTTTATTGACCTTTACTACTAACAAAAGAAAACAACAAATGGTAGAGTTTCATGCTGGCTATTAATCTTAGGAGGAGTTGCATAATGCATCTTCCTCTAACAGGCTTTCCAGCAGTGAGCTGCGGCCGGACTATTCCATCACTCCAGCTGTGGGGCCTGACAGAGAGGCCATCTCGGACCCCCTGCTCTGATCACAATTAGCATTCACTTGATTAATGACTGCAGCGCTAGGCAAGGAGAGTTTGATCAATCGCCATGATAACATCTCTTCTGCGTTCCGCTGGGAAGCAGTAATGGAAAAACACATACACATAGATAGAGAGTGGGCTACATGAAATAGAAATGTTAAGAGAAATCAATTCGATGGCAGAGTTCAGCAAAAATCTGTATGTATTAAGATACACATATGTCAAAGCAATAAAAAAGGTGTAAATAATAAATAATCAATTAAAGGAATGTTCAGACTGTAAACAGATTACGCTTAATAAACTGACAATATACTGTAGTTATTAGGGGTGTAACGATACGCGTATTCGTATTGAACCGTTCGGTACGACGCTTTCGGTTCGGTACGCGGTACGCATTATGCATACCGAACGGTTCGTTGGAGTAATTAATTATATTTGAAAAAAAAAAAGAGAAATATAATGATATGCGTTCAACAAGGTAGCCCAATAACCCAAACGACGTAACAGGCAACGCCCCTGACACTCCCGAAGAAGAAAAAAACACCAACTTATGTTTATGTTATGTTATGACTCAGTCAGGCGCTCGCTCATTCAGTACGCGCTGAAGGCTCGTTGCAAAATGGCCAATGCGTTTAACAGACTAGAAAAAGAAGATGACTCTCAAACATATTGTTTGAGATGCATGATTCCATCTATGAGCTGCTCGATCAGAGTGACATGAGAACCCCTCCTTAGAACATTATTTGTAAATCCATGTTATGGTAAGTGTGCACGTGAAGTCTTTGCACACTTTCTGAAATCCACACTGTGGTAAGTTTGCACACTACACTAGTGCTCTGCATTCTTTCTAAAATCCTATATAGTGAGGGCTTCGCGCGGTTGCTTCATTGCTTTAAAAAAACACCAGCGTGAATACTTGAAACATGTCAACTCATTTACGCCGACATCACCTTATTGTGTCAGTATCTGGGAAAAGACGAAAAAAAGGAGAAACATGCACGCAACAAACTATGCCTGCAGCATTTAGACACCAGTATTATAGCTTACAGGGAATCCAAAGTGCACCCAAACACCAGACCTGTTGGTTATTTTAGGATCTTATATTTCTGGTCTGTTAAATGCATTAGACATTTTGCAATGAGCCTTCAGCGCGTGCTGAGTGAGCGAGCGCCTTAGGGTCCGTTCACATATCGCTCCTAAAAACGCGTGGAAAACGCTAAGCACGTCTTTCTCCTCCTTTCCAAAGCGCTCGGGCAGAAGCGCTCATGAGGCGTCTGTCTTTGCTAAGCAACAATGACGTGCTCTCTCCATGAGACGCGGAAATTTCAGCGAAGGATAAATGGATTTGCAGCTCTAAAAATCGCTTGCAGTAGCTCTGCTACTAAATTTATTTCAAAATTGCAATCCATATACAACTATGATCAGCTGTTCCTTCATCTTGGCTGAGTTTTCAACGTTGTTATGGGAAAGGATGAAGCTGATTGGTTAGTTCTTGTCACATGACCCGCGGTGCGCTTGCGGCATTCTGAAAAGTTGAGATGTTTTTGCATTTTGCTGTATCTAAAACGTACCGAACCGAACCGAACCGAACCGTGACATCAGTGTATCGTATCGAACCGAACCGTGAATTTTGTGAACCGTTACACCCCTAGTAGTTATGCAATGTTTTTTTTTTTTTTTTTTTAGAAAACAAGAGCAAAAATTAAATCCCCTTTAGCAAAACATTTCTTTATGTTACATTGTTGTTACTTCACATGTAAATGGGAAGTCTTGGCCAAATGGTTAGAGAATCGGACTCCCAATTGAAGGGTTGTGAGTTCGAGTCTCGGGCCGGCAGGAATTGTGGGTGGGGGGAGTGCATGTACAGTTCTCTCTCCACCTTCAATACCACGACTTAGGTGCCCTTGAGCAAGGCATCGAACCCCAACCTCTTCCCCGGGCGCCGCAGCATTAATGGCTGCCCACTGCTCCGGGTGTGTGTTCACAGTGTGTGTGTGTTCACTGCTCTGTGTGTGTGTGCACTTCGGATGGGTTAAATGCAGAGCACGAATTCTGAGTATGGGTCACCATACTTGGCTGAATGTCACGTCACTTTCATTTTTTTTTTTTTTACTTTCACTTTCACTTTTTATCATTACTCTGACAACAAGCGCTTTCTTGTGCATGTCTGTTTACATACTGACATAAAGACTGAGAAGTCTTATTGATCTGCATACAAAAATTTGGTAACACTTTATTTTACAGTGTCTTTGTTACATGTTACGTGTACTTACTATAGTAATACCAGCATAGGTGATGTTTTGGGGGTGTGCACTGCCACCCCAAGACAAGAACCAATCATGATTTTGTTCGAGCTATGAATAAAACATAAACATTCAATAATTTATATTTTATAATTGTACTTGTTTTATCTTATTATATAAGTGGATAGAATAAGTACATCATGGACTAAATTATTACTCTGTAATTAAGCCCTGTCGTCGCAAGTCACGACTCATCATGATTCTTAACTTGTACAGGAGAGGACTCTCTTAGCAAGTTAACTAAATAATGGAAATTCGCTGTTTTTTATAAACCTGTGAATAAGAATTTGTCACTGCAGGTTGAATTGGACAGGTGATTTTCACATGAATCGTTGGTCTCAAGTGTGGCATGTGACACAATATTCAGTTGTGAGCAAAATGGCATCAGTCCCCTACTAAGCACTTCGCAAGCCTTAAGATGCATCCTTAGCTTGGGAGAGCTGAAATGAATCTTGTGAAATGTGCGATCTCAGGGCCGATGAATATCCAAACATTTTCAGACTACTGCAGCTTGCACTCACACTTCCAGTTTGTTCGGCAAACATCACAAGTTTATCAGTTATGAGTAGAATAAGAAACTGGCTCCAATCTAGCACACGGAAACCGATTTAACTAATTTATCGAAATAGATGAAAGAAAGATATTGATCATCTATGCAAGGCAGCTTTTCTGCATAACGGAAGTTTTTTTTTTTTTTTTTGTACAGCAGTTGTTGTTCATTAATACATGTATTTTAATGTAGAATATGTGTTACATAAATAAGTATTTTTACTTTTTTTTTTAAGATTGACCAATATTTTAAATACTGATTCAAGTGACGTGTCCTAGCCAAAAGCAGACTTGGTTTTATTTATAAATAATTATCATAACATAAATGCATATAAAATGCGTATAATAACATAATAGTAGTAGTAAATTTTAATGCATTAGCAAAGATTTCAGACAGCCACATTAAAGTGAGAAATTCCTGATTTATCTATATGAACTAAATAATTGGCGCATGGTGGAACATGCTGTAAAAAAATAGCAAAGCTGATATTAGTTAAAAATAAATGAATATCTGCCCATTTATAGTAAAGATCAAAGACTGATGCATTGCATTAGTATTACTGTGGGTAGAGAATTACCCCTAACCCGAAAACAATGTTTGAAACTGACCTAACACCCTAAATTACAGACCATCAGTGAATAAGCTGTTTTAACAATCATAAACAATCAAACATTTCCCTAATGTTTTATCTCTGACCTACAGATAAGATTCTGTGGAACAAAATAACAACAAATAAAGGAGTACCACTAATCCTCTCTAGTGCACACTGAAGGAAGTTTTGACTTTTTTTCTAATTACAGCAGATAAGCGTTGGTCTGTGTCTTTCAGGGAGAGCTGAGCGTGTGTGACATGCAGTCACTCTGTCAGCATGCGTGTCTAAGCCCAAGCTCTTTAGTATGGCCTCAGCGGCCACGTATGAGGACTCTCTGACTCTCATCAGCACAGCCTGCTTCTGTTTACCCTGCATAACACACAGCCCATCTGGAGCAGAACAACACTGCACAAATCAACCCTAATCAGCATTTCTCCTCAGTCTGGGGTCAGGACCGATCTCTCTTTCTTTAGGTGACAGATGGAGAGAGGGAAAAAAAATCTGAATGGCATGTTCTACGCATATAGAGAATAATTTCAATAGTTTGTTGAAATCGGCACTGGAGGATGAGTTAAATCTTGGACAGAAAAGGTAGTTGACATGCATGCTGCTTCTGGAAGCTGAGAGGGATATGTGTGTGTGTGTATACATGTGTGAGCATTGATCCAAGTCTGTGATGGCTCGACGCAGGTGGGGTCCCGGCTGTCTGCACCACTATTGAGCAGTACGTGAGACACAAAGCTGGTGGAAACAAGAAAATTTATCAATGCAACAGAAACCCCAGAGAGGATTACGGGATAAACAAGAAGAGGATGAACAATCGTGCTCTCTCGCCCCAAACAGCTCTCAGCAGAGTGGCCCATGTGTTGATGCAGACGCCTGTCTCAGGTCCATGTGCGGAGGGTGAGAGTGTTAGAGCGATTTCTACCTGTGGTAAAATCAGTCATTTACATGCATGTGTGCATAAACAGAAACCACCCCAAAGCAATGCAAAGTGCACCCAAGAATATTATGAACTGTCTTTTATTGTTTTTATAATATTGTCAAGATTGCTGGAGGACCTCATGTGTGCTCTTTTGTATATTACTGATAAAAATGCTTCTTAATATATAATGAGATATAATATAGGCAGCTGAAAACTCATGTGGCACTGCTTCCAACAAGATTTGTACTTCTCAAATTAGTCTACCATTTTTTGAAATCACATATTGTTCCAGTGCATAACAAGCAGCAGATGACTATTCCTCTAGTCTTGCTACAAATCTGTATATTTTTATTTAGTTAAGTTTAAGTGTCAGGTCATTTGTTTAAATGTGGAGAAAAGCAATTGCTCGTTGAAAAGAAGACAGCTCAGACAGGTGGAGTGGTGGTTCTATAGTGAAGGGTTCATTATAATGTCAGTGTTTTGGTCTATCCCTCAATCTGTAATCTTAAATTGAAGTAAGAGGTAATTACATTACTCTTCATAAAAACAACAAAGCACTTTCATTCTATAATAAATTAGGCTCCACTTTCATTTAAGGTTGTATTGCACAAACAGCGAGTGCTTGAAGCTTCCTTTCGGTGAAAATAGACTTTTGTAAGACAGGAGAAATCATGTAATATGCTGGTGGGAGATTTGATTTGGTTTCCTGCGGGATGGGAAACAAAATTACTATTAATCACATGATTGGGAAGGGACAGGAAAAAATGTCAGCGGGAGTGGGTGGGACCGGGAATCATAACAACACTATAATACCCAACTTTATACACAAATATACCTTTTATAAAATATATATTATGAACGGTATAATTTAATTTTGAACTAAATTCTAGTTGTCCTGTCTCTTTATGCTCTCTTCCTGTTTACTTTTGTGTGACTGGTCGAGTTCAGCCAAAAATGAAAATTAAGCCATAGATTACTCACCATGAAGTCACCCTAGGTATATAAATAACGTTCTCCTTTCAGACGAATTCAGTTGGAGTTATTTAAAAATTTGTCTTTAATCTTTCAAGCCGTTTGATGCAACTTAGCGTGTGTTGTGGTCGATGAGAAGTTTAATAAAAAGCTTATCCATAAATAAAAAAAAATGTGTCTCACATGGCTCCGGGGGGTGAAAAAAAAGCCTCTTGTAGCAAATCTATTGTATAATTGTAAGACAATTATCCATATTCAAAACCTAATTATCACTTTAATCTAGCTTGCACTCACAGTTATAAATGAAGCAGTTCTGAAGGAATTATGTATGAGGTCAGCATTGCGCATGCACGGCTCAGAAGTGACGCATGCGGAAGTGCAGCGGAGAGATTAAAACAACACAACAGTCACTAATTAGAGGTACAAAAAGAGGATTTGTAAAGAAGAATATCGGAGGATTTCGATATAAACCAAGAGGAGACTGGTTATCCTTTGCTAAAGTAAGGAAACTGCTTCCTTTGCTCATGTTAACAAAAGTTGGTTATGTTGGTTATCTTCTTGGGGTGAATTATGTCTTATTCCTCTCATCACAAAGCAAACAGTAAGATAAAAATAAAAACTTGAAGAACAGTCTCGCTGCATTGTTTTCTGTTGTATGGGTGTATTCATGCCGCGCGCTTCAATGAAACATTATAATCTGAATAGCGCATTCAGTGCGTGGATGTGGTCGCAACCCAAACGCATTTCGGTAGCACTTGTTTAATTTAAAAGTAAACATATCAAGCTTTCGATAGCTATATCTCTCATGTGTCTTCTTTGAATATTCACTGAGTTACAGTTCATTTTAATGATGCGTTTGTAAACAGCACACCTTGTTTGTTATCTTTATTTTATCAATTTTTTTTCTCTTCAAATGTATCCATTTAGATGTCATTACTGATTGTATAGAAACTAGTGGTGGGGCGTTATCGGCGTTAACGTGCTGCGTTAACGCGAGACTCTTATCGTGCGATAAAAAAAGAATATCGCCGTTAATCTATATCTCAAATCGAATCGGTAATCTATTCTTGGGTTGGGAGCTGGGTCTATACTAAGCAAGCTATGATGACTTTCACCTTGATATTTTATATAACCGACTGGCTGAGGCCAGCCTAAAAAGATGCTCAGGACAGTTTATGGGCCACTGCTGTGCATCGTCACGAAAGCTTATCTTTTTCACGTGTTTTTAAGATGTACCGCTTGTCGATTTAAACATTATAGCATCCAAACACAAAACATGGAAAAGCTGAACAGAATAACTGGTCACCCGCAGTGCTCGCTGTGTTCGGTGCAGAGGAGAGAGAGCCGCGTATCACGGACAGCGACACTGAACCAAGCTCTCTTCTGCAAAGTTCTCCTCGAAGTCCCTCCTGCACCTGAACGACCAAATACAAATCGCAGTTTGAACAAACAAAAAGATGTGAAAGAGCCCAATTCAGTACTCGCGGTGTTCTGGTGTTCAGGGCTCACCCAGAGAAAGGCGTCTCAAAATACTTGAACACCGAATTTGCTTATTTTTGCTCTTCTGCCGGCAAATACATACAAAATATGTCAAAATATCCACCTTGGAAATTATGCTCGAAAAAACCGCCAGTTATTTCTTAAGTTATTTAATTTAGCTACTGGCTGCTGTAATGTTAATCCAAGAAAATTACAATGAAAATCACTCACTGCTCTTGACTGAATTACTTTGTAGTTTTAACAGTCAAACCAAATATTATTCAAACACCAGATATAATTTATATATATATATATATATAGCGAAACTGTAATAATGTGAGAAATGTGTCTGAATAAATGTAGGTTTGATTGTATATTTCATTTTTACATATCCAGTGCTATTTTACATTTAATTATTTGGTTTCTATACCTTGACACCTACAAACTTGAAAAAAAAAAAAAACAGTTTCAGACAGGGCCCACTGGTACAACCTTCACCGGGCCCCGCTGACCCCAGCTACGGCAATTCGAATGAGCCATTTTTATCCAGATTAATCTAGATTAAATTCAAGATCATAGTGAGATTAATCTAGATTAAAAAAAAATTATCTATGCCCACCACTAATAGAAACACTTCTGGATTGTGCATATAATTAGGCTCACCAATAAAGACTACATATAATGGGTTTACACTACAACAAACAACAGCAACATTGGAGGAAGGAAAATAGAAAAGGACAAAAGCAAATGATAAGAAATAAATAAAATAAAATAAAAAGTCGACTGAAGTCAAGTCTACCACTTAATGTCACATTGAAACCGAACCAGTGACAGGTCTTTTTTTAAGTATTGTGATGTGCATCCAAGTGAAATGGATTATAAAAAAAAAAAAAAAAAAAAAAAAACATGGTGGGGAATAAGTCTGAAGTCGATTGAATAGAGGCAGATTGGCTTAATGTGATCTTGAAGTCGATTGTAAGAAAGAGCAGTATTTCGGCATAATAAAATCTGCTATGTGTCTTAAAGAGAAGACGTTTCATTGGAAAATTGAGTTATAACTTTTGATTAAAAAATCTTAGGTTAAAAAAAAAAAAACTAAAAAAAGTTACATTACAAATGACACCAATTTTTTGTTCACAGTTAGATGTATAACATGCATATAGAAAATGTTAATTTCATGCTGACTTTAAAAGTATGAAAATATTCATATTCATTCATTTATGGGACCACTTGGGGGGTCAGAAGTCAGACATAGCATTCCCACATCTCTGGCCCAGCTATGTGTGATCACTGAAAAGACACATTTTGGCCAAGTCATTTAGCCTTACTGTGCTCCATTACTGGGTGTGGGAGTTATTAAAGTTTTTCATCAAACACTAAAAATACACAGAGCTACTGTAGCAAGCATTTAGAGTCATCTGCACACACACACTATCTGAAATACTAAACAGCAAGGCAACGTTAAGCTTAGGTTGTACTATATAACCTTAAAAACATATATTAAAAACAACTGTAAAGCCAACATTTACTTGTACTACATTTTTACACTACCCTTGTATATATATGTATGTATATATATATATATATATATATATATATATATATATATATATATATATGTGTGTGTGTGTGTGTGTGTGTGTGTGTGTGTGTGTGTGTGTGTGTGTGTATATATATATATATATATATATATATATATATATATATATATATATATATATATATGATGCACTAAAAATCTCTCTACATTTTTCAGTTGGTCCAATTGTATTCCTGTGAACTGATTTTTTATCAACTGTGGCAACTGTCTGCAGTCTGTTAACACTGACTCAACCAGAAAATAATAATGTTGAGCCAATAGAATTGTTTTGTTTACTAAACAATCTTGTTGGTCAAAAAATAAGTAAATAAAATAAATTTATATATATATATATATATATATATATATAGTTATCCCTGTCCCAAAAAATAAAAATAAAAAGTGAACAGAAATGCATTAAACAGAACACTGACATAATAACTGAATTTTTTCACTTTATTTAAACATGTACTCTAACACAGGGCATTTTGTAAAAACTGCTTATTTTAAATAAGAAAAAAAAAAAAAACACTGAATAAATGAATCAATCTTTCTGCATTACAGGATGTCTTGATGTGGTGAAGAAGACTTCCAAAAGTGGCACTGCTGAAAACCTGCAAATAATAATAATAAGAATACATTAAGAATACATAAATTACATTGATATCAAATTTCCCATGCATGGCATCTGGCAAGTGAGAAAACATAAGTTAATTATATAATGAGACTAGTATATTCAGTGTCAAAGGGTATAGAGTTTACTTTGTATTTTTTGTAAATATATTAGTTTGGTTTTCAAGACTTCTTAAAAATTACTGACAGGAGCATAAAAAAAGAGTGCATGAGTAATGCAGTCACAAGCATGATAAGTTTGATATTATAAGGATTATTAAAGGCAATAGGCCCAAAAAATGCTGACACAAAAATGACAAAAATGAAGTACATACCCCACAAACCTCAGAATCCAAACTAACAGTATTTTACACATATGACATGAGGAAAATAAAAACATAGACAACCAGAATAAACAGTAAGTATGAGGTAATGGTAAAACATTAAACTGACTAAAATGATCTTGTAATTCTGCTACATGCCACAAGTAGTGGGTACTAAAGTAAAACCTTTGGAGAATAATTTCAGTGCTCATTACTCACCATAATATCTTGAAACTTATGATGAGCAATATCTGTCTTCTCTTGAGAATGATGTTTGTTTCTTTCCTCGGCACTGGCTGATTCGGCCCCACTTGCTCTCCTGCGCATCCACATTTGAATTAACCAAGTGTTTTTTTTTTTTTTTTTTTCTCTCTTTCACTGTCACATGCCCATACAGTTTTTTTTTTTTTTTTTGGGATGTAGGACTTGCTCAGCCAACACAGATTTTCCACTTCAACTTGATAGACTGACTGAGCACAATTAAATATTGGCAGTTTCTCCATTAGGGTGATTGGGCGACGCACCAGCGTGAAAGGGAGGAATTTTTTTTCTTTTACATTCAACCACAGTGTTACGCTAGCTTTTACTGTTCTAGACTGTTTGTTCTGCCTCTAAATAGTCCAATCAGTGTCGAGTCGCGTTTTGTGTAGTACCGCCTCTTTTTGGGCAATTATTTCAATTATTTCTTATTGAACTGAAATCGAAGTAAAACGTTTTTTTTTTTGGGAAAAAATCACTTCCTGTCGTCAGTCTTCATTTGCTGCTGAATTGTATTAACACGCATATAGAAACATAAGGAGAGAAAGAGATTGAGTCCTAATGTCAGTTTATTTTTAATTAATACTATAGTAGTTGAGTTCCCTTTACATCTTTAACTAGTTGTTAATTTATCAATTGAATGGGTGACCTATCCTTATTAATCAAGCAAACATTTGCCCCCCCCCCCAGAAGAATTGGCAGGATCCAAAGGTTTTTGGATGAATGTCGAGGCTTTTTAGGAGGGGCAGAAAGTTCTATTTCCCGCACTTACTGCTTTTGTTTGCCAGCTTCCATGATTGAAATTAAATACACTGTTTCCCACCAACTGGCAACCTGGAGTGCCAAAATACAATTGGGTAAACTGGCAGTGGGTAGGTTTCAAAGACCATAACAGAGACCGACATTCCATCCCGAAACGCACATTTTCAAAGGAGAACAACTGACTTTAGCATTGTTTTATCAGATAAACGATTATGTTAACTTAGCATTTTTTCTTAAATATCTGCAAACATATTATGGTATTTTTATGCTTTAGTAGAGTCCAAAACTTTCATACAGGACCCTAAAGGTTTCTGTTTAGATACTGGTTCTGATTAAGTTGGTAAGCATGTGTGTCTAGACCTCTGGGTGTGCTGTTTATAAACTGTTTTGGGCTTTGAGGGAAAGGAACGTAGTTTCAGAAGGTCAGCATTCTAAGCGTAGCCTTGTGTGAACGAGCATTAGGATTCAACATAAAGCCGATTTTTCATTGGGTGTGCTGGGTAGCACAGTGCACTGTGAATGGACACTTCTTCATAGAGAGTAAAACAGCTTCTCTACAGAATATCAATATATCTCACTACTTCAAATACACGTATACTCTCTCTTCTATTTCTAGTGGGGACCCGTTCTCTTTCCTTATTTCTTTACTTAATAACGATTAATACCCTTGACTATTTCATATTTTTTCTCGATGCAAGTCTTAGAAAACAGCTCACAGTTTGATTTTTGTTTTGCAAGGAGAATAAATTACATTTCTGTAAATTATTTTACAATTTTCTTTTTCAGCTAACATGTCCAATGAATTGCAGCAAAGCTATGAATAGGATAAATATTGATTTCCAAAACATGCAAGAATGTTAATTTTAAAACACCATGGTGGCAATGAACAAAAAGTGATAAAATCCATTTATAAATCCCTTTATTCTTTCCACACTCTTTTCATTACAGCAAACATACAACTCATAAACAGCATTTCAACCAGCATGTAGAATGGCACACCTAACACTAAATTGTTGATTGCTGATCATGAAGTAGTGCACATCGTTCAGGTGATGAAAATAATCCCTCTTTTGTAGAGAATTCATTAGAGACGATAACCACTCTACACACACATGTGGAATGTAGAAGCCTGATAAGTTTGGCCTAAAGGTTACTTCAATTTCTTAGCTTTTGTCTGTCGGAGCTTGTAGCCTTGGTGTATTTCTCTCTACCTGAGATTCCCCTCCATGGCCTCCATGTCTTCCACCTGGCTGTCTGGTTAGCTTATCTCATTTATTCATATGTGGCTGCAGATGAACAATCCTCAAATTTACAACAAATCTGCTAGTGATGATAGATCCTCCACAGTCAAACTGCCATTTTACGCGGTTCAATTTGAGTTACATATTTAAGTGGGGATGAATGGGGTAGGCAAATGGGTGACATGCTAACCTTGTCAGGCTGTGTGTGTGAATGATAAATGTAAAGGCTTTGTCTGAGCTGTTGTTCATACCTCAGCAGCGGTTACCGTTGTACAGAAGATAAGGCTTTGAGTGGACCTTTCACGATTCTGTATTAGCAACACTTTTGCATGCACAATTTCAGCTGTTATTGTAAAGCTTAACAGCTAACTCTGCTGATAACTCAAACGTTGTAGGTCAGCTATCTCATACTTGTAAAATCAAATCCTGCTTGTAAAATCAAATGTCAAATTCTTAAATTAAACATAAAATTAGTTAAATAATGTAACATTAAATTCAGTTAAAACAGTAAGACATAATTGGGCTGTTATCAATCAAAATTAATCAGTATAAAGAAAATCCATCATTGCACTGCAGCAGTGTGGCACTAATTTTGGTGGCATGACCCTTTTTAATTTCCAATCCTGCTTCTGATAGCCAAATTTTATTAGACAGACTGCAGAGAAAAAACTGAATGTCATGCTAATCTTTTTCAACTTTTAAACATATGTACCTTAAATACACAAAAACAGTATTCAATCTCTGAAGTGTAGTCATCACATACAACTTTTTAACACTTGCTCTGTCGATTGAAAGCATGCAAATAAACCAATTGCAGTGCAAAGCTTTAATTAGGCCAGCTATTTTAATTAATTTTTCACAAATATGACTGAATAAGTCAGACTATAGAACCTTTAAAACCCCAAACAAGCAATTATATGTCCATTTTCATAAACTGTTCTCTCTCTTTCTTAAGTACTTCAGGAAATTTGCTTAAATATATCTAGGGGTGGGTAGTGAGAACTGGTTCCATATTTTTAGATCTGTGTGCGTTGTGTGTATGAGAACGCAGTTTAATATACTTACTGTCTGTCATTAATGTTAATCAAAGAATGAGAACATCATTCACTGATCTTGCCTGAATATCTTTCATAACTTTAATGAAGATTATTCTGTCCTGTATTTATGAAAAAAAAGTACAGTCTTTTTAAACTTTTGATTTAAATTTCTGTACCTCAAATTTGCTGTTGTACTTATTTATGCTATTGCTAATTGATTTGTTTGTTCCTCCTTTATTTCTGACTGTTTACTTCGCTTTAACAATTCAATGTCTGAAAAATATATTCGTTTTGTATTCTTGGCTGTGTCAAATGTACCTCCTCTCTTGTAGGACTAAGTGTTCTGTAGGTTGCTGATTTTTGCCCATGTTGCTTAACTTCAACAGAATGCTTTGCAAAAACACAGAATAAATATGAAATATGTTTAAGTTATAAATCTTTGATTTCATTTATTATTATTATTATTATTATTATTATTTCTTTTCTTTTATTTATTTTTACCTTAGAATAAAACCTAGGAATCAATAAGAATCTATATGCAGAATCGGAAACGGAATTGGATTTGATCAAATTTGATACACTACCCTAAATATAGCGTAATATTTTATTTGCATGTTGAAAAAATTAAAAAAAAATAAAAATCTACTTGAGAGCAAGGATGCACAAGACAGAATGTGCAATATACATACTCGTCTCTGCCTCCACTGCATGCATTTCATGTGCTTATTCATCACACATATGTGCTGTGTATCTAACGCTTAATAATGCACGGTGGATAGATAAGTAGTTCAATAGTTGATGAAAAATAGCATGCTACCCTAAAAAACCCATCATGTCACTTTATTATAAAACTAAGCAATAGTGACAATAGTAGTCTGCCAAGTGAAATAATATTTTACATACATTTAACACATTTTAATCTTTTATTTTACATCATGTTTTATGAGGGAAATAAAATAAAATAGCTAGAAATAAAACTTATAATCTAACTCAATTAAAGCTATAAATCCATACATCATTTTCTATAAAGAAATATGGTGTGCCATATGGTGCAAACATAAAATGATCTGTTTAATGCTTCCCACCCTATCACAAATTATTCTGTGTTAGTCAGCTAGATATTGTTAATTGACAGTCACAAACAAAATTTGTTGTGATGAACATTAATTTGATTGAATGGCTGTTTAAAAAATTTCAATATTTGTTTGAAAATATGTAAATGCTTTGTGGCTTCAATTATTCTCTGTGACAAGTAGTTAGTCAGCAAAGCCTATCAACACCACTTATCAGCATTAAATATCTACAAAACAACAATGATTCAGTTTTTTTTCTTTTCTATTTCCATCCAATATTTTAGAGAATAATAATACAATTCTTTTTTAATCATGTAAAAAAATTAGTATCATCACTTACACACAAACAACAAAATTTGCCTACAAATTACCTGAAAATATTCAAATTAATGTAAACCGCCTTGTGGGGATGTCCGTGAGCACTTTTAGATTGCTCTAATATCTCAAGTATGTGAACAGTGTGGAGTAGAAGCCAAGCAGGGCGCATTTATATTTCCTTTCAGTCAAATACCACTCCTTCACAAGCAGAACCCATATTAACAAACTAATGATTATTATTATTTTTTTAATATATACATTACACACTGACTGCACACAGATGTTTGTGATAAATAAAAACATAAAAATATATAAAATAATAATAATAATAATAATAATAATAATAAACATAGAAAACCTTTATAATGGAGCATAGCAAGGTCTTTTTTTTTTGCTATGGGGCATGTTGGGAGTGATTGAAGAGCAGTACATGAAAATCCCAAACTGGAACGGATTGATTACAGATTACGTAAAGTGGGTAGGGGAAATTGCTGTCGCTCCATACCATCCTATGCTCAGAACTCCCTTAGGACACTATGAACCTCATCATCCCTGGTCTGTTCATCCACAAATTTACAACTTTTGGAAATTATACAACAGATATCTATTTAAGATATTTAAGACTTTTTATGCCCCTAAATTTTGAAAGTTTATGAAAGCTATATTTGAATACTTTTTAAGGTCACATAGGAACCCTAAAGAACACAGCAAGGAGGACCAAATAAAAGTTATTAATGCTCATAAAGGTGAGGTATTATTGTGCATCCCTAATAATAGAAGTAGCAAAGACTGAAAAGCTGAGGAGCTACATGTTCCATTTTTGACTGCTAAAATGAAACAAAGAAGCGTGAGAGAGGTTGGATTTATCACACAAAATGACTAAGCCTCACACATGTATACTGGAAGTGGAAAGAGACAGGAATCAAATGCTCTGTCAGCAAGAGGAACCACACTGAGAGCAAGAGATTGCACCAAACACGATAATAACAGAGTGCCAAACAGATACAGAGAGCCCTGTCTCCAGCCTGAGTGAATGACACTTGAATGTAATTAACAGCATCAAAAGACACACCACAACTCACACTGTACAGTATTTAGTACAGTACAATAGTGTGTCCTCGCACACAGCGGCATCTTAAATGCACTCAGTTTAAGACAACAAACACACAATCAGATTTGTCAACTCAAGTAAATGGACAAGTGTGTAATTACCGCACACCCAGTGCTCCCACTCAATGAAAGAGCATGTTTTGGTTGCACATCTATTCGTGTCATTATCTCTCGGCCTCCAATTTATCAGTTTATTCACAACAGGGACAAATGTAATCATTTAATTACATTTACAAGAGACAGTGAGAGCATTAAGAAGTCTGACTCACGGGAACGCATGACAAGTGTGGTTGTTTTCTGAATCAAGAGGATTACAGAAAACCCAAAATCTTCGCTCACATATATTCAAAATATCAACAAGATTAATTAGTCCATGCTGAGACCCACACAAACAAGCCAAAATTCACATTACCTGACAATAAGGTTTTTTTTTTTGGTCAAGAAGCCTCTGACCTTTTCAGGATAGAAAAAGTTCTAGCAAAGTCTTCTGTCTTATGCAAGCTCTGGCAATATCACCAACCAGAGTTATGTTGTGTTCTATTCTTCAGAGAACTGGAATTGATGTTTTATCTATAACCTGATCTGTCCTCTGTCCACGTGTATCTCGCTATTCAAGATCCCCTTCAGTCCAAAAATGGTAGAGGGGAGGTTAGAGGTGAAGAGCTACAGAAACTATAGCACTGCCTCTGCTTTCAGGTCTAGCCAGCAAAGACTACCTATTGAGAGGGCTGACGGGCATACAGGTGCTGTAATGTGTAAAACAAACAAATAAAAAATATGCATCATGTTCAGGATAGTTTATCATTGATTTATTGCAGTGGAATGAACATCAATTATCGAAGCAATCAGAAATACGTCTACATTAATCTGGATACATTTGAAAACTGTGTTTTTGTTTTAAAACACTCTCCGTCCACACTAGCATTTTCAAGAAGTTTCCAAAGGTTCATTTACATTGAAACATCAGAAAACGTTAAATTCGCTTTCTGTGCATGTGTAAATCTTCAAAAAAAGCTCAATGCAGATGATACACACGGAACAGACATGAGATGATTTGGTTGCACTTTATTTTACAGTACGTGCACTTACATGTACTTACTGTATAGTGTACTTACAGTACATTGTATTTATCTAAGAAAGTTCTGGTAATACAAGGTAACTGCATGGGGTAGGTTCAGGGCTATAGTTATTTTATTTATGAAAATTATTCACTGACACATAGAGGTCACACACTTATGATTATATATCTGATCTTAAACACATCTACCCTCACGTTTTGCCACAAATAGTGATTGCATGTAAATTTGCTTTCATCTTTGAAGGACTTTGATATGAAAAGTGTATAAAGTAACAAATCTATAGCAATAGTGTGAAAGTACATAGCACATAATGTGCACAATACCTGTATAAACATGGATATCTAATATGTGTAACATGACTAAACTTGGGTCACCGTTTTCAAAAACCTCAATTTTCACAGTCCACACTACAACGCAAAAAACAACATTTTCAAATTTATCCACTTTGGAGAGTGTTTTCAAAAAGGTCAGTTATCCTTGATTAAAAACGCCGTCTCAGTGTGTACTGAAGGCCAAAACTGAGAGAAAAATATGCGTTTTCAAACGAAAATGTATTAGTGTGGACATGGCCTAAAGAATAATAACACTATTATATAACTTCAGTCTATCATGAGTTTAAGCACTCTCAAAAAATATCTTTATATCATAATCTCAATAATCTTTATAATCAGTGAAGCTGTCTTCACTGTGAAATGAATCTCTTACATTGTATGCACATCTGCACTTTGTTGTTTATGATGAGAGAATTTGCGAGTCTGCACTGAACAGAACTCTGTAGTTGGCCATTGCATACATAAACTCAACAGAATTGTGTCTGACTGGTTATAATGCACAGCACTGCAAAACGCGTAAAAGAAATATGGTTCAACATGAGCACATTTTAATTTAATGCTGCAATCAACACTTTATTCATTTTCACTTAATAGACTTTTTAATTTAATAGACTATAAATTAATTTGTGATGATATAGGGGGTCCATGGAAAGTGGCACAACCTGAACCCCGTCACAACCTTGTAGCACTGCAAATGTTGACAAGCAGCCAATGCCCATTGACAAGCATTCCCAATGCCCTAGTGCAAATTTGCTCACCTTGGCACCTGCAGGGACCAAAAGTTGAGTACATTGCTGCTGGAGATAGCCAAGCCACTGTTCCAATAACAGAAAAAAAAATATTAAGAGAAAGGATGAAAGGTTCATGAAAGGTGCTTCATACCTTTCTTGTTTGTTGTTTACAGCTTGGCAGTAACAAAAGGGAAGCGGGCCTTCTGGAGACCACATCCTGTCTGTAGGGAGGTATCATGTGGAGGCCTAGGGCAGTACTACATAAGGAATGAGTCTCTGAGTCAGGTCACACCTAGGAGTAGGGAGGAACGGTTGCCAACAGAGACTGACAGAGTGGTCTGTCAAAAGGAAGACATGAGTTCACAGAGAAGGAAACCTTACAATGGAAGAATACACAAATGGGATCGCTCGCAGGGAATCAAGCCATATGGACATGTTGCCCAGTAAAGGGCCTGGCCAGAAATGTGTGGAGAGGCAAAGTATCAACAAGTGGCAAGTGGCTGCTTCATCATCTTTCTAGAAGACTTATTGGCCAGCTGGCACTGCGGTCCTAGGTTTGATGCGCCGGAACTGATGCTGTCTCAGCACGGGGTCGAGATACTCTGGAGGACACGTGGGGCACCCTCAGTGAAAGACAGACTGAGGAGGGGCCCAAGACAGAATGGCGGCAGATGCTGGATCGACTCAGTCTGTTTCTGTACTGCTGAGAACTGCTGGGCTAAATTCCTCGACAGTGTCACCGAACAGGCCAATCTTTGAGATGGGAGTGTCAAGAAAAATAATTGAGTCAAAGTCTCTCATCTCAGCAAAGCTGAGCCAGAAATGGCACTCTTGTGCTACTAAAGTGGACATCGCCTTCCTGAGGGACCATGCCGCAGAGTGCTGACCCTGTGTCGATACTACCCTTTTGTATTTATTTCAGTGCCTTGGACCTGCAGGATAGCAATGGCATGCAGGGCAGAGGTTTTTTGGCACGGAGAACTGTCACCTTTGTCAGCAAGAGCCACTGCCAGCTTACAGGCTTTGGACGATTCCTCCAAGTGGTGGCATTTTGCGGACACAGGTGCACTGCAACCACTCTCTCCACCTGGGGAATGTCAAAATACCCCCACACCACCCTGCCGTCGAGGGTAGTGAGGACGGAGGAGGAAGACATCTGGCTTCTGGTCGAAAAAGGGTCTTTCCAAACTTCGTGCACCTCTGGAAAAAAAGCACTGGTGCAGGAAGCGGTTGTGAGCTGAGCCGAGCCGCGTCCGGCCCATGAAACCAATCATACAGCCACAAGGGCTCAGGACTGGGTGATGGGTTCACCTCCAGCCCGATGCTCACCGCTGCCCGGGAAAGCATGGCCATCAGCTCCGGGTCCGATTCGGCAATAGCAAACAACATTCGAGGGGGGCTTGCTGAATCTTCGTCCTGGGAGAATAATAGCCCATCCCCCAATGTTGTAATCGACATCCGATCCTCTGGTGGTGCAATGAATAAAATGCTGCCACCATCACAAGCCAGGCCAGCAGAATCACTTGTGAGCCGCACGGGACATGTGCTGTGGGAGGACTGAGAGGTCCATGGGAACTTGCCTGGCAGAGAAGCTCTAACTGTGACCGGGATGGGTAGAGACAGAGGGTGCCACTCCACTCCCTGTGAAGAGAAAGGGCAGAGATCGCAGCGAAGAAATGCTCATCCGGGGCAGCTGTGGCCTAATGGTTAGAGAGCTGGACTTGTAACCTGAAGGTTGCAGGTTCGAGTCTCAGTGCTGAGCAAGGCACTGGATATATAGCTGCCCACTGCTCCAGGTGTTTGTTCATGATGTGTCCACTTCTCACTGCTGTGTGTGTGCACTTGGATGGGTTAAATTCCGAGTATGGGTTACCATACTTGGCAAATGTCACGACTTTCACTCATACACTTGCAATGAATTTATGAGTCATCCACGAACAGCATAAAGATCAAGCACTATCATCCACTTGGCCCCAAAGCAAAAATGTGAAGAGTGCACCTGTCGCCTATTTATACCTGTATGCCCAGTGAGTGGCTCAGGTATGCAAAATCAGTTAGCCAAATGAGCAGACTGGGGCTCCCAAGTGAACTACCTATGTCGTTAAGACATAACTCGTCATGACCGACAGATAGGGAACTACTTTTGTACTGTATATAATGGGATAATTGCAGAGAGACACAAAACCACTTATGTGCATCCCAGGTGAACAATGATGCATTTTAAAGCAACATCACTTTTTGGAATCACAGGCAGATCTCAGTCTGCAAAGAGAAGTTTATAATAGTTAGAACACAAATATATGAGATATGGAGTGTGTGCAACACCTAGTGTAATAAATCAATCAAACAGTTTACTGAGCTTTTTTCAAACAAGTTTTAAATTCCAGTTATTGGGCATGAATGACAAGTTTTATTCAGTCGCCCATTCCAGAGCTCTCATCTAACATACACCCGGGTAGCAAGAATTACACCATTCAGAATCAGCAATAAACTTCTGAGTAATACACTCCTTTTAAATAAAAGCACTCACCTTTATCTACAGATCATTCATAATAATGGAAATGCAGATACATAATTGAAAGAGTTTTACTATGCCAACTGTGATAACCAAAAGCGACATCCAGTTTAATAGTGTTAAATAAAAAATGACATTTGACAGCAGCAGAGAGAAGAGTTTCCATGAGCTTAAATTCAATGACTGGAATAAAAAAGACTAGGAATACATGGTGTTTTTTTTTTTTTCTTTTTGAAGCTTGACAGCTTCAAATGGTAACAACCATGGTTAAAGCACAGTTTTTGTGCTTCAGCAAGCTTTAATTGGCAGTATTCTTAGTCAGAATTTTTGTAGCCTAAGCAACAGTCTGCTCAGAATAATAATAATAATAATAATAATAATAATAATAATAATAATAATAATAATAATAATAATAATAATAATAATACTAATAATGACCAAATAACTTTATTTTATGTTGATGGAAACAGAACAGTTTCATCCTTGTCAAATTGTTGTCATTTTCCTACAACCAATTTAGCAGCATTCGCAGGTTTGCAACTCTACGTTATCAACAAATAGACATGAAACTGGTGCTAAAATGTAGTTATTTACAAGCATTAGGGTTATGATTGTTCTGTTTTGTAACATTTTGTTATTCTCTTACTTTCTCTCGACACACATTTCCTGTATGCAATGTATAACACATAAGATGATTACAAGAGCAACAACCACAAATACATTTTCAATTAACACAGGCAAGTACAGGAAGTAACCATAATGTATTAATGTCATACAATCTGTCATACAAAAAAAATTAACAAATCAAAAAAAATGAGTATATTTAGCAGCACACACACGAAATAGTATAATTAAAGTGCACAGAAAAAAAGCATGTTTAATTAAATATCACATAAATAAAAAATTATTATTAAAATAAATATTAAAGTTGGCCCGAGGATGGTATGACTTTACTACATTTAAATCCAGAGTGCAACACAATTTAAATAGAGAGCAAGCCAGTGTTAGAGCATCTCGTTTTTCACTAGTAATGATTCAAATGTCCTCATAGACTGTCAATATCAACAAGTAAGCTAAGATAACTTCCATTCAGACGCCCACCAGCACTGATCAAGCTGTTTGTCAGTGACCAACATGAATCGCGTGACTTCTGATCAATTCTCTACTGATGAGATAAAGGCACAGGTTCCAAAAAAAAGCCCAGACTCTGCTCTAGGCCTCATGACAAATCAATCCTGTTTCCCAAAGGTTGCTGTATTACACTTCATGAGCAGCAGCGTCTTGTGTGTTTTCCTACTGACACGGATTGTAACGAGCACTTACTGCCTTTTGTGTTCACTGAACTGACCTGACATCTAAACGGCTGGCAGTATCCTAAGGGAATAAGGCACTGCTTTTGCAAACAGCTTAAAGTCTTGAATACTACTGATAAGCATCACACATTTGTCAAGGCAAATAAAGACTGTAAATAAGATTAGATTTGTTCTCTTCTACAGATGCTGATGTGATATAGTACGGCTGAGAGTGCTCGCCGTTGAACCTTTTTACTGGTTCTGTCACTTCAGTTACACTTCTAAATTGCCTAGGCAAGACAAAATGTCACAAAACAGAGCATTGTGCCATCTGTAAATCTCTGTATTACTAGGATGTTGTTTCCATGATAAGGGCAACCAATTAAACAGCAGTTTGAATAAGCCACATGTGCATCGTCATTGTGTTGTCAGTGTGTATTTCTCGCATAGTAAAAAAATGTCTGTTGTGCAAAATATCTTTTACACATGCTTTTCAGGAAACTGTCACACATAAATACCGTGAAAACTAAAAAGTACCCTCTTTTAAATAATTTACACAACAAAACTCTTTCATCTGGCACATTCAGGGAAAGTGAACACAAAGCTTGCCAAAATCTAACTTTTGCATGTCTTCTAATACAACAGTCTTGCACTAATGTAAGCATTAAATTTAAAATATCTTTAATTTCAAGATTCATCTTTCATTTATTTTTTTATATATAATCTGACTATATTATATAACTTGAAAAAAAAGGTGCAAATGTGAAAAAAAAAAAAAAAACTTTAAATTCATCAGCAACAAATGTGTATTCAAATTAATAAAATATTTAGTGGATGAAAACACTAAAATGTTTATATATTACTGCTTACTTCTTTTCAAAAGAAACGGTTCTTTAAAGGGCCAAAGGACAAAAATGACAAAAAATTAGATTATATTAGATTACATGGTCAAAGCACCAAACATTTTGTGCTCCATGAATATTTTCATTTAACAATCAATGTTTTTTATTCATTTTTATTGTTCAACCTCATCTTTTGTGACCATCATTCAGTCTACTGTACAAGAAACACGCGCTAACAAAATGCATATTTTCAAATACAAAATACTGCTTTTAAATAAAAATTAATTAAATAATATCTGCTTGTATTTATTATTATTGTTATAATCATTCATTAATAGTCAGTCAGATTATGTAATTATTTTGCAAAAAATAAATAAATAAATAAACAATGCTGGACACAATGTTGCCACTTTTAAAATACTTATTTAAAATTACTACATTTTCAAGAGCAATTATTTTTGTGTGTTTTTCAATATTTAGTCTGTTACACAAACTATCATACTGCTGCAGTGAAAATAAAAATTTATAAAGAAAAATTACACAAAATAAAAGTCAAGTGACTTAAAATAAACAACCTTACAAAATTAATTCTCCTTTTTGTTTTTCATACAATTATTTTGAAGTGCATTAACTTAACTTCTATCTGTGTACTTATGTGTACCTATGTACTGGTTGTCCTAATTCAGTTAGCAGACTTAGTTGTTGCAGATGAGACCAACCATTTAGACATAGAATTGCCTAAATTGAGCCCCTACAATAGCTGAAGTCCACATTTCTAGATTAAAAACACATTAAAAAAAACTAAACTTAGTTATGATATAATTTAAAAACCTTTGTGACTGCTGTTCTATGCTTATTTGTTTGTAATATGGCAGTACAAAGGAAAATAAATTATTTTTGCCTAAGCAGATTATCAGACCTTGATGCTGCAACTAATCTACTGTACTAAATTTGTCGTTCCTCTTTTTCCCCAGAAATAAAAACACTAATGAGCAAACTTATATCTGCCTGCAAATATCTTCCACAAAATAAAGCATTATTATCAGGTTTCAGCTGACAGAAAAAAAAGTTAAAACTCTGGATATATGACGATTTGACCAAGTCAGATACTTTGGCATAATAAAAAACTGCATGCACATAAAATTATTCAGGCTTTTTCATATTTAGATCCAAACAATGTCTGATAGTGATACCTATTGCCAGAAATAACTTTTACAGTTGATGTGTGACGAGGTGTAAATGGAGAAATCCAGAAAGACAACAAGCACAACTACTAAGCATATTGCAGCTAAAATACAAATGTGACACACACACACACACACAGATATATATATATATATATATATATATATATATATATATATATATAATGGAATATAACAATACAACATTTTCCAAGATATTTGTTCTCTGTGAAAAGACAAAATAAAAAATAAATAAAAAACACTCTACAAGACTCTCAAACAGATGGTACACATTTGCCTGCTCTATGAATAAAACAGATCATGTAAAACACTGTTAGACACAGATGTTCTTAGTTTTTCCTAAAAGCAGTTTTAAAGAGTTTTTCACAGCTCATGATGTGTTGTGTTCTGTCTTTTGCCCATACAATTTTTTTTTAGTTTTTATTATTTATTAATGTTTGTTATTTTAAATAAAAGTCAATATTACATTCATAAATATGCATACTGCAACTACACTTTCATTTGGAGCCTATATGTTCTAGTGGTGTGAATCAGCACTGGTTTCACGATTACTGTGACCATTGCACCTCACAGCTTTTTGTCGTGCTTCTCCATTCATCAGAGCTGTGATTCTGCAACTGGATACTATTATGCACGTCTCGTGTTTATACAAGCAAAACATTCTGATTAGCTAGTATTGTTAGTTTGGTTGAGAGTGAAAGCTGCTGCCCTCATACCATTGGTAGGCGAACTCATGGACTAGAAAGTGATATCGAAAAGGGATTTCGAGGACAACGAACAATATTTTTGTATTGTATTTTTTTAAATGTAGGATTATTTTTTTCAGCAGCCAAATGCCAAATTAAAGCCTATGACGCCATTTGCATACGCAATTGTCATGATTAATTTCGACACCCCTAATATGTTCTTGTAAAGTGACACCAATTGTCTTAAATATGATTCAGTCTTTAATAGTATTAAAAAAAAACATCCATGTCACCATCAAACAAAATAATTTTTCATTCGTGGTTTACACTTACAGAAATCCAAAATCTTTAAGAGGAAAATATAGACCCTACCTCAACCATCTAAAGATGCATAGTGTGGTTTACTGTATCAATTTTTGGATCAAATTCTCATCCATACGCACAGTATCACTGCATTCATAAACTATCTAATCCATAAATAGCAAACCCATGTTATCTGGTCGAGAATGAGGCTGTCTGCTATCCTTAATAAAACATGAAAAATCATGTAGATCAATATTTTGGACTGTATCCACATGCTTTGCTCACACTTACACACACAAAAAAGCTCTGCTTATATTAGGTTTGAATCAAAAGATTGCCTGAGGATTCCAAGCAAATGATAACCTGGGAAGTAAGGTGCACATTTTTTATCTTGGTCTTGGGCTGGAAGAATTCTTGCCTTTTTGTAGTCAGCCATAAATACAGAAGGTTTAATACTCCCTATCTTACAGCTGGGCATTTGGGGAGTTTAAATCATTTTGAGCACACCAATCAAAAAAAAAAAAAAAACCTAGGACAAGCAGTTACAGGGCAGAAGGGGTAGCGGCCTTGAGGCTTTCATTGAAGCCATGTGGTTTTGAGCAATATAAGCTGTCACAAATTGCAGAAAGAGGACGCAGAGGACACCATCGCATTGACACCAATGATGACACTTTTATGAAGCATCGTAAAACAAGCGGGTGAGCAGGGTTTCAGAGGAGTGTTTCTTCACCACACTTCCAAGCCCAATCTTCTCTTTAACACTCAACTGACATAGCTGACAGCAATGAAGACTAGTGCGCCCACACCAGGAGAAATAAACAAGCAAACAGGTTCTTAAAATTGGAGACAAGGGACATAAGTTGGATCCAAATACATGGGGAAAGGAGCCATATTGGCCAGCTTTGGGTCAATACTTACAAACACAAAAATACAGCATTCATGACTCAGAAACGGACTAAAAAAAACTATAGTCGCAAAGCCATATCAACATGGACATAGACACATTTTCTAAAGCTAATATTTGTTTCAGAACTGAAGTCTAAACAAAGGTTTTAGTGCCTAATAAGAGGAGTTTTTATCAATTAATGAATTATGGTGATGAGGTGGATGTGACAATGTGGAATGACAGACTTGTCAGATAAACAATGTTGATAAAAAGCTAACTTAAGATACTATAAAGAGACCATTTTTTAGCACCATAAATGCCTGTCATGCCATTATAAAAAGCATATTCTGTCACTGTTGCAACGTGACACTGGTACAGAAAATTAAAAGAGGGGAAGTGCTGGATATGACACTCGATGAAGAGGCTGACTGCTTTTAGCACAGACTTCTGAGAGGTCAGAGAAAAAGGAGTAGAGGTAATTGTGAATAATTCTGCTACTGTGCTCTACTGACTAAAGAGAAGCCCTGACAGATATCTTAAAAAAAGAAAAGAAAAAAAAAACACACAAAGCATCTACACTCAATAGAACAACATGCTAATATTTGTTACTGCATTAACCTCAGATAGATAATCACAAGTCTAGGGAAAGATTATCTAAAATCAATCGTCAAAGGCATGTGGACTGATTATGCTGTGTCCGGCAAATGGTTATTTAAGCCTACAGCAGTCCATGGGAGAATTCAGTTCTAATATTGATCAATGAAACTAGCACACAAGTGTGTTTAGTAGACAATAAATCTCTAGAGGAGGATGGTAAGACTTCATCAAGACAAGAGGATTTTGAAGAATACTGGAAATTGAGTTAAAACCCAAAAAGTTCATATTAATTATAGTACTGCTGGTATATATATTACTGTTGCAATATATATATATATATTGCAACAGTAGGAATATATCAACCAGTAGAGATTCTGCTGTACCTTTTAGTGGTATATCTGCAGCATGAAATCTGACACTTAGCTACAAACTGTAATGTACTCGGCAGACTGTGCAGGGCATTCTTCCAGTATAGACTACTTTGATAAATATAAAAGGATTGGTTTAGGTTTGGCATATCACGGATTGTTGGGTTTAAGCACAGAATTGTAGATTCTTTACAGTTAACCGTAAGGCATATCAATATGGCATATGCAGAAACTGCGCATATATCAGCTGTTTTACAATTGTATTCAGGGAACCCATGGATTTTTTAAACATATAATTCTGCATATATGCTGGAAGACAGCATCAAAACTGCATAAAGCCCTTTATTACTCCCATGCGTGTGATTCTGCAAGCTATCAGCGCACCACACTCAGGTCTGAAGTTCAGTCTGGAATGGAATTCCTGTCACTGGCTCAAAGTGGACACTAATGATGCTCTGATGGGCCGGGTCCGGTGGCGGGCACTCCTCCTCCTCCTCCTCATGTCAAAGAGCAGCCCTCTTTACCGCAGAGATTTGACCTAACCGGGTTTCAGCAGCGGATCGCTTTCACATCCATCACTAGGCCTGTGTGACCGCTCCGCAGACCTCATCGTATAATGCCTCCTTAATGAGCCTCAAAATGCTTTATGTTTTGATGCATTGCCATTCAGCTGAAAAGTAATCCAGAAATGGACGAAGGGATCATTATTAAGCATTAGCATTTTACCAACATTACTTGCTGAGCCGTAGAAAAAAAAAAGCACCTAATGACCACTTTAGTTTAGTAGCTAACACAGTTAGAAACCAAGTTGGGAGGGGTCATGTAAGCTGATATTGAGGAATAGATGACTGCTCTCTGAGTTGTGGAAATTTACTGCCAATGAAATTACAAGCAGGTTTAAAAACAATTTATCAAAGATGTTAATGCCGCTCATTTAGCACAATAATCTCTCCAGGCTGGTTATGACACGTCCAGTGTGTCATGCCTCATTGCATTTGGAACATGATGAACCACAGTGAAACGTCAAGGTATTCTTAATATCAGAGGTGCAGAAAAATAAAAAAGGGGGTATTGAAGTTCAAATCAAACACTGCATTCATGTTTAGAGAACTTCGAACTTCGAAGTTCTGCATTCCAAGTTCTAGCTAAATAAGCAAGCTCTGGCATTTCTTGTAACCAATGCCACTACTATTTTTCTTTATTTCTTTCTTTCTTTGTTTTTTGTTTGCATTTTAATGTTTCTATGTCTAAGGTGACTATTATTTATGATGAATAATGTATTATCCCTGTAATTATTAACAGTAAGATACAATGTCCATGCAAGAATAGCACTTCATATTTGTACTAGTGCTCATTATACAAACAGTATATCAACCTAATCAATTCCCAAAGGCCCATTTAGTGAAATGTGCTCTAATTTTACAAGGCACATACTGTGTCCTTCACAACAAAATTAATAGAAAATGTCTGGTGATAGATTATGTGATTATTTCCCTGGTTTATAACAAATCGAGTAAAATCACTGTGGGGGAAAAAAAAGAAGAAAACAAGATGGATATTCTAAAGCGAGGGGTTAGGAAACAAGCCGCAAAGAGCCATAAACCTTAGGCACATATGCTTCTATTAAAATGAAGAGGTAATGAATACAACATAAGAGCAAAAAGTGACTATCTAAAATGTATAGAAGTTGAAATGTTTCAAATATTTTAGAACATCTCATTGTCATATAGTTGGCGGTGGTGTAGCTTGATCTTGTTTTGTGCCTTTCAGTATAATGCTGTGTATAAATGAGGATACTGTATATTACTGGGAGCAATGTTTTAAACAAGGATCTACAAAGAATCTGACAACAATGTCTAGGGACACACATAAAATAATGGTCCTAACCTTCTTTGCACAAAACACAATAACAAGTTATCACTAGAACTCAAGGGAAATAATAAATATTATTTAAAAAAAATTATACTGTCAAAAACAATCTCAAATAATGTCAAACAGCTCTGTGATGATGCTGATTCATTTTGCATAGCAATGCACTGGTTCTTTTCAGCAAACTTAAAAAAAATAGATCCATGTATTCAAGCATCTATTTATGGAGAGCATAATTGAGGGCTCTGTTAGATGGCCACTTCATTTATACTGCTCCAATTTCAGCTGTTTGTAGGTCACTATTAGCTAGGCAAGTCCAGCTGTAATTACTCATGTCTGAATTAGAAAAACGACATGCCTTCAAGAGGAACCACATATATAACAATGGGATAGTCATTGTCTGACCATACTATAGGCTCTCATTTCAGCTATTTCGGCTCCATCGTTCCGAATCTCCTTGTGTTTCAATGCCAATACATTGGAACATTTTTCATTTAATTGATGTATTCTACCAAGGTCAAGATCAATAAGCAATATGTTTAACATGCAGAAAAGGAAAAAGAGAAGTGGCAAAACATATTCAGCAAGCTACCGGCTCTATAAACATTAGGCTCAATGGCTAATATGAATGAGACAGCCTCTTACTTAACAGGCAGTCAGAGGGCAATGAGAATTCAACTTGATAATGAATGACACTTTCACAAGAGAGCTGCAGGGCATCATTCTAGCCAATTGGAATTAACACCCCGATGCAAATGCTTGATCATAACTAATGGTTTTTCTTCCTTTCTATAATGACGATCACTGTCACAATCAGACCTCTTTTCATCATCAATATAAAATCTGTCATAGCTTGGGATGATTCCCATCTGATGTTAGTCTTTACCTGCCAATTTCTATTTAGAAACAGGCAAACGTTAATCTGCCTAATGTAACACAATGACAACCAAAGTAGTGGGGCGTCCGGTTGAGACCATCAGTGAAGAGATATTTTGACAGTCTTTGCTAAACAGTGTGAGAAACTGTCTTCAGCTCTTAACCATGGCACGATGAGTCCTGCCTTGTCATAGGAACACTTTGCTGATGTGCCGCTGGGGAGCGAAGTGAGAGATGCTTTAATTACAAGTAGCTGTGGGCTGGAGAGAGAAATGAAAAGAAAAGGAAAGCATAGCAGAAAGATGAGAGGACACAATTATAGGGGTCAGAGTGCCAATGGCCGCTTGCTCCTCAGTTCCCTGTTCTTGAAGCAGTGCTATATCCTCCGCCGATGCTTGTGTAAACTCACACCAGGAATGCTTTAATGTACTGCTAAAAACTACAAGCCACGCTAAGCATGTAAGCTAATGCCTTTTCAGTGATAGTGTTTCATTAAAATTTGGTCTTTAAAGGCACATCTGACCCTTGTGTCTTCAGGTTAATAAAGGAAAGTTGTTTAAATATTCATGGCAGATCAATTTCAAGATCTGTGGGCAACTTGGAAAAAACTTTGTGTTTAAAGTATATATTTGAGCTAGGGGCTTTTTGTGTATCATATGAATGAACACCTATCGATGAAACTAAACATTCAATTCCATCAAACAATATAAAAAAGATGCATGACAATTCTGTCTGAGCATAAAGCTTAAATGATTCAAAGGAAAATTTCTACCTCAAACAAACTAGGGATGTATTGATCCGATACTCAGTATAGCTATCAGCTCCGGTACTGCCATTTTCTGTTGGATCAGGTATCGGTAAGACAAGATCGATCCAAATCCGATATAGTACATATATTATTATGCGGTATTGGTAACCCTCACGTTCCATAGTTTAATGTGAATTATAGATGAATATTTAATTCAAGTTCATGTAAACTCTTCTCCCTCCTGCATCTGTCTGTCATCCTCAATCCAGCATTCAAACGGCATGTCGCGTTCGGTGACTACACTCAATACGATGAGACTCACTTAAAGAGCGCATAATAACTCAGATTTAAAACTGTTAAAAGGAAAGACTCAATAAAATATCACACAGATATAATACACTACGCAGCAATAGCTCTTCCCTTTTTTATCCAGAATCCTGCGCGCTGTGACTGTGTTGCTTCAAACACATCATTCTCTGCACGGGATGCGCATAAGCGCTTTGTGCCGCCTTGTATTGTAGTCATACGCTTTTGTATTATACATTTACTATTACATAATTTATAATAGTATTTTTTGTCATTATATATATATATATATATATATATATATATATATGTCATTTTTCATTAAAAGGAAATTATTTATATAATTTCTGTATTTAGCAGATTGTGTTTAATATACACAAGAGTGGTGAACACGACAACCCACAGAAGTATAGAAATTCTACAATTAAAAAAAAAAAAAAAAAAACCTGCTCTGGTATCGGATCAGAATGGGCCAATACTCTGAATTTTTGGTATTGGATCGGTTCTGAAAAAATTGTATTGTTGCATCCCTACCTCAAACTTCTACTAGCGTCTACTGACAAAGACAATAAATTGCCATTAAGAAAAGCATATTTCCACTCATACTTTCCACTGACATACAGATCATAAATACAGTACACAGAGTACAGTCAATTCCATTAATGCTATTTTTATATATATATATATATATTTTTTTTTTCAGTAATCCATGACAGTGAAGCTTTCAAAAACAGCATACATCCAAGTGCATGTCCAATAAAAAAGAGACGTTCAAGGATAAAATAAAGTGAGTTCTGATCAAACTTTGTCTGCTATTTCACTAATATACTGATGTGAGAGCTGAAACGCTCTCTACTGTATGTAAATCAAGTTGCTATAGTTGATATAGTTGCTATAAATCCCAAACATAATTACAATTCTAGTCCACAAGGAAGCCTTCAGACTGAATTGAAACTGTTAGGCAGAAAAGCTTCCAGCTATATACGTTTTTCATTTTAGTGCCCACTCATCAAATATCCTGATGTCATCACGCCTTTCAAAGAAGGTTAATATATTTCTGCACAGTCTGTATCTATATACAATGCACCTATATTGTTTCTGAATTCAGAATTTCAAATACTCTGTTGACCTCAATACTATTAGAGTGGTGAAGCCTGACTGCACAATTTCCTGCCTGACATGTCAGATTAAAAACTATTACATTTCAAATCACTTAATTCCAAAGAATAATATACAAAACATCTGTGAGTCTTGAAATTGTTCATTGTTTAAAAGCATGCAAGGCATCCCCTTTATCTCAATAGGAAATCTCTCTATTCTCCAGTTCTGATTATTAGAGGCATACAAGTGTGAGCCAATCAAAGCCTGTAGAAAAAGTCCCTCTGAACCCATATGCCTGAAAATGAGTAAGGAATACAGTTCCAATCCATACACATAGTTCCTGTGCTGCTTCCCATTAAAAGGTGCCAAAAAACATTTTGAATGTCACATGGCACACAGCTGGGAGAGGCTGAGGTTTTATGGAAAGGCAGATGGTGACAGACAGCTGGTTTTCACCTCTCTCAAAAACCATTGTGTCTAGGGGGGAGAAAGCATCACCCTGCACTGCCACCCTAGGTCAGGAGACAAATATACGAGGCCCAGAGTGCCAGTGCTGACTTCATATCCACCCATAATGTCAAACGGAGAGACTTTCAGCAAATTATCACCCAGAGAAAGGGCAATTTTCACCCGTACTAACTCCGATAGTCCCCACAGAATGGGCAACAGATTGCTGTTGGGGAAGTTTAATGCGGTTGCGAGAGCATGATAGAACTTGCAAAGAGATTCAACACACTTTAAATGTCATTTAAACTACAACTTAAAGGACACTTCTACAACATATTTGATGTTTTAACAATATTTATTTTAATAGTAATAGCAATAAACAGAAATTAGAAATTCTGGACTGAAGCTGAATCCAAAAAATAATATTTACAATTATTTATTTTTTATAATATTTGTCACATTAGTTATGCACTGTTAATTTAATGGGTATCGATAACATAACATCTACACTCTAACATACTTTTTAAAACATATTCTAACTGTACAGAGCTAAATCAGTGCAATTAAACACTTCCGTTTCAAGCAACTCTATTACAGATATCTATAGATACTAAAATCTGAAAAACATTTGTTTCTAATATGAGATCATCTGTACTTGATTGAGTGGAGGCTTTAATGCACAACTAAGACACAAACAAAATTTATATTTTAGACAGTAGCAAATCTCATCAAGATTGAACCTGATATTTTTCTCAGCAAAATCAATATTTTTTAATTAAAAAATACAAAATAAATACAAAATAAAATATTATATTTAATTTAATTTAACCAAGAAATGATCATAATCTCATCCTCTCATACTTGTTAAATATGTTACCGATACCATGCATAATACATACACCATTCACTCCATAAACATTGCCACACGAACCCTGGCAGCAGAATGTATTGCCAGCAAACTCAAGAAAATACAAAATTAATGATGTCTATGACATAAATTCATTGGCAATACCCACTTGCTGTTGTGCTGCCAGACCAATGTGTATATCAGAGTATAAAAGAGCAAGCAGAAGCACATATGACAAAGTGTATCAAGCGCACTTTCCTAGCATGTCTTTTCTCAACTTTCTACTTCTTACAAAAAACAAAAAAAACAATGGCATATATATATATATATATATATATATATATATATATATATATATATATATATATATATATGGTTGCTATAATATTAAACCATATGATATAATTCATTGCTACATTTAATACAGTGAAAGACAAAAAATAAAAAAATAAAAAAAATAAAATAAAAACACCACAGCATTTGGTAGATTTATCTGTCCGGTAGTTTTAAAAAATTGCATTAGTAAGATGAAAGGAAAGCTACCACACACAGATGTATGTTCTTCAACACCAACAAAGACCACTGCAAATCAGTACTGCTGTCTTTCAGAACATTGTAGTCAATCCCATTTCTCACATCCCAGTTCCATCACAAATGCTACTCTTCAGCTATCCAGCTTTTATTCTTTCTGATGTCCTTAATTTTAAGTGAAGGGGACGAGGGGGAAATCATCAATTTAGACATCAATCAATGTGTCATCTGTTCTTCGTTCTAAAAAGCTACCGTGAAACAATAAAAGGAAGTTTTCTGCAGCTGTTAAAAATAAAGTCATGGCCAGAAAGTCCACTATTAGAAATTCTGGGAAGAGAAGTGGATGAGCAATACATTGCACTATTGATTTTAGTTTGCAGGCATGCAAGTCACACACACAGAAATCGGGATGTTCTCTGTCTCTTTTGGATTTGTAAAACCAACTAGTAATTACAAAGGAAGTCGAGCAATTACAAATTAACAGAAACCTTTACAATGCTGAAAAAAAAATAAATAAATAAATTAAAACACATGTAACAGCTCCATTGTTTCTACTCAATTCTTATAGGTCAGGCAGAAAAACACAGAGATAAATGAACCTTTATAAAGAAAATCCAGTCAAAGTGACCTTATTAAAATCCCAGTTTACTGCTTACTTTCAGGTGTATAATACATTGTGTAACAATATATCGCAATGCAAAAATGCAACATCAATGTATCATGGATAGCGACAGCATGTATTGTGTATAGTGAAAGTTAAGACAGATATAATATAGCATTAGACATGGCAATGGCAAATCAATACAGTAAACCAAGATGCTCATTCAAGCTGTTTGATTATTAATGATAAATTACATTTTTTAATAAAAACACAATATTTAAATGTATGTAGTCAGGGACAGAGAACAAGCATATGTCTTTAATATAATTCTATATTTTTAGCTAAACAGAATCATTAATATTTCCATTTAGCTCTGCCCTATGAATTTGCAGAAGTCCAAAATTGTTTGGCAATGGCTAGTGTTGTATATATATATATATATATATATATATATATATATATATATATATATATATATATATATATATATATATATATATATATATATACATTTATTTAGCAGATGATTTGAATGACTTTTATTTAAATGGATGACTTGACCCTTGCTGATTTAAGTAATGTGCATGATTCAAATGAAACAATGTATTCTGTGGCAGTCTCCAATAAAGTTACTGACCCAGACAGATTTTTGCTCACACCTTTTTTTTATTTTTTTTGCCCTCCAAAACCTCCCACAGCCACCTGTTGGGGACCTAGAGCAGTGTCACTTCGGAGTCACAAGCATGCAAAAACATTGGCCACTTCATTGTACTGATATTAAAGCTGAGGCGACATCCAGCATCTAATGTGACCTTTCCCTGAATTATGGTTCATATTTATATTTGACTCTTAATGGAATAAGGGCACCTCTGTATTTTGCCACCCTAAATTTTCATTTCACAATACCCCATATCTAGCATTTTATCAAGGTAAGCCACCTACACTCTGACATTTTAACAACTGTGTTTAACAACTGTTAACTTGGCAATATGAAGCCCATATAATGTTTTCTTTTTTCCCCAGTGTCATGCTTTGCATGGCCCTTCTCCTTAACTTGAATTAATGTAAATACACAGTACATAGAAAACATAAAAGAATTAGTATTAATAATTGGTCTATGGCTTAATGATTTGTGCTACACACACTGTAGCCTAAATGAAAAACATTTACATCAATGCAGCCTTTACAAGCTAAACCATTCACTTGGACCTCTGAACTTTCATTAACTGAAATATTCAAGTTGGAATGCTGGACTGTAACTTTCAACTTTTCATCAATGTAAACATACAAAAAAAAAAAAGTATGTAACTTTGCTTTCCTTTTAGGCCGGAAAGTACTTCTTTAAATACCACAGCAAAAACTAAAGACTGAGAAAGTTCAAACATGATTAAAGGCAAGTGAACAGTCAATAAAAAAAAAAAAAAATACACTGTTAACAATCCTAGATACAATTAACAGTAGTATTCAAGAACAGAAATCTGATAAAGTAATAAGTGTAAAATAACACTGCATAGTGTTCACTGTATGAATTCAATTTAGATGAACAGTTTTGTTAACATCAGTGACATATTCAGCAGTACGTATTTATAGGCTGTCCCCTTAAGACCGACTTCACAAATCCAATATAACGATACACATCCGATTGATTTCTCAGCTGTTTACATTCATTTAAACATAACTGATTGCGTTTACAAGATTGTCGAGACAGATATTTTGAAATAATTCTGTGTCTATGGATCTGTTTAAACACAAGGCGATGTGAAAGACGAACTAACTCGGTGTTCGTGCGCTGTCTGAAATGCGTATGTGTGTGTGTGTGTGCGCTAGATTCAGGTGTGTGTCAGATAGTAAGACAAGACGGCAAAGCATTGTTTTCTGCACTTATTGCACTTAATAACTCCTTTTAACAATTTTAACAATTCTCTGCTATATGCGTCGACCTACAACTTTTACCTTTTGCAAGGTTTTGATGGAAATAGTCTATTATTAAGATGATTCAGGTATTGCAATGTTTACTTTAATATATAATTTTGATATATTGTGCAGCCCCAACACTTATTTTGTCCAACTGTGGTATATTTTATACAGCCATACATAATAAAAATAAGTTACATTTAGAGAACATACTTTAAAAGTTTTAACCACACACTAGACTACAGAAAAAAAAAATCCATCAATACATCTCAGTTTTAGTATAAAAAAAACACAGTAACACACACACCCAGGAAAGAACATAAAAGGGCTGTAAAAACGTGAGGTCACCAAAGTCAAATACATCTGGCAGATTTGCTTTGTCAAAACCAACCTCCCAGGTACAGTTCAGATAGAAACCTGCCATTTTCATTCCAGACAGCTTGATTGCGGAAAACTGATGCATTGTGTTATCCTCATTGCCTATTGTATCATTTATTAGAAGGAAAAGCAATTTAATGTCAAATTTGACCCCCCCAAAAAATAAAATAATAATAACTCCATCCATACCATCCTGAGGTATTGGGTTATATTTTGAATGAAAAGACTTAACAGAGAATTAAGTCGAACAATGCAATAACCTCCTTCCGTGCCTTAATTAAAGTAGTGTAATTAAGAAATTACACCCCTAAATCAGCACACTGCTGGTGCGAAAGTGATACACCGTTGCTGCCTTATAGGTACCTCCAGCTGCAATTAAACATTTCAGAGGTCCTCCTGCAGGCTGGCACACATGAGCAGATGATAAAGCTTCAATCTTGAGCAACACTCAAGCGACTGTCTGTAACTTCAGAGGAAGGGATCAAACCACTATCTCTTGTGAACTTATATGGCTACTGCAAGGGTCATGAAAGGGTCTCAGCTCACACATGCTCAGAATACAAACGCTACTTTAGAACACATTCCGTAGTTACATGCAGCAAGCTGCATCGCTTCGATGTTTGACAGGTACAATCCAAAATAGTGTGACCTGACTCTAAATATACTTGGTTCCTTCACAAGATAAAGTCAATATTGACTACATTGTTTCATGAGCAATAAACACAATTTTTCCCAACATGCAATATTGCCTTTTAGCAGCAGTTGAGCAATCACACTGATGAGCTCTATTTGAAAAGTAAAGCGCAACTGATTCTAAACAAACAACGTAATAATAAAAACTGAATTTCCAGTGGTAATTATGTGTAAGCTGTAATATATCCCAGAACTCATAGTGAGTGACTGATGTTATTAAATTCTTGAGTTTCTTTCTAAATGAGGAAAGGTGCAATAAAGAATACAAATGATGCATATTGATAATCAATTTCAATGAGTGTGGTACGGCCATGATCCATCAACTACCCCTGCGCTCGGAAAATGCCCTCATGAGCACAACAGCTGCAAGCTGCTACGTTGAATCATCAGATTTATGTATGTGGCCAGCCTGGGCTAAAGTTACTTTCCTGTTTCCAAAATAAAAAAGTCATTTAATGTTGATAAATATATTCAATAAAAAACAAATTACCACTTGGATGCATTCTCTGGTGTCTCTTCACCCCCATTTAGCCTTAATTACAACATCTCTTTGGGTTTCTCTGCCCCTCTCTACCACCTGATCCCCCCGCCCTACGTTTCTCACTCTCTTTCTCTCTCCAGCTGTCTCATCACCCTATTGATCCCTTAATTGTGTTGTTTGGCACCTGTTCCCGGGCCCCTTTCCAGGTATTTCAACTATAGTGCAAAGACTATCATCTTCAATAAAACTCTTCTGTAAGGACATCAGATGCATCTGAATGCTGGAACAGCGATCATGATTACCCATTACTGAGAAATAACACATTTACAAGTGTGAAGTATAGCAATTTCAATAACGCATTTCTTGGATCAACTCAATTTAGACATGGTCTCTGAGTAGTGCTATTAAGTTTCTGAGGTGCATGTGCGGGGAACATTTCAATTCTTGTCTTCCAGGAATGGGAGATTCAAGATGAAGTCATACTGCACTTTATTATCAATGAAATACTATGATTTGTGATAGACACACTGAATACTGACTTTTATCCTTGTCTCAAGTCTAATGCAAATCTCCAACATTGTTTAGAATATATCATTTCAAAATGCCACACTGAAGTGCAGCAAAAATTCCATTTGAATATTCATATTCAAATCTTACCTAGCTACAATCAAACCTATTGACAATATATAGATGGCACAGGATAAGTGAAACTTTCTTTAGATGCTAATTTCTAAGAGCATGACAGACTAAGTACAAGACTTTTGTCAACAGAGACAATGAAGGATTGAAAGCTGCTGTATAGCTACAGTATAGTTCATGAAAAACATAATCAATATATAGGCAAAAATATGCAAACTATCTGGAAAGAATGATAATCGGTTTAACCAATATCCAGAATTGTGTACTGAATTGTTTATTAGCTTTTATTAAATATTTGGTGTAAATCGTTTTTTGGATTGAGGAAAACCCAGTGTATTGTTTGCATATATTATTAAACATCGCAACTAATTATTTGCAAGTAAGAAATGCATAGTGTTACAGTTACAGCACTAATAAAGAAATTAAGATCTACAGCTATTTAGATCGCATAATTTATGGACACAATTACTGCTATTATTGAATTATGAACATATTATTGACATATGAATATCCGTAATTAATGTTATGTTTTATTGTGTAGTCAATTTGAATCCCTATCGAAATAGTAAAACGATAAGAATATTTAATCTGTGGTTGTTATCAGACAGCTATATTGTTGAACAAATTTGTAAGTTGCATGCTAACCAAAACCAATTATTATATTACGCTATGCTGTCTTAAAAGCAATATGAAACGCCTTAACAATGACCAATTAGATTGGAAGCCAAACTTAATTCCCCATTTTCTCCAGGCAAAGACTTTGTACTTCTGTATTTCAGAAGGATATAGCAGCCTAAATTATATGCTACTTGGTCAAATATAAAAGTATAAATGACAATTTAATAATTTGGCTTTTTTCCCCCATTAATCTTGCATAGGATTAGAAATGTATTCTTGTTGTTGGTGGTGGAGTTTTATTTTGATTTATTTATTTATTTATTTTTTATCAGGAATGTGCAAAGTTTTTCTGTTGTTGTTTTTTTTCCCTCCTTTTTTTTCTTTTTTTTTCAAGGAAGGTAGTAATTGTTAGACCTGTAGCTACAGATATTTTAATGAGTGTTATGAGAAGCATCAACATCAACAGGTACCACACGATTAATTGAGCTACTGCTGAGACCGATACATACAAGACTAATAAATTATATCTAATCAAATTCACTTATAATAAATCTAAAAACAACAGTGTGTTCCGCACGTAAATACAAATTTAACGCTGGTGTTCATTAACAGTCGCTGAAAACAGTAATTACCAGCACACACCCACCACCCGTTTTTATGATTTGTCACTTCACATAAATGTTTGTCTTACTGTAAACAAATGAAAAAAAAAAAGAAAGAAAGAAGAACAAACAGACATAACCTACAAAAGACATCATATTGAAGAGGTGTGAGGTAACTTTTACCTTTCAGAGTACGGTTGGGGCTTCCTTGGAGCGGCGGGAATTCGGTCCCACGCAGGTCTGCGCTTTTCACCACACAGCAGATGATACACGCTTGACAGAGAAAATAAGCAGCTCGGGGAGGAGAAATTCTCTCTTTCTCTTTATCTTTCTTTTCTCTCCCTCTGTCTATGTCTTCTTCTTCTTCTCAGAGACAGTCAGTCAGACATAGGGCTTCTTGCGTGAGCTTACCGTCGATGAATAATGACAGAACGTGAGTGTGCGCGCGAGGCGTCTCGAGAGCACGTGAAGTGAAGTTAGGGAACTGTTCTCGCGCCGGGTGCTGAAGAGAAGCCTCCGCGGGGAGAAGATGCAAAGTGTGTGTGTGTGTACACTGACCACTGACTGAGGACCTACAAGGATGAGCGAGTGCACTGTGTGGAAGAGCGCATCGTGTCTATGGAGGGAAACAGCGACTCTCTCGTGCGCATCTTTGTTTTAACCCCTGAACATCACACACGGGTCTCGTGACAGGTTAACCCTGGATTATCAGATATCGATGCATCTTTAACTCTTAGAGAGCCCAGCATTGACACTTATTATCTATTTTCATTTTATACCCACTTTAAAATTGCTTTTATGAAGCCATTGTAACACAAATACAGATTTCAAGCCTTTTTGTTTAAGAATGCTTTTTGTTGTTGTTAGTTAGCTAGTTAGTTTGTTTTTGTTTGTTTTTTTTAAAAGGGGCATTGTTGGAATGAAGAGCAAGAGATTGTTAAATACTAATTTTTTTTTTCTCCAATTGTTGCTTTGATATACTGTACAGTGTTTACACTTTTTTTAGTAAAATTATATATATATATATATATATATATATATATATATATATATATATATATATATATATATATTATTGCAATACTGCCTTAGTGAGTCTGATAATTAAAACGTACAATTATGCACTCCATCTGATGCAAACTGTGGTCTTTTGGACAAGGTTTGTAAAATTAAGAGCATTTTTATTTGTTAGTTGTTATTATTAATTAATTTGTTATCATTTTTGTTTGCTTATTATTTTATTAAACTGAGGCAAGAATCTTGATATCTTTAACTTTATTGCAGTGCATTTCATACTTGCTAAGACCTATAACAAATAAATGCATACTAAAAATGAAATAAATGTTTACAGAATATACTGTAGTGAAGGCTTGGTAAAACGTCTGGGAAACATAAAGGTTTCTCTACTACAGCTTTAAACCAACTAACAGGTAAGACCTTGTTTTTCTAGTCTACTGAAGTAATCATAAAATCTCACACTCTCATGCATTTTCTGTATTTTAATCTTCTGACTGTGGCTAACGACAAAACTATTGTTGAGTATTTTAATCAGCTTTCATTCATTTTCCTGCTCATCTGAGGGGTAAACTACAGGGCAGTTCTATTATACTTTGTGCGCAGTACGATTGCATATGTGCAATATAACGAAGGAGACTAACCCACACCAGCTCTCCCAGTAATATGCTTTTAACTGTCCCGTATGAAGCATAGTCATTACCGTGACAGTACGTGTTTAAAAGCATCCTGATGTTCGAGTCATGCTGCGCTTATTAAAAATCAAATTGTTTATTACACCAGGGTGAGTTTTATTTTCCCTTCTGCATAGCATTTTGGGAATATATGGGCACCATCCTCATAAACTTACAGTAACAAGGAAAACAGAAGAAGAAATAATAACTCGAAAGATTGCCTACATGCCTGTGGAAACACCCACAAGGGACTGGCAAGTCAACACATTTCAAACAGAGAAAATAAAGTACAGCTTAAGCTTTATTGAAATTCCCAATTCTTTCTGTGCTCAAATCAAGGTTATTCATCACAGAAAGATGAACTTTATGTCTGGTTGGGCTTCTGCCAAAGCATATGTGAGAATTACACTCCAGCAGACTTAAAAATCTATATGTCTTCACCCATTCCTCGTTTCTCGTGTTCAGGAGTCGGCATCATCCACAGGCCCTTCGTTAGTTCTGCTTGGCAAACCACCTCTGTTCTTTCTGAAATTCTCGGCTGGCCACATGACAGTGGTGTAATGTGAGGCAACTCACATTTTTTATCATTAAGACAACATTGTCTTCAGCCAGCTCACTTTGACCTAATGACATTTGTGGCTTAAAAAAAAAAAAAAAAAGGGATATATATAGGATTTATATATTTTCTCCTAATTTTCATTAAAAAATAAAATTAAAAAAGTAATAAAAAAATATAAAGAAAAAAAGAAAGAAAAGGTAAAATGTTCTGTTTTGCTATATGGAAAATTGGAGTGTGAATTAAGTAGTAAAATATAAACAATTCTATATCTTATAACTAATATTGCATTCTAAATGAATAAAGGTAAATAACTTGGGTTAAAAAATAGCATTTCAAATTAGGTTCAAATGCATAATCATTTACAATTAGATATAAAGACTATTACAGCATTTGCATGCATCTCGGTTTCTTCTGTATTGAGAACATTTAAACTGTCTCTAAAATTCGGTGAGAGCTTGCTCTCCTTCATGAATTGTACAATTCAGCGGCTGTTGACAACTTGGGCTGAGGGTAAACACTTCAGAAGATTTACATCATTCAAATGAAACCCACTGGACTGCAAATAAATGTCAGATTAAGCATTTATATTCAACACGCTGGGTGGTTTTTTGATGTCATTAGTTTTTTTTTTTTTTTTGCACTGCTAGAAAACCTAACTAAAAAGTTCCAACTAAAAATCTTGCAAATAAATGCCCATAACCACTCTGTGCCCATCACAAATAGTGAAGACATGACTGCTTAGTTGGAAAAATTACACTCAAATATTCAAAACCTCATTTCACAAGACATGGTGTTGTAAAATGTGTTTTAATGGCTGTTACACATTATAGTGCTAATTTAATTTCATATCCCATAATTAAAATTTTATATTTCTATGCTCTTCCATGACGGTATTTGAAAAGCAAAAATAACGCCTCTAAAAATGAGCATTATGCATCCAGTCATCCAACTAATACCAAATTTTTTTGACTAGCAACTACCTCTAGGCATTTGCAGCACAAGGCTTACAGAGAAGGGCATCACAGAGCTGAAGTGTTCAGCAGCCACGGCCCCAGTGCCTTGTGGGTAAATATGTTACAGCATTAGAGGAATACTGTATGGAGAGACAAGTAAGACTCAGCCATAGGCAGTTCTCAAACAAACTTTTGCTCTCCCCCGCAGCTAAAAACAGCATCATCCATCTTAGATTTCTCTCTTGCCTGTTGAGCCCAACACCACAGCAAAGTATATTGTTGGATCGTGCTGTGCCCCCACACAACTTGCGCATGGTACATACAACTACTCAAATAAGTTCCATCCCAAATCACTGGTGACAACATTAAAGGAATAAAGTATCAATGCAGCAGACATGAGCAATAACAGAAAAAATTAAAAATTAAAAATTAGCAACAAAGATCTGCCTCAAAACAAGAAATCTTAGAAAGTAAAGGGGCATATTTGGTTCTAAAAATTGAAATGTATTTAATTTATATTTACTCTTACTGAAATTGCAGGCATGTAAGTTATATCAGCAGGGCCCTTGAGAGGACCCCACCCCCCCTCTCTCTTCCACAGTCCATTTGGCAATAAACTTCAAGCTATATTGGAGAATATATAACCTTCAGGTTATTGTGCAATGTAATAATGAAATTCTATGCTTATTAGTCATAATTTAAAAAGGTTGTCAAAACCATAAGATTCAAACTCATCAATCCAAATCAATGCAAATCCCAATATTTCTAACGTAATCCTTGTCTGAGACCCTGAACATGCTGCACCACTTGACTTATATATATATATAGCAGGCAAGAACGCATGCATATACTGTATCTACCTAGACCCAAACATGCCTGAAATCCTAAAATGTTTCTTTGAGTAAAGTTTTGTTTGGGTGGAAAAAAGTTTGAATCATATACAAATTCGCTTGATGTGAAAGTCTTTCCTACATTCTTGAGGGATCAGCACGCCCTAGGACATTTTTTGGAAAACTTCGTTAAAAGTGTATGAAGCATTCAATTCGTCCTGTTTAAATGTGATTTGGTATACAGAAGAACTCAGAGAGCGGGTGAGAGAACATCTGAAGGCTCTGTTGCGGGTTAACTGTGGGATGAGAACACCTGCCATGACATAGTTGGTGTTTTTGTGGGAGGGGGTTTAAGAGCACTGTCTGCATTTGGATTCTCTGTGGTTGACATAGTGCTGTCAGCTGGTGTCTTACACCAATAATTCATAGAAAGCCTGTGGTAGCACTCAATAATTCACCACACACATACACGTAAAGCTTACCACCCCACTTTGACAATCCTTTTGTTATCACCGAACAATCCCGCATGAAACTTTTAACACTCCAACATATACAGTGATGACCAAGCCATGTTTCAGCTTGCCTATAAACAATCATTGTTTCTTTGAAATTTCATAAATTCAGGTAGCAGTCGCCCGTCTGAAGCTTTTGGTCATTTTTAAGAGCTCTCTTTTATGTGAAATGAATATGAAATGCTGACCTTCTTCCGGTTTCTCTTGTTTCCTTGGTGCATGAGGGCAACGGGATATTAGAGAACCTGTTTAATTCATCATTTTGCCAATATCCAGACTCTGCACCGAGAGACTGTAGAATAAAGTAAGGGCAGGTTTTGCAAGTGACACACAGCAGAGGCCCGTAGATATGCTTTTTAAAGCCTGAATATCTAATACAGGTAACAGAATAACCAATAAACAACGTAACTTTTAGCACAGGGGCGTGTGGACTTTCACTTCCACTAATTCAGGGTGTGAACTGAGTGCAAGAAATGAATAATAATCAACACTTTTCTGGTCAGGAAAGTCATTGAATTGAATTTTGATCCTCCTGAACTACCTGATTTTAAATTTAAATCATGCCAGCTGTATGGTACATCCACTTGTGCGGGCTCCAGAGATTCAGGATCTGACTTTCAGGCTACACATTCTGAAACTGTAATTGATTGGATATTTCACTTCAAATGTGACAGGGTTGAATTGGCACAATCAATTATGTTTAAGACAGAATGTGCACAAAAACAAGCAGCAAGACATTGAAGATGCACTTGTCATTAAAGAAAGATATCAAGTTTGATTGTGATTTTTTTTTTTTTTTTTAAGGGGACATATGATGCTTTTTTTCAAAACTCAGAGTCTTAACTCTGATAAAGAATATCTCTTTGGATTCAAGTCTTTGGATTTTTTTTGTCTTTGCAACATTAAAGATCTTCTTCATACACCAAGAGCTTGTACCACTCCAAAGAGAAAGGAAAAAATTTAAATTGCATCATATGACTGCTTTCAGAAGTAGCGATAAATGTGGGCCACAAAGCCAAGATTTAATAAAATGTATATAAAACAAAGGATTGAACTGGAGTGATGTGGTAGTGCTTGCTGTATGAATTTTACAAATTATTCTACAGTGAATAAACAAAAAGAACTGATTACGTAAATTGATACATACACATAACACTGTGGGGGCCAAAAGTCAAAATTCGATTATTGCTAGCTTCTATTTCACTCGTCTTATTTAATATATATGTAATATATTATTTTGCATTTTATGTGTTTGAATATCAATATCTAGACAATACATTTAACAACTGAGAAATAGAAGGCAATTTAAAATTTGACTCATTAAAAAATAAATACTCACAATTCTCGTGACATTTTAAGCTGCTCTACATCAGACGTGAACATTTTGTGTGCTTAACCTTGTCTGTGTTTACATAAGAGAATGGGGGGGGGGGTTGCTTCAATGTGCTAATATCATAGCATCATTCCAGTTGTGTCCCTGCAGAGGCTATTTACATTATAAGCATACAGTCCACACTGTGGAACTGATATGTGATTACTATGCTAAGTGAAGCTCTCACTGGCAGCTCCCATCCTGTTGTGCCGACTCTGTTTTATTAGCATGGCCGTGTCCTGTGAGCATTTCTGCAAGCACATCACATCCCCAACTAAACCTAATTGTACGCAGGCACAATGTCAAGCAATGATAGTTGATTTAACAGCCGATTGAATTATCGCCCTTCAGTTGTGAACTGCTTCACCTGGCAAGGTTTTTTTTTTTTTTTTTTTTCAACAAATTAGCTTCCAACAATGACAAGTTCATTCACTTGCTTTGGCAAGTGTTGCGCATATTAGTCAGAGACAAGATGCTACTGCTGTTTTTGAATAATGAGAGTAGATATTTGTAACAGCTTTTCCAAAAATGTGACATTTATGAAAGGTTTATGATAATGCAGTTGTCATTGCATCATATGCAAATGAAAAAGTGGAGAAGGGAAGCAAAGGAAAAGGCACAAAACAAAAATCAACATAATGGTTTATGGTTGGGAATGGTATTCCATCAGATGCAATGTGCTACAAACCTTTTTACAACTGCATGGACAAAGCTGATTAATTAGAAACTATTTAAAATAATAACTGCATACCATATTTCTAAATAACATAAAAAATTTAGTTCTATATAAATCACTGACCTATTATATAATCTGGCCTTGCATCTCAGTTTGAGATCACAGTTAGAGCCAAGTTCTAAACACTGCAGTAGGCGACTTTGCAAATCCTCAATAATAGGCCTACATAGTTCAAACACCACAATTAATTAGATATTGATCTGTTTGCTGCAATGGCACACTTTGTGATGGTTCTCATCTCCCATGTACAAAATGTTACCACAAGCTTTAATTGTTTTTCGAAAGAACTCAGGAAGTGTTCCAAAGTAATGTAAAACATCAGCATCCCCTTACATCACGCTCAGAAAGGAAAATTAAACACACATGCATTTATATAGCCACGCCGAATCTGCTTGTCTTTTGCTCTACTGCCTGGCCTCGTTCTTTGATAGCAAATAAAGCCATTCAACAATATATGCTTGAATGCAATTATATTTCAAGGACATTTTAACTTTGGAATGTAGCTGTTTATCTCCATCCTTGCAATTATACACTGCTTGAATGACAAATAACTCAGAGCTGTTCCAGTCGCTCATAAAATGGCTATTAGAGGTGATGCACTCTACAGTTCTGTGACAGAGATTAATGGATTGAATTAGGAAATTTCATGGTACCGTTTTTGTCAGGTGAGATAGGTTACTGCCAGGCTCTGTCACATATCAGATGAAAAAAGACAAACTCTATGAGGGTTTACGTGAAAAAGTGAATTGCTAGGTATGTAAAGCAATACTGTTCTAAAACCCATGAGAGTATCATGTGTGACAAATTGAAAAACGACTACAGCGACAAAATGAAAAGCACTACCATGACTGGGGAAATTGTGTGGAAGTGGGCATCAGGTGGGTCATACTAAATGAAAAGAGTTTTGCTTTATTTCTTGACAAATAGACTAAAATAGGGATAAAAATTACTTTTAAGTTTTTTTTTTTCTGTTCATGATCATCCATTGTTCATTGTCGAGGTCAGATGAGATAGAAATCAGATGATAAAATATAATTTGGTACTACTACTACTACTAATGATAATAATTATAGACAATATCAACATTAATTGATATCGCTGCATTTAGCATTTTCCCCAAAACAAGCTTAAACTGATATTTCAATCAATGAAAATAATACATCTAAATTTAAATATTTTGCATAGTTGCTGATATCTGAATTATTACTAATTATGAGGAGAGAGACAGTTATTTTGCCTTATGTCAAATTAAACAATTTCCAATTTTAAAACAAATTTACAACAAATCTCCAGAGACATTCAACCTTAAAGGGTTACTCTGAAATAAATATTTGATCCCCTACCAACCAGCAAGAATTCTGGCTCCCACAGACTGGTTATGCGCCCATGTGGAACACAGATTAGTCCTGCCACTTTAAGAAGTTATTTCTAATGCCAGCTCATTAGGTGTATAAGACACATGTCCATACAATCTGTATCTTCCATTACAACCTCTCCCACCACCATGGGCAAGACCAAAGAGCTGTCGAAGGATGTCAGAGACAAGATTGTAGATCTGCACAGGGCTTGAATAGGCTACAAGACCATCAGCAAAAAGCTTGGTTAGAAGGAGAAACTGTTGGTGCGATTATTCACAAATGGAAGAAATACAAAACAACCATCAATCAGGCTCAGTCTGGAGCTCTGTGCAAGGTCTCGCCTCATGGGGTAAGGATGATCATGAGAAAGGTGAGGGATCAGCCCCGAAATACACGGGAGGAGCTTGTTAATGATCTTAAGGCAGTTGGAAACACAGTCACCAAGCAAAACATAAATAAAACACTACACCGCAATGGACTGCAGCTCCCGCAAGATGCCCCTGCTCAAGAAGGCATGTATATAGGCCCATCTAAAGTTTGCCAAAGAACATCTAAATGATTGAGCATTTGGCATTAACTTGACTCACCATATTTAGAGGGACAGAAATGACTATGACCCCAAGAACAACATCCCTACAGTCAAGCACGGAGATGGAAACATTATGCTTTGGAACTGTTTTTCTGCTAAGGGTACAGGATGACTTCACTGCATTGAGGGGCATATGGACGGGGCCTGGTACTGCAAAATCCTGGATGAGATTCTCCTTCCCTCAGCCAGGACACTGAAGATCACAGATTGGTCTTCCAGCATGACAATGACACGAAACATTCTGCCAAGGCAACAGAGGAGTGGCTCAAGAAGAAGCACATTAAGGTCATGAGTGGCCTAGCCAGTCTCCAGACCTCAATCCTACAGAAAATCTGTGGAGGGAGCTCAAACTTCCAGTTGCCAAACGACAGCCAAGAAACCTTAAGGATTTAGAGAGGATCTGTAAAGAGGAGTGGACCAAAAACCCTCCGGAACTTACAAAATCAGCAGCAGATCAAATAAATATTTTACCCACTGTATATCACCTCATATGAAGCTTTTCAAAATTAGACTAAAATCAAATTTATTGCCATTGTGTGTACTATGGATAAAAAAGCAAATGAAACACAGTTTGCATCTAACCAGAATTGCAAATAGCAATTTATTATTTAAATAAAAATAGAGTGCAAGTGCAAATGTTATGAGTATAGAAGGCAAGAGATCAGAACAGTGCAGATAATAGAGGATAGAAATAGACAAGATGCAGTGATAATGTGATGTACAAGCCACATTTTCATTACAAATAACAATAATAGTGGTAATAAAACTTTATGACTTCATCTATTTCCCTGCTAACCTGCAATTTACGTTTATTTCTATTTATGCTGGTTTATTACAGGGTTCTTCAGCTATTTTCTTTGAGAGGCCAGATTATCCTGATGAAAACTCATTACAGTTGTATCACAATCATGTACAGTAACTTATTCATTTACATAATTACATGATTAAATTTAACCACTTTTATAAAAAAAAAAAATACTCCTAGTTCTGTGTGATTTACAGTAAATAGTTTGGGGTATTCAATTAAAGGTTTCAAAAACTCCCTTCCTTTAGAATGATCTGTTTCAGATATCTGAGCTAACAAATAGAATAGTATAAATTTAAAAATATAATGGCCATTTTAATATAAGACATTTAAGATCTGCTAAAGCCATTAAGCAAAACTTATAAATATAAACTTATAAATATACATTTCTTTCTGTACTGAATAACACACAGTATCATCCTGCTTATCATGTTCTGCCGAATATCTTCAGAATAAATCTTATTCACATAAATGCAATTGATCACATTAGACACCATAGAATATGCATGGCTAAACTGCTAGTTTATGTTTTTGAAATTAAGTTAAATTGTTGAAAGAAAATAACATGTTCACTTTGCTTTGAATATGGACCATGGATTGTTAATTGAACACCTCTGAACACAGGAAGTTTTTGTGTAGAAAGCGCTCAGGCAGATTTTAATAAAACCAATTGGATGGTTAAATAATTGGCGGCTGGATTTCTTTTTCAGCAGTTCATTGTTTGATGATCACATGCTATGACTTTTTCTCCAAGTTCAACTTGACTTATGAGGCCTATGTGTAGAGCGCAACTTCCTTTCTTGGTAATTGCCACCTAGTCCTTTCATGCACTTTTTAACAGGTACATTTGAATATAAAAGGAGACCGAAAAATTCAGTGAAACGAGTCAAAAGATAAAAAGAGTGTGTGGCTACATTTAGACCTGAAAATGAAATAATTTGGTTAAAAAAAGAAAAAAGAAAAGAGAAATACAAAGAGCCTGGCATCCTTGTGGTTGGTGTGTCTGGCAGATATGCCGTGGTACTGGTGTGGGGATTGATTGGCGGAGGCCTGTGGTTATGATAAGACAACATGAATCATAAGAAGCTGTCAGAGCTCTCCTGTTTCTCTGTGAGACTGCTCTGAGAGAGAGAGAGAGAGAGAGAGAGAGAGAGAGGAGCAGAGGCAGTGATGGCAGGTCTCTGGGCCATGGCTGTGTTACATGACAGGAGAGATCACTCTGATACAAGCGAACAAAAGCCCAGACTGAACATACATACGCATCCCGCTCATGGGAACAGGACAGACGCTCAAAGCCTTTTCGCTCTCTCTACACTCTGTCTCTCTCTCTGTGCATGGTGATCATGTTATTCAGGTTGCCGTTTCATGATAACACCGACTGTGGTTGACAGACTGCAAAAGCTTTCCACAGATCCTTCTGGAATAGACTTTTCCTATGGAACAACTAGGAGTGGACGTAGAGGAGTGTAAGACAAGACTGGATCTGAGATGCTATAAATTAGATGAGAATGAACTGTGGGACTTCACTGATTCAAGCCAACACAAAACTCATCTTAATTTACATATTCACCCGTACCTCTCACATGTCTGGGCAAATTAATAGATTTAGTATCAGCACAACACAAAGGAGTCCTGCTTTTGAGAAGGTGGTGCTCAGAGAGGCGGTCAAGTGTATTTAAAGGGCACTTCTGGCTCTGAATCCAAGAACCAGACAGCTCAAAAACGAGTGATCTCCGTCCTATGCAGCTGCTTTATAAGGTATGTGTAGCATCCTAATAACCATTAACATCAGAAAATGATGCTCTGAATGACTTGTAACTGATTTCAAAGGATTTTGATGTTAGGATGTTGCTAAGCTTACATATCAGCATAAAAGTTTAGGAGTAAAGCGTTCTTCTCCACATACAAGTTATAGTTAATAATAACGCTAAATAAATGAAATTGTTTTGTATTTTGTATAGACAAAACAAGATAAAAATGCAAAAAAGCAAAAAAGTGATGCACCAAAATTTTGGCATAACACTAACACTAGAAACATACAGTAAATACATCAACAAGAAGTTGATATAAAATGACCTTATGTGCAGCGTAAACGCTTAGTGTTGGTTGTTAAATAAATTAGATTAATCAACTGATTAAACAATAAACCTTATCTTTGATTTACTATTTTTGCATTAGAATACTTTAATTGTAGATTCAAGGTTTCAGAAAAAAGACATGCACCAAAATTATATTTATATTCATATATATATATATATATGTATATAATTTGGTGCATCACTAACCAAACAAAATGGTAACAAGAACAAATAAAGCCTCTAGGCAGCTCACTACATACAGAGCAGCAAACTTCTGTGTTTGAACATGCAGGTTGGAAAGAGTAGGGAGCAGAAAATGAAAACGAGAGCAGAATGCAAAACTGAAGAGAAAAACAAAAGAAAAGGCCGAGGCAATACATGCCACCACCTCTACCTTTCTGCCATCATTACCTCTTTGAAACAAAGTTCATCTCCCGCCGTGAGGCACATATGGAGTCTCACAGCCAGTGGCAGAGTGAGTATCCGTCTCCAACTAAAATGAGACACATCAAAAGAATGTTCTACTAGTAAACACTGAGGGTCAAACTGATTGAGCTCCACTGGAAGAATAAACCTAAATATCTTTCCTCACCTAACCCCCACAGTGCTGGAATGTCAACTCCAAACATCCAAAAACCAAGGTGTTGAAACACATTCTTCGTTTATTGACTTTATCAGCAAGCTGAAGGGAACCCCCTTCCTGCGCTTTGGCAGAGAGCAATAATTCCACAGATCATTTGCGCAGATTGATGATAAATATATTCAGACTTGATGAATGAATATCAGACGCTGCTACCTATCGCTGACCCAGATCAGAGGTTATAACTCACATCCTGGGCTATACATCAACGGCAAATTGAAAGGTCACTGGTTTATTGGAATCTGTCATGGGGTTGAGATTGATAAGAATAATACTTGCTTAATTCTGTCAGTACTTTGCAAATATTTCAAATATATAAATCTTTTAGGCCTCAAGAGACTCTGGGGGGATTTGTTGGGGATGCCTTCATGTGGACAGAATGTTGTCAGAATAAAATGATGTCCAAACAAAAAAAAATATGGTAGTGATATTATAATACTGAAATTAAATAGTAATATATTAATTATAAAACTGAAATTAAAGTAAATAAAACAATAAAATAAAAATCACATTGCGCCAAAAAGCTGAATAGCATCTCTCTGTGCTGTTAAAGTGCAGGACAAGGGGACAATCTTATCGCGTTAATATCAGATGCAAAGGAATTTCTGATTTCACAGTTTCTCTGGATTTTTCACATCAGAAAAAGATCAGAATCAATAAATCTGATTCGAATCTGTAAGAGTAGAGTGTGTGAGTGTAATTCCATATGTGTACTGCTAACATCACTGAAACATTTATAGATTTGATCAGAACCATAGCAACCCTGTTACCATGTAACAGCATTCCCATTGCTATTCCCACTTCTCACGCACACCATCTAACAACTCTTGTGCACTTGTACACAAAAGCTAAGTCAAAAGACAAAAGGGTCTCTCTAAGCAACCAACATCCTTTTATAAGGACACTAGTAGAGATGCATGCTTTTTTAAGCTCATGCCATGGTATCTCAATCGGATTTAAGTCCAGACTTTATAAATAATATCATCATTTAAAAAGTGAAATTTATTTACTTGCTATATCTTTGTGTAATATTAAAATTAGTTTGATGATCTGAATCTTTTAAGTATAGACAGACAGACAGACAGACAGACAACCTTTCGCAGCAACATCAAAGTCTACGGAGTGTATAGTCAATGTTAAAACAACAATGACTAATCATAGAAACAATACACTCTGATTGTTATGAAAAAGCTAATCTCAAAATGTTGAATTAATTTTTACGAAAATTAATGACAAGAAGAGTGATACACCAGAACTGGTTCTAATTGTGCATATTATCATCAAGTGAGGAAAAAGATGGGGCTTTTATGATAATAATAATTCAGATATGCTCCTGTCAATCTCCAATAAAAAAAAAATTCTCTCTTCGGTAAGGCCACATAGTGAACTTTGCAAAAAATAACTTTGACAGCATTGTCAATACACAATAAACTTATAAAAAAAAAAAAAAAATATATATATATATATATATATATATATATATATATATATATATATATATATATTTAACATTAAATTTAAACACCATAAATAATTCAAAATACAGTATACTTTAATAACTTAAGTTTGTAATGTGTAATTATATGTTCCAATATACTGACATAATATGTTTGCTTGTTAATGTTCTTCTTAACGCTATGGCTATATTTATGGTGAGAACCAGTTAATTCGTACACACGTCCTATGTTATATACAAGTCTGTTTTACACACAAGATGGGGAAGGACAATTTGGAATCTTTAGTTCACCTAACGCGCATGTCTTTGGGCTGTGGGAGGAAACCAGAGTCACATAACATATTGTACTATATAATAAATAAGTGCTAGATAATTACAATATACACCCTAAGCTATATTAAAAAAGAAGAAAAAAAAGACCTTAATAAATCATGTTAATGAAAAATCATTGCCCATGTAAATGTTTTTTTTTTTAAGAAATTGTCATTTATAAGTGCATCTTTAAGCATATGATAAGTTGATGCCATTGTTGCAAAAAGGTTTTTAGAACAAAATAATTATATTAATAAAAATAAATAATAACTTTAATAAAATTGACAACTTATCAACTCTATTTTGGTAAAAGCTTCTTACCTCTTTAGCTTGAATTAAGACCCATCATTTGAGAAAAATAATAATAATAATAAAAAAATTTAATATCTATAATGATATTATGATTAGTCTAACTATATGTCATCACTCAGCTTCACTTTAAAACTGACAGAGTATTATGTAGTCCAAATGTACAAATAATTAGTTAGAATTATGCATTTTTCCTGTAAGTTAAACTAACACACACACACACACACACACACACATATATCTATTACCACACAGATGTTGTGTAAGAAGTAGGATTTTATGATCCTAGATGAAGTACAAGATTGCACAAGGTAAAAAAAAAAAAAAAAAAAGTTACAAAAAATTATATATATATATTTTTTGAAGAAAAAAAAATAGCAGAAAGAAATATTTTTTTTTCATCTTATTTGTAATAAAAGTATACTCAGAAATAAAACAACAGCTTTGGTGCAACTTAACTTTTTAAAATTCATTCTAGTTGGTTGAAAACAACTGGTCCATAGAGTTTAATAGAAAGTCATTTAAACAAGCCTTCAAACTAAAACTCTTGCTTAGTCACTGAACATAAAGCATCAAGAATGCTGAATTGTTACATTTACATTTCCTAAAGCTCCTGAATTCATGACCGTTATTTATTTCCTTTTTTATTATTATTTTTACAAATCCTTCAGCTAAAAATTCCTTTGCAACTTGGTTTACAATAATGTGCCTTTTCATCATTCCAAAAACTGCATAGGTCAGCATCTAAGACATATCTGTCTGTTGTCCCCAGAATAATTTTTCACCTGAGTGCCGATTAAAAGCCTCCTAAGGAGTAATCAAACAAACAAGCATAACGCTTTTTTCATAAGCATAACACAGAAAGTGCATAACACACTCTGCACTAACACAACAGCAACACTTTTATTAGGGAAGTCACTGCAATAAAGAATAATAAATATGTGCTGCTGGGTCAAACAAGATGCAAGATGGAAACAAGTTAGCATATTAAGTAGGTCTTTGCTCCGTTGTAACCCAACATATGGCTACCGTTGGTCCTCATCAGGAAGCTGCCTCAAGCCCTGCCTCAAGAGAGAAAACCCCTACTGAACAAAAGACCTAAATTGGCAAAGGTGCTAGATTATACAGATGATAAATAGTAAACAGACTGTTTCTTGCACCTGCGAACACGCTCAGAAGGTGACAATTACTTGCAACATGTCAGGCGACTGCAGGTGAGATTTTAAAAAATGTCAGGGAGGTAGACAGAGACAAGTAGTGATCCACATGATTAAACAGCAGTGGAAAAAAAGAGAATGACTTAGTTACTTTGAAAGGGAAAAAGGGGGGCCATGCAGAGTTTAACAGAGTTGCTTTTGTAAATTTAGGTATTTGTATTCATTGATTAGGGATTGAAGATGGCGATATATCCCTGTGGTTAAATCTCACTTGTAAGCTCTTTTCTCTGCCCTAGTAGATTGTTCTCTCAGCCAAATCACAGTAAAATTTTCCTCACTAATTTGTTGCATCTATGCAGTTTGTGACGTGCAAGAAAAATATCTGCATACTCAGATAATGATCTACATTAAAATCTTTAAAAGTATTATTAAATCACTAATCAAATTATAAATGTATTAAATAATCATCATACAAAATAAATATAGAACCTTAATCAATAGCATTAACAATTAAATACTCTAAATAAAAAAATAAACATTCAAAAAAAAAAAAAAAAAAAAAAACTAATTTCCCAGAGACTCTATGACAATTGGAAGCGAAAAGAGCGATTTTGTTGTTTATTTGTACTGTATCTCTATTACCACTGTTTGTTGGGATTTTTGGATGGGTTCCAGTACTCCAGCTCTGATGAGGAAGCTAAAAGTTGGCTTTAATTTAAGGTATATATCAGCATTAGGATATGGCTTCAGGTGAAACATAAGCTTGCCTGCGGCACTAACAATGGATCGAGGCTTAGAAATGCAGAAGATCCTTAATACAGGGCTGCTCACCTGCTCCAGACAGACTGAGCAGGAATTTAGACTGTGCGAATGCTTGACCTCATTTTCATCTGCATAGAAATACAAGTACATGGGAGTTTAATATGTCATATTAATCGTGATTAATTATGAGCACAGAATATTTCCCATCAACTGCCTACTCCAAACCAATACTTTTCAAAAAGGCATCTGTTATTCTACTGTATATATATATATATAAAAATTAGAACTACGCACACACACTGTCTGTATTATGAGGACTCTTGAAGCTCCTGCCAATATACTCTCAATATAATTCAGACTCAAAAAGAGTCTATAAAATCCTGCACAGATTTCATTTCACCTGAATGATAATCGTCCCTTGACTTGACTGAGTCTAAGAAATAAAGAGACAAGCAACATGCTTCACAATAATACAGGGTTTTGTAAACAGAGATTATACAAGCAGACATTTACACAGTTTGTATGAGAAAATTTGTGTCTTGTCTTGCCATTGTTTTCTCAGGTTCATAAGCCTCGCTGCACAACAGTTTTGCTTTGCTCTTAGGCATGTCAAGGAAATAGTTTGATTCTGGCAATTTGATTTATTAATGGCTTGTTATCGATATCACCGTAGGCGGTATCTGTTTGTGAGCGTGTCCGTCTGTACGTCGACTCGAAGAATATGTATGTCAGTTTTCGGGCTGGCTGGCAAACACAGGCACGCATGTGTGTGTGTGTGTGTGTGTGTGTGTGTCTGTGTTTATCTAACGGTGCTCGTCTTGTCTGCCTGACCGGTGCATGTGTACACTAGGCGTTGGAAAGAGAGGGTGAAAAAGAGAAGGCAGGCAGCATTGCCTCTGGCCTTCCCTTAGGGTCATATGTTATGCTGTTTGACCACATCATGGCTGCTCTCTCTGGGTGGATGTCAGAGGGAGAGAGGTGGGGGGTAGAGGCTGGAGGGTTGACGGCGTTCGCTGGTGCTGCTCAGCCGAGCCCGGCTAAGAACCAAGTTTTCCGTAGTGCATTCTCCACTGAAAGTCATGCACCATGTGAATAATTTACAACCAGCATATCGGCTCTTTCCGCAGATCAATTCTTGTGGCAATAAAATAAAATGAGGGGGGGAAATTATGTTGAAGATCTTGTAAGATCAGCTGGTGAAATTCACAGTTTTAAATGCATTCAGCATTATTAAATAAATCTATGTTAAATTAATAACTGCAGTTTTACACACCAATAAAAATGAAAGTAGTTTTATGTCAAGTTACAGCCGAAATAAATGATCCATTTGTACTGTTGATGTCATTAAATATAAAAGCTTTAGAAATTGTAGATTTAATGTAATTAATTCAAATGATGAAAGTATTTTTGATTATTTGAATTAACTATATTTATATTCCATAACAAATTATTAATATTTTATATTACATTGATTTTATCTAGTAAGTTAATACTCGGATGCTGGATTTGATATATTATGTTATTTTGTACATTTGTAATACTAACAAATTATTTTAATTATTTATGTTTGCATTATTATATATTTTTAATTCATAAAACTTCTATAAATACACCATAACATGCTAAAAACTATAAAACTACATGAATGAAAATATATTTTAATATAATTAATTAATACTATAATAGATTAAATGAATCTAATATTACCAATGGAACCATTTAATTAGCGCAGCATTATAGTGTATAATGAACTGAAAAACATGAAATGAATGTAATATTGTTGCAACACTATACAATTAATTTAGTATCATAGTTTAAAAAAATAAATTTAAAAATAAAAATAATTTAAAAATATAATTACTCTAATATTATTTTAAAATATAATAATAAATACTATTTTTAAATAAATAATATTGCAACAATTAGAAATAATGCATATTATAGTATTAAAACTCATGAAAAAATAAAATGAATGTAATATTATATTTATAGATTAAAGTCATCATGTGTAATATTATAATAATTCATTTATTATTGATAATGACTGACATTATGATCAAACACATTGCATTAATACATTAAACAAGTCCACCCATTTAAAAAGTCTGCCGTGCAATTACACACACAGCCGAATCTGCAAAAATACCACAACCTGCTGACAAGTCCAGGTACCCATCACAATTTATTTGACTGGACATTTCCTGCTCTTGCCTAGGGATTAATGATTAAAATTACATGTCCCTGTACTGAATTATGCTGGTCACTTAGAGTCAGTTGGGGGAAGACTTTCCCACGGCCTTTGTTGATTTCCTATTAGTAACACGATGGCTCTGAACTGTCTCTGATATGTCACTCTTGCCAGTTCCACTCCTCCTGGCTGTCACAGCCGCGTGAGAGTTGTCTGCACTCACCCAAACGCCAGTCATCAATCTGCACACACTTACCTGCTTCTTAGCAGTCAAGCGCTGTCAAGACATGCTCTTTCTCTGTCTTCCATACACTCATATACTATGTGCACCTGAAGTGCTGGCTAGAGAAATAGAGAGAAAGCGAGTGAGAGAGAGATGCAAGTGCGTGGGGGGTTTTATGAACTCCAAAGTCCCTCTCAGCAGTGGATGTCAGGCCCGTGCAGCCCGGAGGAGTCGGAAGACCTCCAGCGCCTGTCAGAGCCGTCCTGTGTGTGCGCGCCACTGGGGCGGCGTGTCATCTTTCCGCTGCTTTCACTCTTCTCCCCTTTTCTCCCCCAAAACTGGGCCTGTCACTCTCGCCCCCAAATCATTAGCCTTGCTTCTGATGCCACCCACTGACAGCTACTCCTCTTTCCTGCTCTCATTCTATCAACCTTGAGGTTGCGGCTAAGTGTCTTTCCCTGGGCCACTGCACCTTTACTCCCCTCCGGAGTGAAGTGTTTGTCACCAAACTAAAATGAGTGTTTTATTCAAGTAGCATAATTATGGAGGAAATTATATCTAGAATAATATATATACAGAAAGTCAGCTTCAGCTATTTGCATTTTTATATTGTTGTTTCTATTATTTTATACGATATGAAGCTTAACCGTTTGCTACAGCAATTTCAACATTAAGGTATTCATCTTTTTTTGCCATAATTTTGTGCTTGAAATACAAACATGTCTCTCTTTTACCATATATGAATAAATTGTACAATGTGAAATTGAAATACTCTGAAAATAACTATTCTCATATAAATTGAATTATACTACTTCGCTTTCACAGAAAATTTGGAATATGACAGATAGGCTAGGCTATAGTGAGCACAAGTGACAGGTGGATGAAAACAGATTTTGATTTGTGGCACTCTTTTTCTCTGTTCTCTCGAGTCTGTTGCTCTTTTCTTTGCCCTTTCTCTCCCGCTGCAGGGGTCCTAATCAGGACAAGCCTGTCTCTACTAACAGCCTGTCTGTCCCAGATTGACCACTCACTGAGAGTTCATCTTCTCTGTTACCAACACACATGTGAAATCAGAGGGAAAAAGAACACACAAGAACATGTAATATCTCTCTGTAATGCTGGATCTATTAATTATTATAAAATATAACAAGCTAATTTTGTGACAAACATACAGTACTGTAAAACTGTGCATTAGGGCACATTTTGTATCAGCTGTCTTTTCCTTACAAAAAATAAAAATAAAAATAATAATCATTTATTAATATAACTATAAACGTTTCATACCTTTCATAAAAACATGAACATGACATCAGCTATATAGGAAAATTTCGTTTCAAGTGTCTGTTGAATTTTGATGGTTTCATGCTCTCTGCAGCCAATAATTCACCACACAAAACAAATTGAGTTTAGCACAAATCATGTTTATCCTCGCTGCAAGGGAACCTGCATTTAATCTAGTCTGGGTTGCATTTTCTTTTAACTTATGTAGTTTCATTCAAGGTTTATGATGACAAGAGCAAATCACACAACTTGTCCCTGTTGGCATCTGGCGATTTTGGCTAGCACTCACTGTGTGACAGATGAATTTGTGCCAAAATATCTAAGCATTTAATAGGATGCATTTGATGTTGTAACCAATATATATGGGAAGCATTTTTCATAAGCCTATTAGCAATTCTATCCTAACTACGCACCATTATATAGTTTCTTTTTACTATGTACCACCAGCAGTGAACCAACGGTCTAAACAAATAAAAATTCATGGAATCACCAGGAAATGCATAAAAATAAATATAGTTTAATGAGAGCAGCGATGATCGATGCTTCATGAGTAAAAGATTTCAAAAAAGATCAAATAAATAGGGAAAACATAATAATGGGGAGGTATCTCCCGCGGACCATGCCGAAGGCAAAGTGTTCAGTAACGGAGACTGATTGTAAATCAATATCTCTCACTTGTCCTGCATATAGCACAGCTGAAGACCTTTGGAAGTTGTAATATTGTTTTATGGCCTGTTCTGGGTCTTCACACTCCAATATTCTTCATTGCATTGCTTTTTTTATTTTATGTATTTCTATCGATCGCTGCCCGTCTCCAACTCAACCGGTTTAAAATTTACAGCGTAGCGGTCCTGAATTATTCAAAGCATTCAAAACATCATCTGCACCCCAGCACCTCAGTCCAATCAATATAAATAGTTTTGGATTGTCCTTCCCACGTGGCTAATCTTAATCCATGCAAGTGAGAACAGTTTTGATTCGGACATGGGGGAGAACAATTCAAACTCAGGAGGGAGAAATAGAAGAACACAAACACATAGGGGAAAAAAAGACTTTGAGGGAACTCCTGTGCTGTTTATAGAAGAAAACAGACCACAGAGGACAAGGAGTCAACATAAAACTGCAGGCCAGTCAGCAGTGAATCAACATCAAATCAATGTTTTCACTGCCGGAGCAGATCTTCTTTTTGGCGTGTTAGATATGCTAATCTAATCGTGTTCAGAATGGCGAGACAGCGCACAGATGGAGGGACGAAAGCTAAGAGAGCAACGGCGTCCAGTTATGCCAAGCTAACAGGACAAAAAAAAAAAAATGTTTTGTTTTGTTTGGAAACTGGTGTAAAACATTTAAAATTTGTTACCAATAAAGACAGTGATGGACTCGAGTGGACCGCCAGCGAATCGAATTGATTTGTGGAGAAAACAACACTTAACTTATAAAGTGCAATAAATATTTATGAGATCCGAAGTTATCCTAACCTGATGGCCAGGCGATGGTCGGAAAACCCCATTCCGTCCATCATCTCTGTATTCATTATTAATCACTCTCTCCCAATCGTGTGTGTATATGCCATCTTTGTTTAACTGTGCTGTCATCATGTTGCAGATGAGGTAAATAAACTGACACTGAAGTGTCATCTCGCCACGATCGAGGCGGGAAAAAGGTGTTTTCCAATGAGGAACTACATCGATATCGAGAAAGCACCGAAAGCCTTCCTCTATGGCTAATTATAACTCTCCACACCTGAATATGAAACCGCACTGAATACATTTTAGGGTTCACTGAGAAGCTGGAACAGTATTTGCATTGCTTTATGCAGGTGCTTTCTTTGAACTGTCAAACTCATTTTTTCCCGTTATTGACTTGTAGAGTAAGCACAGCTATATTGGTATTCTGGAGACTCATCTGAATGCCCGCTCTATCTTATACTTTATTCTGCTAATAAATATACTCCATTCTTTCTCCCAAAAAGCGTGTAGATTTTAGCTGTCATGTATGTCAGGGTCACATGCAATTAGAATGATGCGCCACACAATGGCATTAAATAAATAAACTAAACTTTGCAGTCTTAAAAGTGAATCCGGGTATCCCATTATAATGCAACACATTAGTACTGTATAACAGTTCATTACAGCTAGGGAAGCAAATACACATATAAAATAGAATACAAACATTATCTGTTTTATTGCTTTGCACTGCTGACAGAGGTTTCAGAGAGGGGAAAAACACATTTTACAATAATGGTTGCCTCAGGCATTCTGGGAATGCTGTGGAAATTTAAAGTTTAATTTATAACGGATAATGATCACAGTCCTAAAATGAAAAATTTGAAAGACTTTCAGCAGATGTAATGATTCCAGAGACAAATGACTATCCTGCTATTGAATTTAACATTTTGATTATTGCCTCAATGAAATTTGGAGTGGGGGGAAAAAAACACCAAAACTAAGCAAAACAAAACAATGATAATTGTTATAAATGAATGAATGACCGATTCATCCTTTCTCAGTTATTGCAAATGAGCAGATATTAGCCTTGCCAGGAAATGGAATAATTTAGCACGCAACACAAGATGTGCAGAACACCATTCATTCCTTAATCCTGTCTCTTTTGTCTGTGTGCAGGTGTATCAGTGTGTTTATATTGACATATGTTGGGTTAGTGTGTCATTTCGGAGAAAAATCTGTATTCATGAATAGTTTACTGATAATTGCATTTTCATGGAGCTTCAAACAAGAGCCAGAATTATGCAGCAGAATTATCTATTATTTTTAATAAAGGTTTTGTCTGTATTCTTTAATCACCAGGTACTGTTTAGAGCTCCCTCTAGTGAAGTTTTACCCACCTCCCTTATAATACCACAAAAGCCCTGATGCATTTTGTCAGGTCTTGTTTGAATGCTTCATCCGTGGGTCAGTAAGTAGGGCATCAAGAAATAAAAAAAAAAAATTAAAAAAAATTGTGTGTGAATGAGTGTCATACAAATGTAATTTGAATGAGGATTTGAGGATTTCTATAAGCAGATAAGAAACAGATCCCATGAGACTTGCTGTCGTTCAAACTAAAGTTCAGTTTTCTCATAGGAACTCGTCACATTCTCTGTGAAAATGTAACTCTAAAAAAAACTTATGAATAATTAGGCTTAGAATTGCACTGAAACGTGAAGAAAAAAATGGGTGCAAAGATCTTGATGAAATTGTTGCATCAGGCTTTTTTTAAACACATGACAATTAGCAAAAAAAAAAACACTTTATTTTCCCACGGGAGACTGTTTATTCTGTGTTTACTAACCTTTCTTCACTCAGTTCGTTAAATACATCGTCTTTCGAACTTCACCCCAAAATGCACTCAATATTTAGAGTAGACCCACACGCCTCTGGTGTGTACCAAAATAACACGAGAAGAGACTAATAGCTGCAATTAATAATTTCACATCTGGATGAAGAGTAGGATTTGAACACGGTCTGGCCAATACTGGCCCGGTGGCACTTTCTTTATGAATTCAAATCTCAGTGTGGATCCCTTAGGCATCTTTTAATATGAATGAGGATGTTGAAATATACAGATTAGAGAGACAAATCTCTCTGGTACACATTAAACATCATCTAGCTCATTCCAGTTTTAAAATTCATTGACATCTGCATAGCTTTCTGCATCTGTAAATGGCTTATCGGACGGAGCATTGGGATACCTGTGGTAGATGACCATTTAACATTCTGTAATTTAGGAACGTACATCTTTCATTGATCTTGTTCTTTATATATATATATATATATATATATAGATATATATAGATATATATATAGATATATATATATATTATTTTTTTTTTTTTTATGTCAATCCATATTGCATCTCATAAAAAATAACACTACTGAATGATCCTAGGGTCATTTTCTAAATAAAACTTGAATCTGAGCATTGTGTTTCTGTTGACAGCACTTTAATACATGGTTTGCTGTGTAGGCTAAATTGTAAACACTTATTTAAAACATATTTACTTCGAAACACTGAATAACAGCAAAAGGAAATAATCTTTAATGCAATATTAGGAAGCTGGGGTTTTCATATAAGGAACACACAGTAGGAATTACATACATTTAGGGTATTTCGTTTTTTTTTTTTTATATATAACATAACATAACATAACATAACATAACATAATATAATATAATATAATATAATATAATATAATATAATATAATATAATATAATATAATATAATATAATATAATATAATATAATAAAAGTATATGTAAAGTTCTTAAAAACTCTTATTTCCACAGAAATAAATAGCAGCCATAGTTTAGAAAGAAATGTGAGGGCACGGAAATAATGACCACATTTATTTTTATGTGAACAAACTCTTTAACCTTTATCATGTCAGCAAATAGGCTTCAGCCGACAGACCATTTTTAAGTAGATATTATATTTATTTTTGCTGAAGTGGAATCACAAATCTACCCCTATAAAATTCAGGTTAATGCGTGTCTTTTTTTTTGTCCTCTCGGAGATGGACTGGAAAAGGTTGTATATATATATATATATATTAATGATGTGTACATCTGCTGTCTCATATTTTCTGCACCAGAGCACACACACACAGAGACAGACAGAAAGACACACAATGGTGTGGGTAATTTTGAGTTTGCCTTGTTTCCATTTTGACCGCTGTGTGGGCAGAGTACTAGTCTGGCAGAGGGGATTATTCATGGCTGACAGAAATTAACATGCTTTCTAAACAGACGCCTTCTCCCTTCACCGTTACACACAGACAGCCACTGCTCCGGTTAGAATAACAAGCAGACAGTCTTTCTTCTGCAACTGCATTGTTAAATTAAGAGTTTCACACACTTATAACTAATTCGTATTATTGTGCAAAAAAGCCTGTCTGATTTGACAACACCCCGGCGTCCACTGCGAGACGCGGGAGAATCTAGTTCAGTAGCCCAAACTAGAGCCACCACATTTTCCCTGCCAGCCTCTATAGGAAAATCATAGTGCATATCAATGTCCCGCCCGCTCCTGGAGTCCACACATTGCCAAAAGCAGAGCTGTGAGTTTGAATCATGTATGATATGCTTAAAAAAACAGCAGTCATGGTCACTGGGCTCTTACTTTGACAAACGTAACCCCCGCCACCCCACTCTGCAGATCATGGGCTTGTGAGACCTCTCTGACAACAGTACTACATGGGTTAGTGCTAGTGTGCCGCGAGCTCCAATTACCCAGCAACCCCACTCTCCGCAGCCTGCTTCATCTCAGTCCTAGTGACCTTTCCCAACCAGCCTGGGTCCTATGGAAAAACGTTCTGGTTTTGGACTGCTGCCATTTCACGAACTCACTGCCTCTCCCAGTTTCCCTTCATCCCCTCCGGAGCTCCAGAGACCTAAGGGCCAGGAAATAAGTGAGGAGTATGATGTGAGCTTTTTATAATCAGCTGACGTGACAAACTTGCCCCGCAGAGAGCAGGCACTTTAATTTGGTCCCTTGCATGGTACGCAACCAGCGGCCCACGCCGGCTCACTGATGCGTTCATTTGAAACTCTCTGGATGCTGGATGCAGGAGTCATTATGGACAGATAAAACTGGCGGCTCATATACAGAGCTGATGGCACACGGGGAGGCAAGAGGCCGGGGGGGACGAGTAAGGAAAGTAAATAAACCACAAATTCAGGGACCACACAAACACTGCACTTTGAAGGAGGAAAAAGTGTGTGCTTGCAAAAAAGCCCTCGTATTTTAAATAAAGTGCTGCAGAGAGTTTTAGAGTAAGCTTAAAATTGCGAATTTGGTACGAAGTAAAAAATAAAAAATGAAAGCAAAATAAAGCTTGGAGCATTCAAGCGCATGTCGCTCACTCGGCTTGTAAAGTAGCCTATTAATAATTTTGCATGCGGCACACTGTGAAACAGAGTGGAAAAAGTGAGAAATAGGCATATTTCATTTCATACAAAAGAATTCACATCCTTTGCATAATACACAACAATTAATCCCTTGCCAGTTTGGACCGTTGCTCTGAACCTGAGGAAGTCATCCAAGCATGAATGGACACAGCATTACTCTGCATGCATGCAGAAATACACACAAGTATTCATAAACAAATATTTCACACATACACATGCAGGTGAGAAGTGTGGAGTCTGAACTTGATGTTTCTGTCTCTCACTCCGATCTGAAACTGAACCCCGCTCATCCACGCACACCGAGAGAAAAAGGTTTGCCCAGAGGTTACTTTTCCTGGCTCTGTCAACTTAATGAAGACCTCCGTTGTACTTCATTTAATTACCAACTCAAAAAGACTTAAAAGCCCTTAGGATGAAGAAAAATATGAGAATTATTGATGTACACTTAAAAGTCTACAGCTAAAAAAACTGGATGTCGCTGCTCAAGTACTTAGAGCTCAGAATATTTGAACTGAATTCACTGATTTGATTGCAGACTTTGGTATCTTGGTAAATCTAAGTCCATCGTGATCTCTTGTTGAGACCTTTTGTAAAAGCTACTCATCTATCCACATAAATAATTTTACTGATTTTAATTTTAATTTTAATGTAATTGAAATTCCAGTTATTATGCTACATTTATACAATTTGCCTCAATGTTTCTCTTAGAGAGTCGTCAAACCTAAAAAAAAAGAAAACAAAAAAAAAACCTTTCTACAAGAATAGAAAGCTAAAATGAGAGATAACCAGAGATAATCTGGTACTTGACGATTTGTACAAATCGCAAACATTTCTTATCTTGAAACATATATTTCAATAACCATAATAACTGAAGATTCATACTATTCAAATGTATTTGAACTGAATCCTGACGTTGGTATCTGAACAGAGTTGGAGACGGTGATACATTTTCTTAACAGACCTTTAAGATCGCTCAAGGAACAATTGATAATTAAATGGCTTTTATTAAAGATTATAGATTATAAAGATTATATGATAAAGAAAAATATTTCCCCCAAACAAATATACACTGATTTATAGGCATTTAAACAGTTTATATAACTTTTTTGATTTGGCAGTAAGGTCTTGATTGAAACCTTTTTTTCTTGCAGAGTGCCAATTTCTACCAAAAGAACGGGCTTTCCGAAAGGCATTCAAAATATTTAAGTTCCTCAAAGCTTTGCTGCAGCTCTCTGTCAGCAAATAGATTATTTTGAAATCAACTGGCAAAAGAGGAAAATAAGGGGGCATTTGGTGAAAAACTGCTTTTATGCATTCAAAAAGAACCCTTGGGAGAAAAAAAAAAAAAAGCAGATTAGCTGTGCAAGTAATGGTTGAGATAAAATCTTTTTACTCTGGCTTTAGCACTCATACTGTCTGAGCTTAGCTGACCAGCACTAAGGCCACAATTACAGAATAATAGAACTAATTAGAGGATAATTTCAAGGACAAAGCAACAGGAGTGTGTACTAATTCACAGTTCTAATGCCTCACAGCCTCAGTCTCTAAATGTTTCTAAACTCAAAAAGAAAGTGCATTGTTCGCTTTCTTCCTCTTTTCTGTAGCATACAATAGAAAATGGTTTGACACAAGCATCAGTCATTACATAAAGAGTGCCTTTCCTATTTTAAGATTCTAAAGTGGTACAACATGTGAAAAGCAAAACTCACACAAATTAAATCGTGTCCTCTTATACAGTAAAAAAGAAACAGGACATGAGAAAAAGAGACATAAATACATGCATAAAAATACTGGGTCAGTGTAAACGAAAACCTTACTCTTGTGACAGTTTATGGCTGGGGAATAAGGTTTAGCAGTGAACATATCTGAACTTGAAAACTAACAAAACTATTTGAAGATTTCAGATGCAAAAGCCTCTAAATGTAAAATGAGTAAACCTACATAGGAGCCTGATAAAAATGTTCATTTTAGATGAAAATTTCATATGGTACTTTCTCTTAATTTCTCCAAATTGTCTTCAAATGTGCTACTGTGCAACTGGCACAAAAGAAATTCGATGTCTGCACATTTGCAGGCAGCCACATTGAGAACATCCTGAGAAAGGACCACAGTATGACAACAAAATGGCCTATTTCACTGCAAAAAGAAATAAACAATGCATACACAGAGTTTCCTAACAGTGAATGCAAAATTGATGCAAAATTTTGCCTACACACACATAACTTCATATACATTGAATCATTAATTCTATCGTGTTATTTTGAGACAATAATGATAAAAAAATGACATTTTGTATTACTGTGGTTTTATCCAGAATGTTAGCAAAAAAGTTCTGAATTCTAAATCTAATTCCTCAAAAAAAAAACAAAAAAAAAAAAATGATGGTGCAACAGGCAGCAATAAATTACACATTCATGGCATTCAACAAGCTCCAAATAAATAAGCTGTGATAAAACTATTGTTAACGTTGTGCATGTTTGATTCAGACAGCTTAAAATCAAATCTGTATAATATGAACTTCTAAAGAAAGTCTTCTAAAGAAAGAGTGTACATTTTAAATGTTTTTTATCTGCTAAATGTTAATCTTGAATTTCGGTGTGCACAAGCAATGATTATTTCAAAGCTCACAGGCTGTTTTGATTTTCGGCATCATCAAAGTGAAGAAAATATATATATATATTGTTAGCACTATTCCAGAGTCCTTTATCAAGCTCAATGTGAAGAATCGAAGGATCCGCCAACAGCACAGTTATATCAACATTATTCAAAAAGATGGATACAGTGCCAGGATTCTCACCCTTAATGAGGACAGAATGATACATTTGCATGATCCTCTTGAACGCCTTAAGAATGGAAAGAAAGAGAGTGGGAAAGAAAAGATCTAAAGATATCAGAAAGAGTCATCCTTTGCTGCCCTTGTCTGCAGGGACCAGATGCCTTTCATGTCTTTTCACTCACTGGCATCTGGCCTCACAAAATGACATTATCTGACAGAAAGCCTCTTGATATGGATGATAATTTGACTGGTGTGTGATGGGGGATTTGTGTTTTACTGAAGATAGATGGAATTGTTTCCTCAGGATCAGAGCCACACCGTCTGAGAGCGCGAACCTTCTCGTCACATTGTCATGCCCACTGTGTGAGTGGGTGGGTTAGATCAATGGCAGCGGAGCGAGGGGGATTACACATAATAGCATGGCTTTCGAAACGGACAATGCACAAGTCAACACCAGCGAGTATGTCCGCCCATCAGCTTATGAGCTTATTCCATATTCAATGTTGTTGGCCACTAATCTCTGACAGTCAGAACTTCTGACACATATACATGCTAACGCACCCCTTCGAAGCCGGTGAGACAGAGCCATAAAAAAAAACGCTAAACGCATTTGAGGGATTCGGGACAATTACTCAATGCACATCTTCTGCAATTGTGCTTTTCTGACTGGTTGCGGCCTCAGTTGGCAATTAATTCGTAGTAATAAGCAAAGAGTCATACCAAGTTAATCTATGGCTCAATCAATCTAAATCGATAGGAATGCCGCCTGAGGGTAAAAACATTATCTGAACAGATGCGGCCAATTATACCTGTGTCACTGCATGCTGCCATGCCCCAATCAGGAAGGCATGCTCCATAAAGGCATGGAATATACCTGTTCAATTTGAGGTTTCCGCTGTGGTGAATGTTAGATGATGAGAACATTGGAGAACCGTTTTGGCAAGGCGAGCATGTCAGGCCTAGTTATGGGAATGACAGTGACATGGGGTGGCATTATAACTGACGTGCTGTCATAAGAGCTGCTCCAGTATGGCAGTGAAGCCACTGGTGCTGGAGGGTCTCGGTAATTGGAGAAGCTCGGGGATGGTTTCGCCCACCCAGAAAGCAGTAGCCTTACTAAAAGACGTCCACATATCGTCACTTGGCAGCAGAGATACACATACTGGGTGGCTCATTATCGAAAAAGTGGCCGTCGGAGATGAAACGCAGATGGTTGCTTCTCCTCCTCGTTATGGTCTCCAAACTCGCAAAGTTGCCATTGATTTATCTTGCATATAATGAGAAAATTGAAAACCAAAGCAAAACAAGTTATCCTTCCATGTCTGGCCTTGGTTTTTTCTCATCATGTCTCTCTTTTACATCCGCACATTGTGTATATCGGTGTTAATGAGAGCAAGGCCACCTAGAGTGGAGAGTAATCTAAAGTGGTGCATTTTCTGACGTTTCGAAAACTCTTTTTCTGAACGGTGGGGGCCGGGAGAGAAGGAAAATGAGCTGAGGTAGAGTTGTTTACAGTTCACGGTTTGAGTTCAAACTGCTGCGAGTCTGATTTATGCTCGATTACTAAGCATCAGAAGAGAAGCTGAGCATAACATGTGATAATAAACACCAGAGCAGCGCTTCCCGCTCTAATTGTGTGGGGTGCCAACCACAAAACACATTAAGATTTGTCAATCCCAGTCCTTAATCATTAAATCTGTGCATTATGGGATGCTGGAGTAGATATTGGTGTAAAATGCTAAATGTATGGAGATGTATGGAGATGTCTAAATAAATCTAGTATGACATGTATAAAATGACCGCAACATCTTTCAAAAAATGTTCATCTAAAAATGATTAATTAGATGCTTTTCCATGCAATAACAATGCATCTGTTATTTTAGTATCATTGGGATACTATTAGAGTTGTTATTAATATTTTGAATAGTCTTGTTTGTACATTTCTTTCCTTTATTTAAGTTTATTAATTCTTTTGTGATTTTGTTCTGTTGTGATTTTTTGTGTGTCATTTTTATCATTTTTTAATGTCTTTTTTATTCAATTGTATTTATTTTATTATTGTTATTGTTATTTTATATATATATATATATATATATATATATATATATATATATATATATATATATATATATATATATATATATATATATATATAAATGTATATATTCTTAGTTTTAGTTATTTTAGTAGATCAAGTTAATGAAAACGAGAAATATTGCTTTGGGGACTAGCTGAAATAAAAATTTAAAAAAAGTGTTTCAGTTTTTTTGTTTCAGACAACAGAATTATTTTTTTAAGGTTTTAGTTTTATTAATTACAATAACCCTGCAATGAATGTGGACAGCATGTTTTAAGATTCAATCAAAGGACACTGGCCCGAATTAAGCCATACAATAGCTTTGTGTCAGGAAGAGAGTAAATTTGGGATATTTGCTAATAACATACTTCCTCTCCAGTCTGGCAAGATCATTTAGTAGGCAGTGAGCTGAACAGAGAACCAGATCCATAAATTGGATAAATGGGGATCATTGAAAAGATCAGTCACAACAACAATGGTAGATGGACTAAAGCTTTATAGAGCCTTTACTTACTAAGATTCAGTACCCAATCCTTTATAAATGAATGCAAATGGGCACAGAAACCACATTTTATACTGTTGCATTTCATGAAAAAAAAAAAGAATTAAATAAAAGCATACAGATTTGAAACAACAAGATGGTGTATAAATGATTACAGAATTTGCAAGACCATGTAACAGAACAAAGCAATTTTTGCCAGTTATCATGTGGCTAAAAGAGCAGTTGGTGGCCTTTCAAGTTCAGCCTCCATCCCATGTTCTTCTCTACCCCCATAACAGGCAGACACCATGTTGCTGGCCCATCTCCCCAGCTCCGATCTGCTCTCTCTTATTAGTCATGGCGCTGACAGTGGCCACACGCATGCACACACACACACACTAGGGTCCAGAGCAATTAGCAAGGTCAGAATTCTAACAGAGGCCATGGCCAGAGTAACCAAGCGTAGTGAACAGGAAGCGAGAGAGCGGGAGACATCGGTTGATGCTGGCAAAATGTTGGTTTAACGCTGCCTAAGAGGAGCAAACAGCAGACTGACTGTGACAGGGTATGAGAAGGAAAAAAGACCGATACACTAGCCCCTGGGTGGAAGGATACGGCACACTATGCCTCTACAGAGGCACACAGACAGATGGCCTTTAATTGGAGGGAAATCCCAATTTATTTGCCCAAAGATGCCACTGGAAACTGTGCGTAAAAGCAAAAAGCAAGCAAGGCACAGACATGGACGGCCGCATGCAGAGGGTCGATGAGAGGCCGAGCGTTGCGCATGTAAACATTTAAATACAAGTGCAAATGCACATGTAATATTTCCAGAACATCCCTGCATAACTCTAAATGAAAAAGAGTGCCATTTGGTGCTTCCAAATCCTCTCTTCGCTCTCCCTCACTTTCACTAAGAGGAATGGGTGACATGAGTAAAATGGAATTCTCCCTTTTCCCCCTATGGCACTAAAGACACAGAGGGTAGGAGGCAGAATGATGGTTTCATAAAGTGAACTGTCTGCCCAAATGGAGAGGAAGGATAGCATAAAGTCAAGCTGACACTGACAGTAACTCAATCCACCGCTCACACACGCAAAAAGAAAAGTTTGTTGGGGGGTATAGTCTGCACTGCTGCTCATTTAGCCCTATTGGGCCCAATCCCCTAGGCATCTATTTTCATTAACAGTGCAAGGCCTCGTTTGCGATCGCTGAACGGAACACTCTTAACACTGTTACCCTGCCTGCCTCTTTCACATCTGTTTTCTGAACATGAAAGTGTAGAGTGCGATTTAGCAGTGTCTTCCGATCGATGCCGATAACAGACCAGTGAGACTCAGTGAGCATTGCTTACATTGTGAATTTACAGAGCCTGGTTTAAACCGAAGCTTCCCTCTTACTGTACATACAGTATATAGACATGTCCAACATAAAAGTCTGATTTCATTCTTCAAGAAACAAAGAAACAAAAACAAAAACCTTGGAACCAGATATGGAAAATAAAAAAAAGAGAAGAGAGCCCAAGAGAAGAGAAGAGCCCAAATATAAATGCACTCGCTGCATTATTTAGGCTGTTTTTGCAGATAAGTATCTCAAAATGCTGAAACAAATTGATAGAAAAAAAAGGTTTGCAAGCCAAAAATATGTTTTATGATGCAAATGATTAAAAAAAAAATGTACAATTATATTCTATTTTGTGGAAATATATAAATGTGATTTAACATAACAGTTTTACAACGTTACTATTTTTCTTTATCTTTTATTAGATAAAATTTAAGTGGGCATAAATTGACTGCACATATAATTAAAAAGTTAAGAGAAAGAGAAATGATCATCCACAATTAAATATCTAATTGTTTGATACAGGTAGATTATCTATATTGTGTAGACATCTGATATTGATAAATATATGTGTGTGTGTGTGTGTGTGTGTGTGTGTGTGTGTGTGTGTGTGTGTGTGTGTGTGTGTGTGTGTGCGTGTGTGTATGTGTGTGGTGTGCGGGTGAGTGTGTGTGTGCTCTTGTTTTTTTTGTGACATATCAGGACACAACTCTGTATAATGACATGGGTATGACACAGGTATTACAAGGAGAGGGTGTGGGGCCATATAATATACAGTTTGTACAGTATAAAAACCAATACGCCTATGAGATGTCCCCACTTTTCACAAAAACAAAGTGTGTGTGTGTGTGTGATAAACTGGTAACAATATTGTACAGATAATGTATATTGTGCATCCCTAGTTGTTAGAAAATGCAATTAAAAATGAAAAACTTTTGAACAAAGAAAAAACTGTGAGAGTTCACTCAAACAACATTCCGTCCCATATGTCACTTTTGTCGTTAAGCCCAGCTTTAAAACAAAACAAGGTTTGCTAGAAACTAAATCATGCAAAGTCAAAGTAAAAACAAAAACAAAAACACATAAAGTGTCTCTGTAATCGTATTTACACACTGATGTATTATAAAAAGGATAAAAGACTTCACAGAGTCATTTATTCAACTCTTTTAGTGAACTTCAGTCTCGCACACTCCACAACTTTTGTGTCACCTCTCTGGTTGAAGAACACAAATCAAAGGCGTACATAATGATTGGGGAGAAAGGGATCGTGGCAAAATGATTTGCATCTTCACATAATTAGTCATGGGGCGTGAGATGGCATCTCTTCCCACCATCTCTCTCGATGGCGGGTCCCGCACCCTGGTAATGGACTGGTGTTCAGTAACACTGTGCTTTTAGCGTGCGAGGTGGGGGGAGGAAAGGAGAGCCGCGGGTCACGTGACCTCACACGGTGGGAAGCGTGAGCAGTTCAGCGCTGGTGCGCGCTCTCAGCGGGGAAATTTGTCCTAATAAAACGTCAGGCCCCAAGCAGAATGAACTGTAATGACTTTCTGAGTTCACTAATGGTCAATAAATCTTAGATTAGAGAGGCCCGACACAAAACCCGCACAAGAATAAGCCAAACGCTTTCATGGACACACACACAGCCATGTGGCATTGGACGGAATTTGATGGGTTTATTGTCTCAGTTTTCATGCGTCTTTGTTCGATTTGCATAGTACAGACTAAGTCTTTCCAAAGTTGAAGAGTTCAACACACATTAATGTTTTAGAAAAACATTAAACAAAGACAGCTGCAGTTTCATCTTCGGCTTCTGATTAATTTCAGTGGGGTTTCAATAAAAACGGGCCCGCAGAGAATATATGTTTTTCAGATCAAATTTTAAGATGTCTATAGGCTATCCAGTGGCAATGCATTTTTGCATGCAAGAAATTAGCGGCCAAAAAAAGTCTACAGATGTACAAAAGAACAAAAATAGTTGAAAAGAAAGAGAATGAAACCTCTTTAATTGTTTAAATAAGAAATAAACATTATAAAGCTGATGAATGAGCTAGAAGATGACTTGACCCTGCTAACCATACCCTGTGCACAGATTGCCTTCTTTACTCTAATGGCTTCACTTATCATTTGGCAGTGGGTGGGGGTCACACTGAACCTATTGCGCTGTGGACTGAAGGGGAAATTGGTGTAGACGATGCGAATCAATCATATTACCCGTGTATATACAATGGTCGCTCCTCCCTCCTCCCACAAGGAACAAAGAAATGAGCTAGGGATCGCCTCCGATTTGACATTACTGAATGGGGTGTGTTTGCAGAGCACATTACGAGCGTTTTAAGTTGAAATATTAATATGGATGTTTCCTCTCATCCCGCTTAACTTGATTGTTTTGCTCTCAAAAAGTCCAACACACGGAAACTGAAAATCCAATTTGAGACATCAATCAGAAGAATCAATCATTCAAATGTACAAGCTGACATTCTTGTAACCTTTGCCTACTTAAGGGACATTTAGGGAGAGGACAGCGACTACTCAATCAAGACACAATAGGACCAAGTTCCCGCCAGGATAAAATACGCTTCCTGCTCTTGGCTCCCCGAAGAGCAATTCTTCTCACTTTAAACTGACTGGCTGTGATTTTTGGCACTTCGGCATCCAAACACGGACATGGAAGCAGAGAGCCGTCTGATTAATGTCCAATGTACCGAGTCTACTTGAGGACATTCAGTGCTGCAATATGTTGCCTCCATCCAGGCGTGCCAACTGGCAGTGCAGCACTGAGAGGGACTGGGTATTTGATGGGGATTGGCACACTTACGGGTCACTTGCTAAAGTGTGCAACTGGCGCACAGGCATGGCCAGAGGGAGAGGGATTCAGTGGCCCTCACAGCCCAGAGATAACTCATATTAAAAAAAAATCCCCATGCACCATAGTGAACAAGTAATACCTGTTTGAGACAGAGATTAAGGATGTCCGATTTATTTTCAAGCAGGGTATGTAGGGCAAGATGAGAGTGCACTGTTAAATTCTAAACTATACTTAAAGATTGGTTATGATGCATTCCAAACCCGTAAGATCTCCGTTCATCTTCGGAACACAAATGAAGATAGTTTTGATCCATTCTGAGAATGGATCAAAACCCGTAAACAGCAATGTAAGTAACACGATCAACGTCCAGAAACATAGCAAAGAGATCAGTAAAATATTCCATGTGATATACCGTAATTTTACAAAGCTATGAGAATACTTTTGATATGCAAAGAAAACTAAAATAACAACTTTATTATGACATAATAATAATGAGAATAATAATTAGAAAACATATCCACGATACTCTCCGAAATGGCGCAACGGTGACGTGAAGGAAACCAATTATTGAATGAAGTCGTTGTTTTTGTTTTCTTTGTGTATAAATAGTATTCTCATAGCTTTGTAAAATTACAGTTGAACTCCTGTTTCTTGATGATGATCGTGGTACTTACATTGCTGTCAATGGGAGGGGCAGAGAGCTTTCAGAATGCATAAAAAATAAAAAAAAAATTTGTGTTCCAAAGATGAACGGAGATCTTATGGGTTTGGAATGACATGAGTGTGAGTAATTAATGACAACATTTTCATTTTGGGGTGGAGTAATCCTTTAAAACTGGTCTGTCTAGCGGCTGTTTAAATGTGCTATATAAATACAAAAATGAACTTAAAACAAGGAAATAGTGAATATGTTAATGTGGAAAGGTCACTCAATATCTGGTACACCATTCACAGACAACTGCTTCACTGCATAACCCAAAGGTCACTGCTCCATTGTTTTTGGGCAAATGAAACATTTTAATGGATCCAGACCTGAATGGGTGTAGTGGGCACAACCCGGTGGTTCAAATGTGTCCAGCTAGGCGTCATAATGGCCTCAAGTGCATCTTGAACTTTAATTGTGTGTAATTGCTCACCAAGTTGTTTGATGCACAGCAAGAGAATGAGCTTTTGGATGAAAATGACATGGTGCAGTATGCAGCCAAGTGCTGGCAGGGAGTCTCAGGCAGCCGGGACAAAATCTGTGCTTGAATGTGCAGGCATGTGTGTTTTTCTTAAGGCTGATCACACACCTCATCTTTAGAGCGGTCCAGAGAATGTTAGAGAATGTTTTGTTTAGCGTGAACAAGCATTTTCAGTGTGGATTTTAAAAGAGTAAATGGATTTCTTGAAACGTGGTCACAACGGCACAGCGCAAAGATACCTGGATCAAACATGGCGAGAGGGGACAAGAATTAAAGGTCTATTCAATACAAATCCAAGCTGGTTAATGGGATAAACATGGCCATTCTTTTATATCTGGCACCAGTTATCTTGCGATGTACAGCTAAATTATGCCAGACAAGGTTGCAATTGCCTTTTCCTCTGGCCATTCAGGCCACTGGACCGCGCACTTGTCATCATCACATGGTGAACAAGTGACAGACAGAATAAAAATCAAAAGGCATTTATAAAACTTAAAGCCTCTCAAGCTGCTCATGCTGGCAGAAGGTAAAACGGCAATACTGTGGAATAGAGTGAGTGAACAAGATATATACAACATATATATAGAATGTGTAAGTGTGTGTGTGCACATTCAGGTAATGCTCACTAATGACCCATCGGGGGGCTGTCAGCTTGGACCGGCGGGCACACTGACTGAGTCCACTTGCTCCCCAGGGGGACAGTGCTGAAGCCCTGCACTGTCCTGTGAAGTCGTTGATCATAAATATTTCAGCCCATTCTCACACTCACTTTCTCTCTCTCTCCTGCTCTCTGTCTCCATCTAATGCACAGAGGAATTTGGTGGCCGTCATGCCCCCCTCAACGCACCTGTCACACACCCTCTAATTTGGGCTCTCTAGAGAGGCTGCTCCCATGTGGACAGCTGTCCCCAGGGGAACCATCCAGCGGTAGACCCCCAGGAGCTGTAATCACCCACAGCACCTTTAACAGAGATGGGAGTGGAGGGGTTCAGTGTGGAAAGATCATCTCTGAAACTATGCAGTTCATTTTCTTAAGAGTTGCTACAGCCTTGCCAGGCAGATCAAAACGCTTGTAATTTCTCAGCCCCTTACTTTCAGTGTAGACTCATTTTAAAACATTACTAAGTGTATGTTGTCTTTTCCTATTTAATATGCTATAGAAATAGTGTGGAAATAGTATAGAAATAGAGTGGAGGCAGCATGACGCGAGTTTTTAGTTCAATTGAGTTGATACAAATGCCACGACTAGACTAATAAAAAGAAAATAAAAAAAATTCATACAAATTTCTAATACAATAGATTTTGCCAGCTACATGCATGTGTAATACAAGAGAAAATCTCATTATTATAATGTTTGCAAAACCTTTTTGGAAATCTTAAAGCTTTTTATTTTTATTTTATATCTTAAAGAAATATTAAAGGAAAAGACAATATAGCATTTCTAATATTACTACTTATATTTGCAGCATCATTGACCCAATAAGGGATCTAATGAAAAAGCAAAAGCAATTGACAACTGTTCCTAAAATGCTTGGAACAACTACCTGTGAGCAAGTGCACCAAAAAAGAAGCAACTAAAAATGTAACATAATACCCTTTTGATTGATTTAATGAGAGTTAACTGTCAATATTTATGCAAACATCCATGCCTTACTGCATTTTCTTCTTAAGTGCCTCAAACTTTACATGTTTTTTTTTTCTTTTTTTTGCGGGCAGTAATTTGGTGAGGGTCCTCTTCTGTCCCAGAATGTCTTTGCTCTCATGCACAAAGCAAGTCCTAAATGAAATGATTTACTGAGTTAGTTTGGAAGAATTAGACTGTCCTGCACCAAACCCAAACCTGATCACCTGTGAAAATGTTTGGGATGAACAAGAACGCTGACTGCGAGCCAGAGCCCATCGGCCAACATCAGTGCCTGACCTCACTGATATTTGTAACTGAATGAGAGCAAATCTCCACAGTCATGTTCCAACTTCTAGTAGAAAGTCTTCTCAGAAGAATGAAAACTGCAATGCCAGACAGAGTAAAATATGAGCCCAAATTAAATGTGCTGTTGCTGACTGACAATAAAACTATGATTTATAAGGATATATTTATATAGAAAAAAACTGAATCATTTCCATCCATGCACAGCACTCTGAGCACTTAAAATAAACATTCTTGCAGCCTCAAAATGAAAAAAAAAAATCCTTAAAAGAGAAAGTTTGTCACTTCTATATTACTGACAACAAAGGTACAGAAATTAATTTATTTTATTGATTGCTTATATTAAAATATACATGCTACAAGACTAAATGATGATAAACAACAGGATCCTAACAAACTTTAAAATACACAAATAATTTATGTATCTGTATGTACTTATTACCTGTGTTAACTGTAAAAAATATATATATTTTTTTTTTCTCTTAAGTGCTGCTCTTAGTGTATTTCACACAACTAAGGAAAATTATACATTTAATAAGTGACTTCAAATGTCTGCAAATGGTGATTTTGTCAGTTTTACCTTACATTTAGATACAGATGTGTCCTTAAAATATGATTAAGTAGGTACGTATACGCACATTTATTCAAAAGGACGACCACCTGGGAAACTGTAACAAAAAAAGATTCTTAATTGCAGTTTTCCATTAACTTCTGTGTCCTCTGTGCCCTTGATCAGTGCACAAATGCCATCAAGAACATACTGTAGGAACATAATTTTCTCGAAACTTGAGTAGAAAAGACACAATGTTCCTCTTTAAAGCACACACCTGAGACAAAGACAAAGAGCTACAAAAAAGTAGCATCTCTGTGGTCTTTAAGGAACAGATGGCATCAGAACTAAAACATGCCGAATTCACTTGGAATTGCTTGGGAAAAGCAAAACAATTCATTTAAGTGAAGAGGGTATATTTATCACAGTGTAAAAGCACAAAGGGGCATTGCCCAAGTATACTTGGGATGAACTTGAAGACCGCTTAATGGTAAGAAACCTGACAAGAATGTTTAAAAATATTCAGCGAAAGTTTTAACTGAAATACCAAGGGCACCACATGAACATCTGGGAAGTCATGAGGCAGACAACAACTTCTAATTTTGAGTTAGACATGCTTTTTTTGACACCTAAAATTGTAGCACAAATGTCTGTAAATGTCAGTGAGATAATGTCACTTCAACTGGTTGTCTTTAAGAAAAAAAAAAAAAAAAAAAAAAAAAAAAAACCTTTAAACGAAATTTCTTATGCACAAACAATAATTCACCACCAACCTAAACCGGTTATATCACCCTACAGAATATCACCCACGTCTTAAGTATTCTGTCCATGACATATGGCTGAAACTCATATAGACAGGACAGAAGCAAAATAATATTACTTTGAAGGTCATGTTCTTTACTCTTGGGAATTTGACAGGCCAAGCATAAGGGTCAAAGGATCAATAGCTTCATTATAGGAATAGTTCAATCAAAATTGAAATTCCAGCCAGTATTTCTCCCTTCCATGAACCACAAAAAAGGACAAGTTTTGTAGAACTGTGCGTTGCTCTTTTTCATACAAATGAAACCAATGGTGAAAATAGAGCGCTATAGTGATGTTCTACATTAGTGCCCAACTTTTTGGCAGCTTGCTTTAAATGACAAGACTTTTTTCTACCAAAACATCTATTAACATGACATTTCGCAAAACAAATGAATTAAAGCTGTTTTGCTGAGTGACTGAATAAACGCCAAAATGCAGGGTTTGATTTTCTGTCACAACAAACCCTTGGAATTCATTTTCCACTTACTTACATGGAAAATCAAATTGTGAAATTCCAAATCCTGTTGCTATCTCAGTTCAAATTTGCACACTGAAAAAGACTTAAAAAGACATTTTCTATTCAATTGTGACTTGTGAATGGTGCAAAAACCTGGCAAACAATTCACTGTTCACCGTTCACTGCACACAAAACTCAAGTACATACGGAGGGAAGGATTCTAGCTGACCAATCACAGCGCTTGCAGGCTCGACACAGAAGTATAATTTAGCCTTTAAACCACAGCCTACGCCGTGGCCTTACATGCACCTCTCCAAAAATCTAATCGCAAAAATTGATCGCAAATGCTGTGATTGGTTTGCTAGAACCCCTCCCTCCAAGTGTACTTGAGTTTTGTGTTAATGTGCACTTTAATATATTTTAATGTTACATCTTCTATAAAATAAACTGAAGCAAAGAACAAGTGTCTTTTCATTTAGTATACTAGATAGCAATATACATCAGTAGTTGTCCACGACAAACAGTGTTTATCTGCCGTGAAACAAGTCCTTGTGGAGATGTTAAGAATGCCATCTTCTTTTTCCGTTGTTGTCTCCTTTTTATAGTTTTATAATGCTTCACCACTTCTTCTTCGGCTTTTGTCGTGGTACTGCAGGTTACACCAGCAACTTGCCAGTGGACACTACATTCTAGCAGTTTGCATGTGTACTGCATGTAGACATGGACAACGACGCAGAAGTATACATTAAAACTGATGAATAGCCTACGGTGTAACAGCTACGGTGTAGGTCAGGCGGAGAAGTATAAATGCATTTAAGCTTCATTTTTGTTTCAGTATGGGAGTCTCAAAGTACATATTCATTACACATTTTCCAAAGAATCCTCCAAACAGGCCATTCTGCTTTGAAGATGGTTATAAGAACAGTTTTCTCATCTGCAGTAAGAGTTTCCTTCTAGCTTCCTTCTTTGAAATTGCAATTGAATGGCACACCTATAACGGAAGAAGCTGCTCTGATACCTGTGCCAGACTCTACACCATGTCCTTGAGAGAGATCACTGTGTTTGTCTACGTTAACCACCTATTAACTTTGAATGAGTCATAATGTGAATATTCATGAGTATAAATAAAGACAATATCCACTTAAAGTTTAGATGCACTGAATAATTCAGAACTACTTCTAAACCTCAAAATGAATTCTTAGGTAGCATATGTCTACACCCAGTTTAGAAATCAGAAACAGATGTGTAGGTTTCTTAAAAACCTCCAGTTATTTTTATTCTTGCTCACCAAGTCTCTTCTGTAATTTCCAGGGCTTTCCAAAGCTGCCATTGTAAAAGCTGGCATGTGTAATCACTCATAATGGACATTGTACTTCATTCATACACCTTCATTCAATCAGACCATATTGTACAGTCATAAATGCATGTACTGCTCACATGGGGAAAGCACGGGCAGATACAACAGTCTGAATGAACTCCCCAGATGGTGTCCCACATTCATGCCCAAAAAGAAATTGTAAGGGAATAAGAAATAATGTTAATTACCGTAAACAAAATCTGTGTCAGACACACTGATATATTTCATTCCAAGTCAGTGGGCTGGGCCCGGCTTCATGATTATGCACACTAATTTTTTTATTATTCTCGACCCCCTTCCTTCTCTCTGTGATCGCTTTACGAGCTCAGCAGAACTGCTGTCACAGCTGCCATTGGTGGCCCTGTTATCTCTTTGTGTTTTGCAGAAAAGGAAGATTAGGCATTAAATATATCTCCTTCCATCATGCCACTAATTGTTCCTTAACTCGCTTCCTACTCAGTAAAAGCGCTGAGCCTCATACAGATGATAATGTCACACTGCATGAATTGGGTGTTGATTTGATACACAAATGTAATTGTTATGTTTAATGAGGGCAGGCGACGCTACGGGGTGAAGACGGTTTGTTTAAGTCTTTAAAAACTCTTCCATCTGTAAAAGAAACGGAAAAGTTTAAAAGTTAGCAGTGGCTTAATACATCAAGTCTGGAAATTTTTCTTTTCTTTTCTTCCAAAGTGTGCACCCATGACTCAATCCTTTGTTATCATCAGCAATTTGATATTATTATTATTTGTATTTTTTTTAACAACTGAATAGACTAATGTGCATTGATTTTAAATGGCTCTCTATTGCCACTGTAGTTGTTTTTCTTAAGAAGACCATACTGTGACTAACGAAACGGGTGACCAATTGGTTTTATGGTTTCTAACCAATTATGAGTTTATGTCAGCAGGGCTATTCAGGACTAATTATGCCAGACAACTGAGACTTATGTTACGGTTCATTTGCAAAAAGGATGTGAATTATTTAAAAAAGAAACAAAACAATGGAGAAGAAATGTGCCGTTATCAAATATTCTGACTGACGAACACACTCTCTCAACAAGTCCCTCAAGGTAGGGGGCTGCAGTCGAGATAACAGACATACTGCAGAAACACTTTCTGAATTAAAGTTCATTTAGGGACAGAGCCGGAGCAGTGTGGTGAGACATAGCCAATTATTGAGTAAGAAAGTACTGAGAAAGTACCAATGCAAAGAGAGAAGTAAAAAATAAATTAAGCCAAATACACAACACATAATGTGCATTTTAACAATTTACCTTATAATTTAAGAACCAGATCATTATGTCATCAGGTCCTTATGAGGTTCTAAACCTGTTTGGTATTATTTTTTTCACAAAAATTAGGATTTAAGAATCCTCACACTGTTCTTTCAAGCTAAACCATTCATAGTGTCTGTCAGCCACCGAAAAAAAATAACATAAAACACCACTCCATATTCCAAGTCCATTTAAGTCATAAAAAAGTTTTATGTGTAGAAAAGATTAATGATCACTGCTTCTCCTTCAGTGATCAAAGAGTCTGTGGGTTAAACTTGACAGCCAGACCCAAAGTCTGATTCATGAACATTCATTTTGCTACTCAGATAAAGAAACTTGCTGAAGAACCAGCCCAAAAGAATGATTCGTTCACAAATTGGACTGATTCAGTTCTTTGATTAACTCACTGACTTGGTATCAGAGCAGATATATAGACTACTTTCGTGTGTTTTTCTGTCATTTTTATATGCATGGGCATCATTCAGGTGGGTAAGGTTGAATCAATTACAGAATTTAAATTCTTTAATGAATTATTGCTTTAATTACAATTAATGGGAAATACAAATGAATAAATGCTGAGTGAAGAGGATGAGAACGATGATGTTGAAGCATGTGTGGGTTAAACATATCCAGAAGGGTGGTGACTTCAGCTTTGGTTATCATTTCTCCTTAGTGGGTTGAGAAAATGGAGGCTCAGTCTCCTGACCATACTGCAGTGACCTCTATTAACTCCAGTGCAGGGTGAAACCACAACCCATAGGGATGGACTATCCTCAGACTCTCCTCTCTTATGCACAGACATACCTGCACTGAGTCCACTGCTTTCTTGCTTTTGCATCTGTAATCAAAAGCATGTGGCTACTCTTTCGACAAGAAATCAATACAAAAATCCCTGTCTCTGGAATTCTTACACAGGCCTCTGCCAATAGCATTATTTATATCCAAAGCAAACATGAAGCATGAGGGGGAAATTCACTCAACAGCTGCAACACCTTTACGCACTCCTCAATCACAAAAAATAAAATATGTTATTCTCCAACCACTTATGATTCAGTTTAACCAGGCATTAAATGCTAAATTGTTGTAATTTGTTTCAGTGAAAATGGGGTTCCTTTCTATAAACATGCTGATTACCGATTATACCTTATTGAAAAAAAAACCCAAAAAAAAAAACACGGTGCTAGTAATATTACATTATTAGTGTTCTAAAGAAGAAATTGAAGTAAGCATTAGACGATTGGTAACCTAAATGTAAAATGATAAATTAACAAAAAATAATAATAGTATTCACTAAAGGAGGTAGAGTTTTTTTGCATTTGGCTCTCAAACTCTGGAATATCCTTCCTGATAACATTTGGGATTCAGACAAACTCTCTCTGTTTAAATCTAGATTAAAGACACATCTCTTTGGCCAAGCATTCAAATAAAGCATCTCATAATCTTGTACTGTAGTTATATCTGATCAAATGCACATTATTATTCTTTAGCTTGGATTAAACAAATTAATTGTACTTGGTTGAAACAGCAGCTACGCTAATTGCGTCTCTATTTGTCTCTCTGTTTCTGCCACGGGATTGAAATAATTCCTTGTAACTAGGAATTACACAAGCTTCAGTCTGGATCCAGAACACCTGAGAAGAGATGATGCCGGCCCCTCAGAGGACCTCAGATGATGCCAACCCTGAAACATCATACAGAATTGATTGCATCATAATAATTGCTGTCAAGTGTTTGTCATCTGTTTGGTTACATCTTAAATTGACTTATGTACATATATACATTAACTGAGTCACCACTGATAAGCTAAGTACTAATTATTGTAGAAACATTAATTTTCTGTAAAGTTGCTTTGCAAAGACATAAAATTGCATTGAATAAAAATAACAAATTAAGCAAATCAGATAAATCAGTCAGGCACAATAAACAGCAGTTCATTCTTAGTGAGAATAGAGAAAAATAATCATGACACCCATAAAGCTCAAATCTCACACACTGAAATCCTGCATTTTGCGGGATCTGACTTGGTTTGGTTTGTGTCTGAAACAAGTTTGTTAAAGACTGTAACTATTCATCATCCTGTGTATTTGTAAAACATATTCGTCACCGCCCACAACGGCTGCTGTACAGGTTCATGCCTGGCATCCACAGTTGCTTTTAATGACTATATGTTCAACGTAACAAGGCTCTAAGCCGTTTTTGGCCAACCATGGGGCTTTTACAATGACGCAGGCAGATAGACAGAAAAGTCCAAGTATGTTGATATAACGCCAACCGCCCCGTGAAAATATAAGACCACCCGAGCTAAGAGCCTATTCACTGACTGACAACACAACCCGTCCTTGACCCCGAACCACAGCACCCCGCAGTAGGACAAAAAGTGACTCCAGAATGGGTATAGTGATAAAAGAAATCTAAAATGCACGGTGTCATTTATCTGACTCGTCTATACGTAAGGCATAAAAGGCTTTTAGTGGCTCTAATTGGGCTTCTTGTAACCATGACGCTGCCTCATAGAAGGCTGTGATGTATTCAGTGCGAGCTACAGTGAAATCTCTTACGCTGATCAAAACAGATGTTGCGAATAGATTTAGAGGAGTCATATTGCTGCCTCGAGGGAAAAATAAGTGCTGCTGACGTGTGGCAGAACATCACAGGCACCTATTCAGCACCTCATTCATACCCTGTAATGACCCTGATATGAGTAGCTCAGTCAGACCGAGTTTATAAGGCATTTACTCAGTTTATATTGCTTTTATTGTGTAATGTCTGAGCCAGATCTACTTTGGAGTATTAAGATGTATTCTTCAGCGCAAGTCCACCCAAGACTTTTGACATCTGGAACAAATGGTTTAACAAGATCAATTATCCGCACCATGTCTCTTATTGTGTTGTTTAATAACCTGCGTGTCAGAAATCCTATCTGCTTGTTAAGTAATCCAATAGCCAGGCAAAGACATCAGCGCTGCATTATCATGTCTGAGCATCAGGACAAACAGAATTATGCACAGCCTTTGTGTGTGATCATGGGCTGTCAGATGCACTTCAGCGAGAGGACAGTTCCTCACAATTTACTGCACATCCTTGCTCTTGTTCCGATAAGAGCAAACACAGGCAATGTGAAAGAGAATGGAAGAAACGATAGAGGGAAAAGGTGTTTTAAAAGTGCATTCGGAGAACTTGTGGTTTGTTAAACTAATATAAATGTATGGAATGCAGTTCATTTCAAAGAATTAAATAAAGTATTTAAGGAAATAAGGAATAAATAAGGAATTTAATGAAAAAAAAGATAAATAGTAAAGGAACTAGAATTTATTGTGAAGTAATCTATTTGCCATTTCTATATTCTGGAAATGGCACGTTAATGTTTCTTGTATTATCACATTCAATTATGAATTACATCAATTACATACATAACAGCCTATATTTTCAATTCAAAATGGCAACAATTGAAATAAATAAATAAAAAGAGTTAGTTTGCTTCAGTAGATATTACTGCCATATTTAACTTTTCGACTGTAAAACATTTGTCCAAAATGAAATGTTTATCAGCTTACATTTTACCTCGCACTTTTGCATCACACTGGCTGTTATACTTGTTTTTTTGTGTTTGTTTTTTACAATAAAGCCTGGCATCGTTTATTTGATTGGCGATCTCAAGTATTTTGACACTGGCAGGCAGTAGACTGCTAGAGTTAGACCGCTGAGATAATCCAGCCTAAAACTAACTTGTCTAACTTTATTTTGTTTTTTTTATCTTAAGAACAAACAGAGCTGTGCGTAATGGGGTGCAGCATCTAGAATGCCAAATACTGGAAGGGGACAACTTGGACATGTTTGATTATTTTAAGGCGGGGGGGGGGGGGGCTTGAACAGAAGTTTGGAACATAACAAGAAAAGACTTGTGAGAAGTTAGATAAAAGAGAGAGAAATAGGAAATAGAGAGAATGGGAATGTGGAAGGGCAAGTCAACACAGAGGAGCAGGTGGGCAGACCCATTGGAGCAATCCTAGAGTTGCTCCTCTCCAAAACAGGAAAAGCTGCACACAGCTGCCAGCACACATGTCTCATTTATAAGCATTTTACATGCATATGTGTGTGTGTCTATGTGTATGGAAGGCAACAGCACTCGTTGCATCTAGAGAAAATGTCACCAGTCTGGCAAAGTGGGCTGGAACAGCGAGGCAATGGTGAATATGATCATTTAGGGAGGGCTTGATATTTTTAACCTGCTGGTGGGAAAATGTGCTCATTAAAAAACAAAGACAGAAGGAGAAGGCAAATTGGTCCCATTTATGGCCCCCATTCCCCTCTCTCTTCTTCATTGTCTTGCTTGTATGTTTTGCTGCATGCGGCGCGGTGAAAATGCAACTGATTGTGTTGAATGTGTTGAGAGGGAAAGATGCTCCGTGCCCAGCAGGGGGATGTGGATGACATATGGAAAACAATACGTGCTCGGAAGAGACAGAGAAAAGACAGAGACATGGAAATAGAATGAGAAAGAGGGAATGATGTTGGAGACAAATACATGGTTAAACTTGCCTCCAGGCTGAATGCTCGATGGTCACTATGACCACGTTTAAAAAAAAAAAAAAAAAAACTTATTGTGTGCTACACTTTAAACTTAGGTATGCATGATCTGAGCAGTCCATGTCAGCAGATGTTATATATGGCTTAAGTGGCATCTCTCATCCTTCCATTTTCAACTCTGACCCTCCATAGAAAAAGCATGCAAGTTTAGAAAAAGTAAAAAAAAAAAAAAAAAAAAAAATGCCTGGATGGATGCCTTGTGTAGAAGCAACACAAACAATCTCCTATATTTTACAGTAATAATAGGTATTTTGTCAAATGTCACAAAATAAAAGAGACTTGTAAAATTAAACTAAATAGTAGAGTGCATATAATTTGTCCTTGTTTTGTGAATTTACTGACCTTTCACCCAAACTCCTTTGAACTCAAATGGAAAAAGACTTTTGTTTGAAAACTTGAAACCCTTTGTTTGTTGAAATAATATTTCAATACATAGTAAAAATGCATACATAGTAAAAAAAAAAAAAAAAAAAAAAAACCATGCATGCATACAGGTACATGAATGCATGTTGGTACAGCTTTTGCACACAAAAATGAACAGGAAATTGTCTCTCTTTAATTTCAGAAATATAATGAATGAATGAATGATGCATAATGTGCATTAAGCCTGATACAGCAAAGTAGCTGAGAAGGAACTGTGAAATTACCATCTCTTAAATTTTTGTATGCACATATGAATTGATTTCAAGTTAGCAATGTTTCTCTCCTACACAGACTTTTTTTTTTTCCTGAGCGTCCTTCATAGCATTTGAAGCTTAATTTGATGAGCAGTGGTATTTTGGTGTACCTTTTATCAGCCCGGACGCTTTATTACCTCCGTCATTGGACGGTGGGGTGTAATTCTTAAGGGAGATTAAGGAACAAGGGTCAAATGACATATCTTTAATGAGCTTTTCAGCTTAGACATCAAACTAGCCTATCTGTTTCAACACCTCTCCGATTAAGCACTTAATTAGGGACTGGCATTTCCCACTTAGCCTTTCTATAACATCTGGGTTAAATTTGTCTGATTTGGAGGCTTTCATGCCAGTAATTATTTCAACCTTTCGTAAATGTCACCAAAGCTGAGTTCTAAGAAACCACACTGGGGCCTCTCCTCCAGAACAAGTCCAGTCATTAAATAAGCAGCCACCCATGGACGTTCCAGAAACATCTGCCTTGCTTGACAAGGTCTGGAAATGGTGTTTACCCAACCAGGATGATGTTCCATGCTCATTATGTTGTCATATGAGATCTCTTATCTCACACAGAAGGGGGTGATTATGTGTATGGAGGATTGGTGGTAACGAAAACCTGCAAACACTGACTTCTGAGAGGATTACGCATGTTCTCCAGTGTTCCTCTTTTCATTTCAAGCACAGAGGTTTACAGAAAAGATCATGCCAGGCATGCTGAAAAGGAAAAACAAACACGTGTTAACTAAATACTGAGCATTAGAAAAAAATCCATGCTGAGGAACTGGAGAAGGAACATCTGAGATGCTCAATGCTGAGCCCACCTCTCGCTATTGCCAAATCTTAGCAGGCCTTACGTCGTGAACTCCATCCCTTTCCAACAACTACACTTCTGTTAAGGTCATATTGGTGAATTTATGAATTATAGATGGATCTTTCCTTGTAGGAGATGCAAAGTTGCCCTGGGGTGCACGTTATGATACTGTGTATGCCTCCGGGCAGCATAGTTTGATTTAACCCACTGTTTATGAACAACATCTCTGCAATGATATTAAACTTCATACCAGCCAAAAGGAGTTACAAGACAGTGCCCAACAGTCACCACTACACAAACTACAGTTTATGTCCTTTCATCTTCTGGTAAACAACACACATGAATAATAAATTCTTCTTCTTCTAAGTCTGTCTTTTCATTAATGACATTGCCACAGGCAAAAAGTCGTGAAGGAAAAGACACACACAATGACCAAGTCAGGCAAAGTCACGAGCGAAGGTGGGGGGTCATTTTAATAAGCTGTCTGCCTGCAGGCAATGTATGAGACAAACCAAATCTACAAAAAGTTTCCACTCAAGAAGTTTCATTAACATTTCATTTAGGTGTTGTTGTTTTTTATCCTTTCTGAGAGTGTTTCTTATGCAGAAGTGAAGAAGGCAGAAATGGAGTAGCGTGTCAGATTTCTAGACTTTGTCTAAAAGACTTGCACTGACACTAATTTACAAACTGGATATTGCTTTGATTTCAGTGAAGGCAGCTGCATTATTCATGGACACTCTCTCCGATATGTTTACTGTTCTTTTTTTTAAGATTTTGGATTTATGTCTTAACCTCCAGCACTTACTTGTGATACATTACATTCATTACAATTACTAATGGAGCCTGGGATAAGAGCATTGGACACATTTGTAGTCATGGCATATAATGCTGTTGTCATAGTGTGCCGTGATGTGGTTAAACGGATCGTAGTTGATCCGTGATCTGTATGTACCAAGCAACGCAGTTCAGCACGCATGTGATCAGTGTATTAATTGCAAATTTTAACCATAATACATAATAGATTATAAGTTTATCATTTGTTCGTATTTACACAAGCAAGCAAATTTTAAACAATTCCAGAGAGAAAATGTGAAAAAGAACTCGAATCAATTCTCGCACGCTGTTATGACAAAATACCCATCTCGACAATCATACAGGTAAACAGCAATATTATGTCTCAAGTGAATGAAAACAGCTGAGAAAGAAATCGGATGTGATGTGTATCATTATATCGGATCCGTGCATCAGGTCTTAAAGGAACAGTGGCCTATGAATACTTCTGCTGTCTAGGGTTGCCTCCTAATAGTGGACTAACCGTTAGGCGACCAGAAGGGGTTTGGTTGACCAAAATTGTATAAGTCAATTAGTGACACTGGGAAGAACATCCAAACATTCGCCTATCATTCATCGACCTCAAATATGGCTTATCATCTGAAATATGTAAGTATTAGCAACTTTAAATGGCCGCTCAATGTAATGTTAACCTAGAGAAATGTGCGCTGTTCAAGTATCTGTGTGGAGTGTGGAGGCTGAACAGAAGCGCTCACTAGAGGACAGAATTAGGCAACAGTGCGATCAATTTTTCCCAGGTTGACGGCATTCATACATGTTTTCTCTGAGGAGCTGTGCCGGTGACCGGTGGAAATACACATAAAGGATCCTAAGAGGGACACTCATATGGGCACTAGCCTCACACCAGATTACAGGAATTAACTGGCTAAAAGGCCTGGTGCTGGACGCTCTGCAACATCTGGCCACCAGATTTCTGGAGGACTTGACAGGGTCTGCTTGGTTAGGGGACTCTCTGTAGAACTAGGCATCCAGGACGTTGCAAGCCAAACCTGAACCAGGCCTGTCAGTGCCACTACCCATTTGAGGTGAGAACACAGGAGGAAACCGGTTCGACATGCAAGCTATAGAACCTATGGGGATCACCCAGCCCGCAGCTTTCTGCTAGTAAGGGATCACAAGCCAGGGCCCAGGATGATGCGACACCCTTGGTGGAGTGAGCAAGCAGCCTGAGTGGGCAGGGCACACCTTGTGCTTCGTAGGCCAAAGTGATGGCATCCACTATACAGTGGGCCATCCTCTCCTTGGAGACAGCGTTCCCCTTCTGCTGTCCACCATAACAGAAAAAGAGCTGTTCTGAAGTCCTAAAGCTCTGAGTTCTATCCACATGTCGCAGTGTGCTTACAGGACAGAGCAAAGCTAGGGCTGGGAATGCTGTAGGGGCAGTGCTTGCAGGTTCACCACCAGGTCCCTGAAGGGAGTGGTAGGAACCTTGGGCATGTAACCAGGCCGGGGTCTCAGTGTTGCACTGGAATCAGCCAGCCCAAACTAAAGGCACGATTCTTCGACCAAAAATTCCCTCAGGTCCTCCGCCCTCTTGATCGAGGCCAATACAGTCAGGAGTAGGGTCTTCATATAAAGAAACTTCATCTCAACTGACTGCAAAGACTTGAAGGGGGCAGCTGTGTGTCAGTGTGTCCATGCCGATCGTTTCTTCGGTTAGGGAGTAGAAAAACTGACAGTGGGTGGTTTCTGGAGATGCAAACAGATCTACCTGAGCAACTCCGAACTGTTTCCAGATCAGCTGAACTGCCTGGAGGTGGAGTCGTCACTCTCCTGGAAGTGCTGGTCCCACCTCGGGACTCTGCCATTGGGCCAGTTCTGAAGTGCCGTATCCCCGAACAGATACCAGCCGTCTTGTGTCTGTCCTGAGGAGTCTCCAGAGCGCCCACCCCCCTCCCCGGTGGAATTGGGAATAATGTCACACCCATCAGACTGTCTGTGTGTTTTTTCTTCCCCCACTTGCTCCATGTTATGTTTCTTTATGCCCATATTTGGTCCTTCCGGTTCCTGTCCTTATCATTTGTTCCAGGAGTTGCCTGTTCAGTTCTATTTGTTCCAAAGTGTGTCCCATTAGTTCTGGTGTATTTAAAGTGTTTCCTGGTTTGAGTTTTCTGTCCGGTTTTGAATGTCTGTGAATGTCTTTATCCCCTGCTACGTGTGCTCCTTCCTTCCTGTGAATAAAGATTGTTCTTTGTGTAAACTCCTACTTCTAGCTCCTTGGCTCCTTGTTCCAACACAGTATCACACCGTGACAAATATGGTGTGAAGTGAACTTATTATCATTTTAAACAAGAGACAATAATTCTTATATATATATATAATAGGGCTGTAACGGTACATGTATTTGTAATATATATATAATATATAAAAGGGCTTTTAGTACGGTGCACGTGTGCACTGAATGACTGAATGCAATATTTTGTGCGAAACAAAGGGAAAACATTCAAGTTTCCACACGAACATATTAAGTGGCGGAAGTCTCCGCATTCAGCACAAATCCTGCCCTGCAACTGATTCTAAAGTTTTCAAAAGGCATCACGTGAGTGTAACATCACTACAACTAGGAAAAAAATTACCCTTATTCAAATGCAGCTCCCGTGGGCCTTTATACAGACCTTTCCTCTTAAATCCGATCGGGCCAACGCTATAATGACACTATAACGAAATCTGAGCGATCTAAAAACTGAAACAGTTGTTGCTGCACTTTACACTTTGGAAAAGTTATATATATATATATTTTTTATTTTTTCATTATATTTTATTATGTGATATTGGTTTGAGACAGAGTATTTTATTTAGTGGAGAACTTTGCAGCAGTATTTTATTTCTTATTCTTTTTTTTTATTAAAAAGTGTAAACAAATTGTCTAAAAAAAAGTATAGTAATAAACAACCTGCAGTTTAATGTTTGCATTTCTTTCCCTTACTGTACCGAAAATGAACCAAACCATGACTTTAAAACCGAGGTACGTACCAAACCGTGATTTTTGCGTACCGTTACACCCCTAAAAAAAATATATATATATATATATCTATATATATATATATATATATATATATATATGCAATGAAAGGAGAAATTCCTATTTTTCTATAAACCTTATTTTCATACAATATGTAAATAATGGCTTGGGAGTTGTGTAAAGTCTATAAAAATGTTGAGCTGCAAAAGAGAGAGAGTGAAAAAAAAACATTGCATAGGTTAGGGAAAACATGAGTGTACATGTAATTTTATTGGTTGAACCATAACTATTCCTTTACTTTTATACATTACAATGCTCTAATGTCCAAGGGAAATCACTGAATGTATATACCTCAATTTTTTTTATGTCACTCACTTCAAACCTACAAATTTAAGTGCATAAAGAAGAAGTCAACAGAAGAAATTATGTGGGCATCACTTTGGCTGGAGGAATTTTTCCATATGCAGGGCAATGACACGGCTAGTCCTTATCAAAGGCAGTCACAAGGAGCCAATCAGCCACATGCCTCCTGCCAGATTTACCAGTCATCATGAGTGAGAAAAAGCATGAGAATGGAAGAGAGACCCATTCTCATTTACAACCGGCCTCATCTCCATGTCTGTACACTTATTAAGACCGCTGGCTGGAGCGTGCCAAATGTCTCTCTCCCAAAGAGACACGCCAAGCTGACCGCTATAATGTGTACAGTACTTGTGTGAATGAAACCTGAATCACCAAAAAGGTAAAAACATGCAAAATCTTTCCTGATCCTATTGTTAGCAATTCTGTTAGTGATTGGCTTCACAGTCTTCCCAAGAGAAAATGAAATGTACTGTATAAAACAAAATGTAGTGGCATTTGGCAAAAATTGGATAAAGATAATAAAAAATGAAAGAAAAGCAGTAGCTACATCTAATGAAATTGTGATATGGATTTGTGTATGTGAATATGAAACTGCATGAAGACTGCTATTTAAATACAACGTCTGCTAATTCTGCGCAGTTTTGTCTACGCAAGCACTCTTGACACTTTCTGGTTTTAGTAATGTCTCAAAGTAATAATAATAATTATAATAAACTTAATAATACAGTTTATTAAATAAGATTTTAATAATAAAAAAACTATCATACAGTTTTTGCCCATATTTTAATTTAAACAGTAAATCTCTGTTGTACAGTTTAGTACTTTGCAAAAAAAAGTTAATAAAGTGTTCTCATTTTATTTGATTACATTTTAAAAGTCAGGGAGCATTCATTTGACACCATTTCTATATTTCTGAGGATAATATTTGTATTAAAATAAACTCATTATGAAAAAAACAGACAACACAGGTTTTCAGAAAAATTAAATAAATAAATAAACCATTTAATAAGGCACTATTATTGCTGAAATTGTAATGAATTATTTAAATTATTAACGTTTCATGAATTCAACTGATTAAACATCATTTTGATTACTACAGTAATAAATAGTTATAGTTATGAATTATTTTTCCCTTTTTTAGCTATTACGACTCTTCTGCAGTTATGGCATCATCTCTACACAAAAAATAAAAAATAAAAAATAATAAAATAAAAACCAGAACAGAAAAAATAATAATAAAAAAAAAACCTTGGAAAACATTCCAATACGTAAACAAAATACAACCACATCAGTGATAAGCAGACTTGAGATTAAATGTGTGACATGATGCGTGAAGAAAAATAAATTACATATAGTCAAATAAATGTCATGTGAACAAATTCTTTTTGTACGTGATATTAAATCAAGTGCCGTGAAAGAAATGCAATTTTGTTCAATCAAGCAAAGTGTTACTAAAAAGTAAATACAAATGTTATTTAATTGTGTGTATTTAGGATTCATACAATTCTAGCAAAGAAAGTACTAATTATATATATATATATATATATATATATATATATATATATATATATATATATATATTAAAATGTAATTTCCACTGCAAAACAACATCTACAGTATGATGTGGTGAAAATGTTCATGACATTCATGAGGGGGAAAAAGATTTAAATATTTTTTATTTTATGATTTTTTTTTTTTCATTTGTTTTTTTTTTTTTTCAGGAAAAAAAAAATAGAAAAGGCATTGAGTCCTTGAGGCTGCATTTCGTCCCTTTATTCAAGTTTACAAGATGCTAACCTTGCCTGGAGCATGCTCTAAGGTATCAAACACAAGGATATCTAAAGTGAACCCACTTTCTTGTGAAAAAGGTGAGATGTGAGATTTCCCCCCTGTTAAGATAAAGGGCAAGGGTAACAGGATACTCAGTCAGTAATTGGAAAGTCAAAGGACATCTAGATACAGAGGCCTAGTCAAACTACAATTCAACTTTGCTTTAAGCACTTTATAGATCATTTCATAAACTGTAAATATTAACTGCTATTATGCTACCACTACATCAAAGTCTATGAATAGAGCACATTTAGCAAACTCAGTTTTCAAAGGTGAAGGAGAGAAATAACATTCCCCAGACTCAGGGGCATATGCAGGGCTTTATAAATGATAAGTTCCCAAAATTGAGCTTGCTGGGGATGGGTTGGGTTTAATATAGTCTATCATTTTGAAGTAAACAAAGGGTCCACTGATTTTTATGAATAATTTTCTTAGACAAGTGAATTTACTGAAGGCTACCAGGAAAGCAAGATAAGTTTATTAAATTAATTTACAATATATGATGAAAATGGCCTTTCTTTCTCGTCTCATCACACTATTTATGAATTACACTACATATTCAAAATGGTGAACATTTTCTTGTTTGCATCCACGATTATTTCTGTCAGCCGTTTAACATTTCTGTTAACAGCTGTCAAATACTACTTGTACTTTAGCAACTTGCATATTACCACAACTCTACGATTGTTAACTGAATAGTCACGCTGAAATTCATGCTCAGCAGTTTTTGTGAACAAAGCCCTCCCAGTCCTACTTTGATTTAATTTGGTCATCTCAAACATTTGGACACTGACAAACAGTGTTAGACCGCTAAGGCATGATAGTTATGTTCTGTATCCTCACAGCACCAAAGTACAAATATTTCAAAAACTGTATTATACAGAGGTCTGAACTGAGGAGTACTTCGATAATGCTGGTGATTCCACTTATATATATATATATATATATATTATATATATATATATATATATATATATATATATATATATATATATATACATACAATATTCATCTTCAGTGTAAAGAAGAATTAAAAGAAAAGTAACCCACATCTTAATAGCATGAATTTACATTTATATTTCTAAGTTCAAAAAGCTTAGAAACCAGCTACTACTACCCTTAAGCTCAACCTTTCTTTAAAAAAATAATAAAATAATTGCACTTTTTGACAGCTCTTATATCCACACAAATAAAAATATTCTCCAAATATGGAAGTTCAGTTGATTAAATCTTCATCTAATCAGGGTATGATTAAATTCATAACTCTAAACTTCCCCCTTACAGAAACAGATTCCTAGCCGGTGACTGGCAAAGGCCTATTGTCACACCAAGAGACACAGTAAGAAAAAAAACGGAGAGAGAGAGAGAAAGAGATAGGGAGGGAGGAAAGTCTTTTATTGTCTCCCCTGTAGCTCATTAGGCTTCTAGCTGTCCTGGAGGAGCAGCCACCGTTGACAGGGAAAATAAAGAGCGGTTTACAGGGCGCACAGAGGGAAAGGGGAAAAACAGGCCAACCTTGCCGCTCATTATCTGCAATTCACCTTCAGCCTCAACATTTTTTCTTAATTAAAGACGAATTGAAGTGCAGGGGGGGGGGGGGCAGTCGACAATAAGCTGCAAAGAATCCAAAAGACTTCGGTTTGCTGAGTTAAAAACAAAGGAGAAAAATATTCCTCCTCACTTGCTTGAGATTAGAAGTCACTCTCCTCACTCTATTAGATATCAAATTTAATAAACATTCACGTCACTACAGCAAAAATACATTATTGATTTTCTTTTTTGAAATTCAGAAACACAAAGCAAAGCGACTTCGGTCGCTGCAACCACAAGCGGCAGAAATTCGGCACAGATTTTATTCCGTACTACTGAGCACAGCAGAGCCACCGCCCCGGCGGTTGCGACTCAGTCGGTGTTGTCAAGAAAGCGTGCGAGTGCCCAGCAACTCTAATGCTCTATAAACGGCATACAAGAACTGCATACTCCCCCCTCATCAGACCGACAGGCCGCGAGAGCTTTGAGCCGTGACCTGCAATTGTCCGCAGGAAACCTTCACAAAGTGTGCGGCTCTTTCCACGCTTAGGTGACTGTTAATGCCATGGTGTGGAGTGTCAGAGTGGACGGATGATGACTTCTCTGTATCAGCCGTCATGCAGAAGTGTGCCGCTATCAAAGTCTGCAAAAGTACTCCCGCTATTGTTGCGAGTCGCAACAAGTTTGGAAACTTTGAAAAGGGAGCTCAACTTTCCAATTAATCTGGCAGTTTGGCGCAGAAAAAAAATTGAAACTAAATAAAAAATAATGTGACAGGATGATGGGTGTAATTGGTCACACTTAAATGAGCATCCAATAGCCGTGCCAATCAGAACAATTCAGGAACATTCCATTATTACGGAAGCAATCACAACTCATTGGCATGGGGTTCCTTTCATTCCAATAAATGGCTATTCAGGTGGCTTCCGTGCTTCGTCGGTGGGAGCTGATGGCATATATTTTTGCCATTAATGCCTTGGACGTCCACAGCCGCCCTGGCTACAATCAAGAATTTCTGGAGAGAGGTGATGACATGCTGTAATTTAGTACTCTTTGTTTCAAACAAGAGGCCTCTCGGCCCTTTATAGACAGACAAAATGAGAGCTCCGTCAAAGCTGCCAGCTCGTGTTTCCTTGTCTCCAGTGAAATGAGTTTTAGAGAGGCTTTCATAGAAGTCAGAAAGACGAATGTAATTAGGACGGCAGAGAGCAGCAGAAGTTGCATATCTCTCTGTGTTATTAAACATGCCCTGATGTGAAAGTACGGCCACCTGTGTATGCGAGAGAGTGAGAGCGAGAGAAAAAGAGACACATGCTCACCTAATTCAAAGTTATACGTACAATAAATTTATTGTTCCAAATAAGTTAACATATTAGTCCGCCCCGACCCCAGAGGTCCTTTTCTTTGCAGCGGCGGTTCACAAATCTCACAGGACTAGTGAGAAACGAAATTGTCTTTAGCATCTACGCAGCCTGCAGACAGTCTTATAACAAACGCAGGATGTGTCAAGCGTTTTGCTAATGGTGAGGAGAGGCATTAAAAAAAGGGGGGCAAATGATGATAAAATAGACACTTTCAAAAGAAGAGGCGAGAATGAGAGACGCACAAGAACAAAGGAAAGAGAAACACGGGCGAATGTCTTATAAAGGGCATTTATGATGGATGAGGCTATATTTTAAAAGGCCATGCTCATTTCATTGATAATCTTTTGCTCTGATCAATATTGTAAAATAGACCAAATGGGCAAAAAATAGACTGCAGATGCTTTTCATAAACACACGTTTGCCCTTGTGAGCGTTCTTCAAAAACTTCACTGCAATTAACTTTTACGGTGTCGTTTTTAAGCACAGAGGAACTTGTGAATAAAATATGATGTAAAATTGTATTTGTGAGATGAATAATGAAACAGGAGAACCAATATCTTGAGGAGGTGTCTGCAGCGTAACAGCTTCTCTTTGTAATCATATATTTCCATACATGTTGTTGATCTAATATTTGCCTCACTCTGACCATCTAAACCGGACGGGAAATGAGGGGTAAGACAAAGACATTCTTGTTCTCAGATACTGTGGATTACAAGCAATAACCTGTGAACTGAACATCTAATACACCTCAAAAACAAAGTTTTACACATCTGTTGGCTTTGGTTTCACCAATCCTGCCTCCCAAATGAGAAGAGCTTATTTAGAGACATGTACGGACAGTTTCCATAAAAGAGTACAAAATCAATATTAACCATCTTAGACAGAGAATTCTGAATTAATTTATTTAGGTTTGAGCATTACAAAAAAAATTTGTAATGGCAACTGCTTTAAAAAAAAAAATCCCAATAATTTAAGAAAAATAAAACAAATGTAATATTATATGCAATTTTACCTCAGGAAAACTGATCTTGTTTAAGGATTTTGAGCTTAACTGGAAAACAAAACAAATACAGATTTTTATTTTAAGTTATAAAATAATTAAATGAAACAAATCAAATGCATAAGCATTAACACTGCTTTCAAAAGCCAAACAATGGGTGTGTTGGAATTGATGTGCGAGGTTCATTTTTGATTGCTTGTGTCCGCTGATGCTTATCTGACTTCTGAATGTCCTCTCGTGCCCTCTCCTGGAGCCTGAAGGAACAGACTCTCATCTAATCAGCAAACCATATTCCAAACCATGGATGATGTGCTCTTATTGCAGAAAAGGTCGTGGGTATTACGACAGGTAAAGAGTCCCTGTGGACGGGTAAGGTTTGCTCTTGTCACCACGATGACTGGAGAGAAGCCTCTCAGCACTTATTAGGAGACTCAGACACATGACCTGATAGAGGAAGGTGACATACACCTCAGCGTGTAAACTGCAGGGGGACTGTGGAATCAACCCACGGAGAACAGTGTGTGGCCTCCGTGTTCACATACAGTCAAACGCATACTAACGTGAACATGTATATACACACACACTCATTAATTCTGTCTGTATGACTAGGCCAAATTATGAACAGCTCATGAATAAGCACAATTCTGCAACTTGATAAAAAATAAAATTGGATTGAAAAGTACAATTACAAATATACCATCAAATCCACAAAAATAAATAAATACGTAAATATTTAAGACTGCCCTATTTGTATAATAGGTCACTAACCAAAAAAGAAAAAAGAAATGTGCTTTTACATAAGTGCAGAAAGCTCTTTGGAAAATTCATAAATCATGTTGGAATAACATGATATGGTTTTACACTAACTTGTGGAGTTACCAAACCAGCGTTATTTAAGTATTAAGATACTATCCCATGTAGTTTAATTAGTGTTTTGAAACAGATATACATACATATCAAGTTTTTTTTTTCTATAATAACCCTGTTACCAAGAAGTTGTACTACCAATAATATTCTAAAATGTTTTCCCATTTTTCCAATTCAAATTCAAACTGAAGTCTCACTGGTAAAACATTTTAATGAGTAATTAAACAGATGCTGACCCCTTTACCAATTTTACTAAGCCCAAAATAATCACATTTTTAATTTATACTGCCATATTGCTGCCTACTCATAAGAAGAAAACATGATCTAACAAAGACATATCTTTACAGTCGCACAGGAGCTTCCCGTGAGCACCTAGAGAAAAAATTGCTAAAAAGAATGTATTCGCCATAACAAAATAATCCATTTTCACAGGCATGACAATGCCCACTTTAGTTATTTGATAAACGGGCGACTCAATAAATGGGTTGACCTGCATGCAAATGGCTGTCAATGACACATCACGGTCTCACAATCAGAGTCGCTTTTGTCTCGGCCTGTTGACCCGCAACACAATCAGCAGCTCGCACACATGAGAGATGCTGCGCTTGTTTACCTCCCTGGTGACAAGTCACTTATTTCCGACATCAAGAGCGAGACGCTCTGTCTGACACTTTACGGGGCTGAAGCTGCCCAGGGCCCTCTTGACAAAAAAAAAAAAAAAAAAAAGGACAAGCAAGGCATTTATAGAAACAGTGTTTCATCTCTTCTTCATTCTCTCACACCTTTCTTCCTTTAAATGAGCTGTCACATAAACCGCCGCTGCATTTGCTCGAACTTTCCCATGCAGAGAAACATCCACTACAAAGAACGAGAAAAAAAAAAAAAAACATGATAAAACAAAAATAAAACAATGCACCTGAGATTCATTTCAACTTCATCGGTGTCACTCGTGGTCGACGGTGATTTCCAACACACCCAATTAGTCTTACTAAATATAGCCGACAGCCTTTGTGTGCGTGTGTGTGTGTGTGTGTGTAGGAGTACTTGAGAGAGTGTGCCATGATGATGGTTACCATTGGGGAAGGTAGTTAGGGAGCGTGTTTGGGAATACACATCTCCTGGACTGCCAACATACTAGAGATTTAGAGCTGGGATAACAAGACAGAGAAGACATGGTCCACGGGCTACAGTCTTCAGCCACTTATTACCACCTACCACAGGCGTCAAGAGGAAGAGTCAAGCGAAAAATGTCTCTTCGTTCTCACTTATCATAATTATCTGCGCTTAAATGTAAATTTACAAGCTACCACTGTTATATAACAAGGTCTTGATTCCCCTCTCATCATTACACTGAAAGCTATGAAATGAAGGATAAAATATAAAGCAAGCAGAAACGGAGTAACAGCAGGATGTAAACGGCATTGATTTAATAATCTAAAATGCTTTAATAATATTGTGACATCCGAGTACATGCTGTTAGTGTGAACGTTTAATCTGCATACTTTGTCACCTTCACCTGGGGTGCGTCAGCCAACGCGTTTTATTTTATTACACTCAAATCTGTCTGTACAATAAACATACAATAAAGCACAGGTCTACTGCTCCCATCAGAACACAATGAGATGTCTTTAGAGGCGCCACTCATGCATAATGCATATTACACCAGGCCTTTCCCCCCGCAGACGGGAGCATGTGGTGGGTTTTATGAGAAGTCTGTAAAAACGAGTCTATGGTCACCTTTTGTCAACAGCCACAATCTGTTTATTTGGCTTGTTTCACACCCAGTGACCTTTGCTGTAATGGGAGGATGTTTAATGATTGTGTCAGCAAAGTTCTTATACAGTGACTTGGTGCTTTTAGATTCACCTGCTCAACCCCTATGGGCTTGATCTGTGGGTCACAATTTTCTAAAGAAGCCAATACAGGTTTTTTCAGGGATTCTACCGCAGTATTAGGCCTGTTTCACACAGCAAGCCTGGGGCGTTTTGGTCAAGGAGGCAAGGAAAGCAATGCAGCCTCAAAATTCTGAACAGAAAATCTGAGCACAATAAAACTAAATCAAATGTCAAACTGTTTACCTGTTAGAAAATCACTGAGACTTAAAAAAAAATATTTATATACTCACTGTATTAGTAGTTGTTTGTAAAGAAGTTAAAAATAGACTAATTATTAAATGATGTGACATCAAAAGTCTTTAAAAATTAAAAAAATGAATTCCATTCTGACATGTCTTTATTCCAAAACATTGTAAATATTAAAAGGAAATGCATTAAACATAGCATGAATTAGAGCTTTTTTATTATTATTATTTATATTATATTTCCGTAATAAATTTAATAAATAGTTGTGTGGCTATAGGCTACATTTCGTAGATGCTCAAAAAATATGTCTGTTGGGGTGAATCCTGATTATTTACCAATTGTTTGTACATTAATTATCTTTCTTATTCATTTAAAATGAAATTAAAATGTAGTTCATTTCAGTATTTTATATCATGGCTGATTAATAGGTGTGAATTTATGTATCAACTACATACTGGGGAAAAAAGATCTTATCATGGCTTAAATTCTACCTGTACACAGAATTTGTAACCTTTTCCATAAAAAATAATTAAACATTCTGTAACAGCTTCAATGAAAGAAGCTTTTTTAACTGTAAATCTTCTAAACGGGAAATTTCAAAAGCTTAAAGCAAAGGTGAAACTTTCTGCGAGCTCTTTCAAAAGCAGAGCTATGATGCAAGTCTCTGGAGCCTGTTTGTTAAATGCCTGAACAGTGGAGAAAAGATGGCTCTCTCCAGCATCGGTCCATCCTGACGGGCGCTGTGGGAGAAGAGAATGGTGCTGCGGTGCGGATCCACCAGCACTGCCATAAGACTTGTAAAACAGGTCTGATCAGGCCCCTCTCTCCTTCTCAACTCTCACGGCTTGACTGGCATGACACGGGAGGAGGCTGCTCAAAGAGTAGAACGTGTGTTCTTGTCAGGCCGTTCCGGTTTTCATGCTGGTATTTTCTAGCAATAAGAGGAAGAGGAAGAGCCGTTGATGCCGTGCCCGCCGACTGAATATTCAATCCTCCTTCATCTTCAGTGAAAGGTTTCATGATTTTGCTAAGCTGCAAACTGACAAGCGTGACCGGATTGATCCGTCACGCATGTAGAAACTCAAGATGCACAGAGTGCGCAAGATCAATTGCAGTGAGGGGCGGGAGAAATTAAGAGAGCATATGCTGAAGCAGCTCAACACATATCCTTTATACTGAAGACTGCAGGTGTGGTTGTAAATGTACTATTGCAGAATGTACTAAATGTACTATTACCACCACAGTATGCACTGGTTTTTAAAAATCATGAAAAGAATACAGGACACATCAATGATACACAGAACTAGAACACAAAATGGAATACTTCTTTCAACAAATAGTCTGAAATCCATTCGGTAACAAATGTCAATGAAATCACTAAAGAGAGATATAAATGAGTCAAAGACAAAAAAAGAAGGAAAAGACAATGGAACATTATTTCACCCACATTTTAACATTTAATTCTCCTATAAACCTTAAAAAGTATACACTTTAATTGCATTTAATGTGCTGTCTATGTATATAAAACTTTTTTGTGTTTTTTATGTGGATATTTAAATGACTTTGACCCAAATACAAAGAAATAAAACAGCTCCTGAACAAGTCAAAATTTGACAAATAAACTAATACTAATTGACAGACAAATTAATGTGCAAGAGGGACATTCAGCAACTCCCATCACAGCTTGTGATAATGCAAATTGCCAAGTAAACAAGTGCTATTGGACTCGACAGATAAGTATTTTTCAATCAACCTCACCATTTATTCACAAACAATCAATTCGGTAAACAGCAAATGCCCTTCATGGATGAAGCCAGTAGCTATTTTTTCTTTTCTCTCTCACAATCTTTCATTATGGATTTGACTATTGTGAGCTGTAATAAGTAATATGATTTTAATAACTTTAGCAAGGTAACAATCCACTTGGACTGAAGAGAAAAAAAAGAGCAAATAAGCATTTACTGGTGCATGCTGACGCCAATACATTTGCTGATGAAAGTGTTCGAACTTACTTTACTCAGACTCCAGATTATTCTTTGAACACAAAAAGATGTCTGATTGCTGGCCTACTTTCATAATAACACTAACATAGAGTACAAAAAGCTCTTACGCTTATGATTATATAATGCAGTGGAACAAAATAATCACGAATGTGACTGGGCACAGACTATTGCTGATCAGACACCATGCAGAATGTGCCAACGAGTTAGCGGACAAATCCTTAACCCTGGAAAAACAGGGTGGTAAGCCAATTGTGGCTTTGCACTGGTGCCACACCAAAGCCTGGTCCTAAGAGTGAGCAGGAGGGAGTTGAGCTCTCCTCCTGCTCCTCTGGCATCAGGGCATGCTGCTACATCACAATTCCTGGGTCGCCGCCTGCCCAAGATGAGCATTTATCTTCGGACAACATTATTGCCTAATTCAAACAACTGCTGCTGCGACAGCAGCACCAGTAAGATACATTTGGGGTTAGGAAACCTAATAAAATAAATAAATAATGAACGAAGGAAGACATTTATTTATTCATTGTCATCTCTACATTAGCAGTGGATATATCACACAACGGATTCTGATTAAACATTGTCATGTGGAGTAAATATTATAAATCAGAACCATTCTGTTTAATGGGTATGTCGAGGATTAGCTTGCATTATGAATCGGTTTGTAATTGACTTTTTGAATAAACTTTTTTAAAAATGTTCTCACCACATGTACAGCACCAACAGCCTTTCGTTAGAAATGTATATATAAAATTCTTCCTAATATGACATGATAAAATTGCAAATCAGTTGTTTTAAATGTGGGAACTGTATCACATTATTATACTTTACATTACAATGTACAGTATGAAATTGAATTTATTATATTAAGATTGTTATATAAGATTCATTTGGTACAAACATTATAGTACTGGTAATTTTAATGCAAAAATAAATAAATAATAGGTGAAATGAGCATGCACATTAAAATGTGAAATAAAAAACACCTACAACCCTCAAGTATTGGGCAATAACCCATAAGAGGCAGCTTTTCACTACTACATTTCTACTTACACCTTTCTTAAAATGTTCAAACCCCTGAGTTGAATGGCGTTTTCTGTCCTTTTTGAAAATGCACAAAAATCCCGCAATCCTGAATCTATGAAGCAAATTGAATTAACTAAGCACTGTGTATGCCCTTCTGTGTTTCCTGCTGTGAAAATTAACTGCAGAATCAAATGGAAGGTTTCCACATTCAATTAAAATCAATGTCCCTTCCCTGAAGTTGCAGCTTGCTGGCAAAGTGTCCTTGTGTCCATTAGGGTCTGATTAGTGGAGGCGTCTAATAAGCAATCCCTTCCACTTGCTGCAGAAATTATGAAGCAAATGGTGCAGAAGCAGAGGCAAATGAGAAAGTCAGCTTTTTTTTTTCTTTTTTTTTTTTTTTCAACCATGGGTGTTTATAAGCATGTACATATTAACCCTGAAGACACCCCTGAGCACAGATGACTGCAGATGAAAAAAAAAAAGATATATAAAGAGTTGCCTATAGGTAATAAGAACTAATTAAATCTGTAGTGAGTGACATATAACAATGGTGATCAAATGAAATTAGTAAAATGAAGTAAAATGAAATTAGATCATGTTAATGGGTTGTGAAGCATCTCTATTTCTAACCTACTACAACTGAATTTTAATCACAGAACAGCAAACTGCCAACAAAGAAAGCATTTGCTTTATTATAAAAGACAACACACTAAAAAGTATTATAAAAAGTAAAAATAATACTAATGATACAAAGGTAAAATAATGACAATTGTAATATTTTACAGCTATGGTTTCTAAAGAAGGAACATTTAACATTTCTATTGCAATATCTTTAAGCAATAACTACATACACTATGGGAGCACGACAGTGAAAACAGTCTGCTCTGTCAATTCTTTTTCTTTTTATTTTAGGTTTTCTTATTCTTCTGTTTTATGAATAAACTAATGCGTCTGTGATAAGATATACCATTGTTTTCATAAATATATTCCATATAGCAACCAAATGCATCTGCCTAAACACTGGTTTTTAATGTTTGGAGCGCTAGATGAAAGATGGTCAGGATTTGGACTGTGACTCGCTCAGTGAGTGATGCTGAACTTACTGCTGTGAAAACCGCTCTCAAGGCTTCTCCAGGAGTGATGTTAAATTTGAGTTCTCTGCTCTGTGCGCTACTGTATCGGGTAGGAGTGTAGCGATTGCAAGGGAATTAATAGCAGAGCATTCCTCCTCTCATGACTAGTTTGAAAGGACACCACAACAAATCTGTTCTCTTCTCTAAACTTTAAAATCTACCTTTCCCCTTGATAAATACAAGAATTGCATTGTTTGCAATAATTGTTTAACAGATAGGACTACATATGTGTTAAACTCAAATGCGTATTAGGGTTTCATGATGCATAATGTTGGGATCGACAAAAAATCTCAAACATAAGCACAACTTTATTTGGAAATTAATTTATCTGACTTCAAAATTATTAAATTAGTAATATATATATATATATATATATATTATATATATACACATACTGTACATACATGTGTCCATTAGGGTCTGATTAGTGGAGGCGTCTAATAAGCAATCTCTTCCACTTGCTGCAGAAATTATGAAGCAAATGGTGCAGAAGGCATGGGTGTTTATAAGCATGTGCATGTTAACCCTCAAGACGCCCCTGAGCACAGATGACTGCAAATGAAAAAAAAAAAGAAGATATATAAAGATTTGCCTATAGGTAATAAGAACTAATTAAATCTGTAGTGAGTGACATGTGGTGATAACAATGGTGATCAAATGAAATTAGTAAAATGAAGTAAAATGGCATGTTAATGAGTTGTGAAACATCCCTATTTCTAACCTACTACAACTGAATTTTAAATCACAGAACAGCAAACTTCCAACAAAGAAAGCATTTGCTTTATTATAAAAGACATATCACTAAAAAGTGTTATAAGACATATAAAAAACATAACACAAAAAAAAAACACATATAGTCTATTTTAGTGTTATCATTTTCCAAACATTCCCTGTCACCTTCTGACATCTTTTATTAAACTAAATATTTTATTTTAACGTAACTAGTTTTTTTGGCAAATACAAAGGCAATTTTACCTTAATATACTGTACACGCGATGGAATCAACAAAATTAAAACCTACATACACCAGGAGATGGCAGCATTGTTTACATTTTTAAAGCTCTATCCACAAACAAAGCTGCTCATTTCCACTGGTGCTTTCACTTCCCATGTATTTTATGTAGACCCAGATCAATGTTGACCACAAGTGCATTTATTAGACATAGTTTTGTACTGAACACATCTGATCTAAGAAAGCATGCATCCTGTCCTTTCTCCAGACCACATCTGGATAATTCACACCATGTTGGGACTCGAATACCACCACTAATCTTTCCTGTTTAAGTCAAGAAATTGAACCTCTTAACCACCTTCAAATCTACACTGGCCACTTTTCTCATTCTGGATTATTACTGTTTGTGCACTTTAATGAGTTAATGACAGATGGTTTCCTTCAGGAGCTAAGAACATCTTAGGATTTCTTCCATGTGGGCAAAGATTCCCTTCTTCTGAAGTTCCTGTTGCCCTAAGCTAGGCTGATTTTAGCATGACTTACTACAATACCATTCTTAACAGACTGAATCGCTAACAAAACTGAAGTGGCTGTAATAGCAGACAGAGGAAAACAACTTCAGTTAATATGTTTTAACTTTTATAGGCTGTTTCTGTCATAACATATTACCTCTAATGTTACTAATTTATATCATTTTAAGCAATTAAAGGATTATATCAAAATAAATAAAATAATCCTTTATCTAAATTTCCAAATAGCAGAGCAGTCCGCAGTGGCAGTCAGCTCACATGGTGCCACAGACAAGATCATTTTCAACATGATAAGCTGCTCAGAAATATGTTACTAACTGTCACGACTCAACGTCAATGCAGACAGGCACAAACCTGTGAAACTACTGCAAAGTGTCAGAGAAATGTGTGCAGATACCACCGTACCAAGTGCCATCCTAGAAAACACTGCCACCCAAGGAGACTGCCTGCATTACCTAAGACAGGAACCCTTGCCTGTGTCAGAATATAATAAAGTGATGTACTGTACGTTTGCCCTCGGCTTACACAGTTTGGGTTTAAAAGACAACTAATATTCAATAAGTTTACTGAATTGAAGTGAAGAAAAAATTAAATTCCGGCAACATGTTAACATGTTAACAATTTAACTTTGACAAATACAGATATGAATTGAAACACTGAATTGAGCTGAATAAAGACACTATATCTTCTGTAGAGCTGATTTACAACTTAAAGTAAATTTGATTCATATTCTATTTGATAATTTTTACAAAATTAACACTGATATTCCCTGTCTATTAATGTGAAGGCGCTTTGAAAAAAAAATGTACTGTACAAAGCTATATAAATAAATGTGACTTGACTACTGCACATGTAAAAGGAGCATAGGCATCAGCAGCATCTTTTAAATTGGTCAGTGAAATGATTGGGAAAAACTAAAATATGAATGTTTTGGAATAAACAAAACTTAAATAACATAAGCGGATCTCGAGCTAAAAAAAATGCAATGCTAAAATGTGACAGCTTAAAGTTGTTTTAAGATGTGGTTTAACATTTGAATAAGGCTAAACATACTGACAGCAGCTCAGAAAAATGTCCTTGTTTTTTCACAGCTCTGACAAAAGCTGTCAATGTTCTTGTAAGCGTAATAGCTTGAGCTTTTTAATTTTTGCATACGAAAATCTGAATTATGCACTTCAGCTGTCATTGCCCTGAGGTGGCTGTCAAGTTTTGCTTACATTATATGACAAATAGGAAAAGCTGCCAAAAGCTGTGTGTGGAACCATAGTTACTATAAGCATAACAAAATAATTCAAACCACATTTATTGAATGATAGCTCAAGAAGATCAAAGAGCTAGCATCACATTTACTGCGGCTATAAAGCTGCATATCTTAAATAGCCATCCCTTCTATTCTCATATAGGTCTGGAAAGCATCTTTAAGTGACAATGTCTGATTAATGCTATGCAGTACAGCTGTATTAACCTCTCTGCCTGTATTCAGGACTTACAGACAATTCATTCATCACCTTGCAAATTAGTACCCAGCATCTGTTATCTTACAGGGAGGTTTCCATGCCACTGCTTTCCATCACTGTCATTTTGACTAAGGCCTGACAGTTCACTATAACCTAGGGGTTTTCAAAGTATTTTCAACGATTAACAACATAAATTCTGCTCTGCACCTTACACAAACCAACTTTTCTCCGCCAGAGGGGACTGCGGCTAAAACGTATCGTCATTTGGATTACTTTTGGATTTGCTTTTGACTGCTTTTGTTGCAATAATGAATGTATGTAATTGCGGTCTGTCATGTTTTCTTATACAGTACAGAAATAGTTACGTTTAGGTTTAAATGTAGGAGTGGAATTAGCAACTATAAAAATATTTGAAGGCTATATTTTTACTAAAATGGTTATTGCAAATTTCAGTCAAGTGCATTTTATATTGCTTTTCATAATGGTTAGGTTAAGGTCTGGGGGTAGTTTAAGGGGTCTAAAAATCAGGGTAGGTTACGCTTTGGAGGTAGGTTAAGAAGTCTAAAAATCGAAAACACATATTGATAAAATGATAAAAATTCATTGATACGAAGATCTTAATGGTATAAAAGATATATAAATATTTTTTATTTTTTAGCTAAAGATTTATGTTTTGTGCTTGTAAATGTTACATATGAAAAAAAAGAAAAGCGTCTAAATTGTACGTCTGAGCATTTTAATTTTTTTTTAAATGTATGTTTTGTGCTTGTAAATGTTACGTAGCCTGTTAATACCGACATAACAGTGATACCAGGCTGCCATTTTAAGACCTGTAGAAATACATGCTATTTTATAGAACATCAAAAGTAACATATTATATTGTATTTACTACAATGTACTTGCTCCAAAGTCTGTGTAATGCTGGTTTTCCCACTGCATCTTGTTTCTACTGAGATCCCAAAAATAGGCATTTTGGACATTTTAGAAACACTGAAAATGTCATTGTCTAATGACATTTCTAATGATCACATGGGTTATGGCATTTCATATAAAATAAAATGCCATTTGATATGGGTTGACAAGTCCTGCCAACATAAGATCAAGCAGACAGGGAAAGACCTTCATCAAGGAAAAACACTGAGCATAATTCAGTACTTTAAACTGTTCTCTCTTGATACTGTCCAGAAAGTGCTTCTGATAATTTGAGAAATTCATACATGAGGCTTCCCAGAGGAACTCGGTCTGCACTCCCAGGCTCAGTGGCATGAAAAAAAAAAAAAATGAAAAAAATGAAATAAAATCCCTGGCACTATTGTCACTGTCTAGACCTTAGTGCCATTTAGCTCTAAAGCAGTACAATTTCCACTGTCATGGATTGTAAAGTGAAGATAGGCAAAGGTTTTTGGCAATGCAGAACAGGACAGAATGGATAGGAAATGTCATGGTGGTAACCTAGCTTAAGTAGACTGGACAGTATTTAATTTGTTAATGTGTGTGAGCAAATACCAGACCCTAATAGTGCTTTAGGAGACCCCGCATTATGAATAAGTCCTTAATGATTAAAGGATTGTTCAGTTTTTCTTTCTCTCTCTCTCTCTCTCTCTCTCGATCAAAGAACATGTGAAACAATTAATATCAGCCAAAAAAACTAAATTGGACAAAAGAGCCCTGAAAAAAAACATCAATCCTATGTCTCACAGAAATTCCATTCTCAGTTCTCAGAGGGTCAAAGAGTTGTCCCCAGAAACAACAGTGACAGATACCAGGTGCTTTTGAGGCTGTTATCAGTAAGACATCCTCTAATGTGGACCTCACAACCCCACATTGAGACATGTCAACAGCAGAGAACTTTATTTAAATTCTGTGGGAAGTGGGAGACGAAGATTTATTTTCAGAGATCATTAAGCAGAGGACTGTTATTCATCATTGACCTCATGTTCTGTTTTAATGCTTGGGTACCACAAAGTAGGATGGCACTTGGATGTAGGGGGGATCTAACCTCCCCAATAACCAAAACAAGTAAAACTGTACAAAAAAGAGAGAGAGAGAGAGAGAAAACATGTTTTATGGCTCATTTATTGTGTAAAATTTAGCCTAACTTGTTGTAGAATTTATATTAGCCTAGATATAATCTGTTAAGGGAATAGATTTTTCCCTATAGATTTTTATTACAGTTGTGGCATGTTGTAGCTATTGATTTTGGTTCTAAATGTAAAGGCGGTTGTTTCTTCATAACAAATGCTACATTGATTAATAAAAAAATGGGGTGGGGAGGATGAAGTGTGAACTGTTATAGTAGAGTCCTGCGTCATGTTCACTCATAAGGTTTATCTATTTGTTTGTTTGCTTATATATTTATTTTTGTGAAATGCTCTTTTGTGCCATCAACTATTCAAAGTTGCTGCAATAAAGTAACATAATAGTGAACGACTACTTGTTTACACATACTTATATACATATATATATATACACACACACACACACACACAGATAGATAGCCTCAAAAAATAAAAGTGCACTGGCATAGCACAATGACAAACATTGAAAGTCAGTTTTTCACTCCTCAAATGACTAGCATAAAAATATTTTAACTGCAGCTTATGACGGGCAATTGCACTTTAGATTTAAGCTAGGGTTACTATCCATCAAGCATCAGCAACATTGTGCATGACACACTGTCTGGCATTTGACCCAAGTAGTAACTGCAAAGGCACCAGTGACTTGTGACCGTCCTCCATATGTAGGATGCCTACATCACCACCTTTCATGCCGACATGCCCATCTTTCATCTGCACTCATTACTCACACAGCACAGAATTCACAGTCTCTTCATCGCAAAGGCCCCTTTTTCCTTCACAGCCTGTGCTCAGTTTCAAAATACGTTTCAATGAGTGATAAGAGGCCTTACACGGGTTCTAGAGTTCTGTACTCTTTAGGCAAAAGTGAATCTAATCAATTCGCAAACTACAAGATACAGACCTGATTTTGAAGGTCATTTACACAAGCAAATTTTCTGCAGCAGGTTTAGAATTAAAAACAAAGATATTAGGTTGCACTGTAAACACTTATGTCTCAATTATATTGGCTCTATCTAAAGTTCTAGACTAAATATGACACAATTAGAAATATGTATATGATCTGAAAATTATACATATAAAATTTAAACATTACATAGTAATTATAATTAGCACCAGCTGCATAACCTATTGGTAAACATTACATCAACTACATGTAACTACAAGTAACTACATGCATCCTTAAAGTAATTTAATTTTACGATTAAGAAAAATAAACAGCAGCTTTATGTCTGAGAAGCAGGATGCTCTAGCCAAACAACTGATATATTTCTTGAGAAACAATCAGGTCCAAAGAACAGTCATGGTAGGTCATGAGAGTGGTATGACTCCCCAAAGGGTCCTTGAGGAAGCCTCATCCAAATAAGTGGTGAGATATGGCATTCCTGTTTTTTTCCTATCAGACTGTACCCCAGGACACAAATACACAAAAAAAAGTTGCATTCCACAGAGTGAAAAGGTCTAGAGGGCCAAATTCCAAATAAAACGCTTAACCAATATACATATCCCATATACATATAGCTACGAATACATTTATCTCGCAGAATCAAGGCATCCTGTACTCAAAAACAGTTATGATCAAAAACATTTACGTTAAAGAATTTTAAGAATTGAGACAACTGTAAGTAAGCCATTTGTACAGTAGGTTGAGTTTTGCATAGTGAAACACACACATACACACACACACATATATATATATATATATATATATTCAGTTTGGCAATGTTAGTGGCACAGAAAGTACACACTTTTATATAACACACATAAAGTTATAATACAGTAAAAAAAAAAAAAAAAAAATATCTACTTGAATCTACTTGAATCAATATTTTTGTCATTATACCACTGCAAATTCCTATATTTTTAATGGCTGTTTTATGATCTTATGTTTACCACAGACTTCCAGTGAGTGAGTCCCACTGAGATTTAAAATCTCAAACCAAGCCAAAATGGGAAGCACTGCAGAATGTTTCAGAAAACAACAAAACACACAAATTCTAAATACGTGGCCTAGAGGAAATCCGGTCATCATTTAAAAATCCTAGGCATTTAGGGGTGGAAACTACTTTAGTTTGTTGACCTTGAATAGCAACAATGCTTTTATTAAACCCTATTTGTGTTGGAGAAAAACATTGTGTTTGTTCTATATACAAAACAATCTTTGGATGACTAAGCAGACCTTGCACTCAATTATTAGCTTTTCCGTAAATAACTCAAGCACACTTTACAACATGTCCTCTTACAAACTGCACACCATAAGAGCTGTGTTTTGTGGACATGGTTTATATTGTTGAAACAATACACTTTCTCACTGGCTTGGGTCCATGGAGCTGATTGATTTGGTCTTCATGCAAAAATTTAAGGATAAGGGTGTAAGTCCTTTGCTGGGGGTCTGGCTTGTGTTAGAAAGAGATGAAACAGCTCTATTAAAGGGAGTCGTACACCAGACGAGAAGCGCAGTGATATTGATTCGATATTGAGCTCCAGTGTAAAGAATGTGTGCATCCAGTGTGCAATACCTCGAGTTGTCCTAGATGTGGCACAGAGTGGCACTGTGCTTCTACATTTCTATCACATGAGCAGACAAATTAAATGCCAAATTAATGCCAAATTCAATGCTCGCAGGGATGCCAGAAGTATGACGCTGAGATGCAGTGTCTCGATTCCTGTTGGAACCATGGTTACATGTATAACCTGGAGAGGTTCCCCTTCAGCAACGCCAGCTGCGTCCAAACTCTATGAGAATGAATATGCCTATGCCGCCAGACTTACAAATCCCTGCCTAGTGTGACAAATAGTTGGGGAACATCCCTCCCAAAGGCCAACTTCAGAAGACGTTAGCCTTGACCCCAAAAGGCGAGCAGAGATCAGAGGACTTGAGGCTATGGAATAGCACCCTGATCCACCACTTAGCATAAGCTTCTCTGGCTGGAGGTCTCAGCCTCAGGGCACTGTGGAGGGAACGTGTAACCAGGCGGTGTCTGCCCACTGACTGGTCACCGAGAGGGGCCATCACATAGACCTTCAAGGTGGAGTGGGTCAACCTTGCAGGAACTCCAGCAATTTACCATCTGGGCTAGGGGTGGGCATGATTAATCGACGATCGATAATTGATCGTTAAGAATTTCTTCGATCACGTTAATTTGTTATTAATTAATCTAATGCATTTTTTTTTTTTTTTATCTAATGCAGGTTGCGTTGCGTAGTGGGAGTCTTGAAGCAATTAAATGAATTTCACTGTGTGGCAGCAATTAAATATTTTACCACCAGGGTGCAATATTTGACACCCTACTCGGTTATCTGTGATCTTCCGTTTTGATTTCAAAAGAATAATCATGAAGAGGTCACGGGACCATTTTGATTTAAAAAGTGAAATAGTTAACTGCAAACATTGCGATGAGGTGTATAAGTACAACACGGCCATAACTCAAATGATGTACCTGTGCATCCCGGCAATGTCAGTTCCCTCAGAGCGGGTGTTTTCGGCGGCTGGACTGACGGTCACCAGGTTGCGGTCGCATCTGACCCCAGATCATGTCAACAAGCTTATATTTCTCAACAAAAATCCGTAGACTCGTGCAGAATTGTATGCTAGTTACTAAAGTTAGTTATTTTTCACGAGGCTTTAAGTAGCATAATTTGTTAAGTTAGCGTAATTGTTAGGAAGGCTAATATCTGGCCTTTTCCTCTGGCTTGGATAGTTTTGAGTTACATTTTGACAAAACCTGTCAGATCTAAGTATTATTATGTTTTTTTTTTGTTACTGTTTAACATGATTCTTTTATTATTATTATTATTACTATTATTATTTTGGAACAAATGAGGTCTCTGTTTAAGAACGCCGGCTCACAGCTGCAGGTTCCGCTGCTTTAGAGCACCGCATATGCACGCGCATATATGTTCGGTTTGCCTGAACGTAGTTTAACTGTCTGCCACAAGTTGATCTTGTAAAAAAGGTCTCACCAAGGAAAAACACGCTGTATTTTTGTATTCACTGCATTTTTTTTATTATAAAAATCTAATAATTCATTATATTATAAAAATATGAATGATTAATCGATAGTTGATCGTTAATTCTCCCGACAATCGACTAAGAAAATTTAAACGAATGCCCATCCCTAATCTGGGCAGTTAACTGGTGTCGGGTCTCTGGTCTAATCACCTGCCTTTTTGGTGTGTGTGTGTGTGTGTTTGTATCACTTGTCAGTTTACCGCCTCTACCTGTTTGAGTTTTCCCCGCCCTCCTTGTTTCTGTGTTGTGAACCTTAATTGCTCGCCACCTGTTTTCTATGTTCTTCTAATTTTTTCCCTTTATCATTCCCTGTGTTTCTCTGTCTATTGTCAGACTGTTGTTACTCGTTTCAATAGCTCGGATCTTCTAGCTGTTCTTGGCTCTCACCTTTGTCGTGTCTTGTCCTCAGGCTCCAGTGTGTTTAGCTGATTTCTCTGCCCCCTGTTCTTACAAAGCGCAGAGCTCTTGGAAGCTTCCTGACCGCATCACTCCGGTCTCAGCGGTCATACGAATTACCGTGGAGCGTTACTCATCGGCTGTGATTCATATGCTTCGACTATTCATCCAGTCACTACGAGTAATCCAGTGAACGTGACTCATCTGCTCTGACTCCTCTGCTTTAAATAAAGCCTTGTGTAAACCCGCATTTGAATCCTGCCCATTTCTCCTGACAAACTGGGTCACGAAATGAAAGTTTTCACTTCAAGGCATACAGTTTCCTCATAGAGGTAGCTCTGGATTGGAGGATGGTCTTAACAACCTCGTTTGGGAGACCGGAAGCTACAGTTTGTGCCCATTCCCACAGCTTCCACAGCTCCAGACAGGCGTGAAAGATCTTACCCTAAGCCTCTAAGAGCAGATCCCTCCTTACAGGAATCGTCCATGGACAGCCACCAAGGAGAGAACTCAGGTCAAAGAACAAAACTCGGCCCGGCCAGAATAGGGCTACTAGCAGTAGATGGAGCCCATCCTGGCATACTCCTGGGAGCAAAGCGATCAGGGGAAAGGCATATAGACAAAGCCTCAGCAACTTCTGTACCATGGTATCTAGCCCCAGTGGAGCTGGATGAGTCAGAGAGAATCATAGGGGACAGTGCGATGTCTCCTGAGTCACAAATAGGTTCACTTGAGCCTGGCCAAAATCTCTCCATTATCTACTTCATCACCTCGGGGTGAAGTCTCCATTCTCTGGGCCTTGACAGGATGTCTGCTCCCATATTGAGATGCCCAATGATGTGAACTGCTCTCAGCAAGAGGAGTTTGCCCTGGGACCACACAAGGATCTTGTGCACACAAGGAACAGCCTGTAAAGGCACAAACGCAGACCTCTCTGGTGGTTGATATAATTTTTGAGGCCACCGCTGTGTTGTCGGTGCGCACCAAAACATTGCATCTCTGTGGTCTGGGAGAAGGTGTTTCAATGCTAGAAACAAGGCTAGCATCTCCAGGCAGTTGATGTGCCATGTGAGATGGCGACCATTCCACAGACCGCAGGCTGAGTGGCCACTCATGACCACTCCCCAACCTGTGAGGGATGCGTCCGTCGCTAGCATTACACAGCAACAAGTAGCTCCCAGCACAGGGCCCCGAGACAACAACAAAGGTTTCCTCTATAATGCATAAAGGTAGCGCTGCATGACCTTGAGCATGCGGAGTGGGTTTCCCCTCGGGGAGAATCCCTTGGTCTTGAGCCACCACTGTATGGGTCTCATCTACAGAAGGACAAAAGGTATCACATTGGATGCAGCGGTCATCAGACCCAGCAGTTCCTGTAACTGCTTGACAGTGAGTGACTAGCCTTCTCTCCCTCTCGTGACTGCAGTGAGGATCGACTCGATCCGAGCAGAAGACAGACATGCCTGCATTGTGGTCGAATCCCACACTCCGCCCAGATAAGTGGTTCTCTATTATGGAAAAAGCACACTTTTTTTGGCATTAAGTCTGAACCAATTTTCAATATTAGGCTTACATTTCGGCCACCTGGGCTAAAAACATTATTTACACCAAAAAGGTGTGTAACTTTGAACTTTAATGTGATATTTGTATTTGATTTGACCCTTGATGTAACTAAATGATGTACATTTTAGGTTACCCGAGAAAATATTTTTTCGGTATAATACACTGCCGTTCAAAGGTTTGGGATCAATACATTTTTAAAAGAAGTTTCTAAGATAATAAATCATTTTAATATAATAATTTATAATTAATGTTGGAAACCGTTGTGCTGCTTAATATTTTTTTGGGACCTGTGATATTTTTCAGGATTCTTTGATAAATAAAAAAAGTTAAAAAAAATTTGTATTATAATAAACACTATACTATTCAAAAGTTTGGGATCAATACATTTTTTAAATAAGTTTCTTAGGCTCATCAAGGCTGCATCTATTTGATAAAAAATACTAAATATTATTACACAACATAATTGTTAAATATTATTGCAATTTAAAATAAAAATATTTATATTGTATATATTTTCAAATATAATTTCTTCCTGCAAAGCAAAGGTGAATTTTCAGTGTCACATGATCCATCATAAATCATTCTAATATAATAATTTCTAATTAATGTTGTAAACCGTAGTGCTGCTTAATATTTTGGGACCTGTGATATTTTTTAGGATTCTCTGATGAATAAAAAGTTTAAAAGAAAAGTATATACAATAATTTTTTTCTTTCTTCTTCTTATTATTATTATTATTTATTAATACTTTTTTATTCAGCAAGGATGTGTTAAATGGATAAAAAGATATAGTAAATACTTATATTGCTAGAAAATATTTATATTTTTAATAAAAGCTGTTCTTTAAAACTTTTTATCTAGCCTAATCAAAAAATTAAAACAGCACAATAAATCAATATTTAAGTAGCACAACAGTTTCAGCACTGATAATAAATGACCATATTATATTATATTTTTGAAGGATCATATGACACTGAAGACTGGAGGATTGATGCTGAAAATTCTGCTTTGCTTCACCAGGAATACATTATATTGTAGAGTATATTTAAATATGAAACCAATATTAGAAGTTGCAATATCCTAATAGTTCACAATATTACTGTTTTTTGTTTTTCTGTATTTTGATTAAATAAATACAGCCTTGATGAGGAATAGGAATGGCCGGGGAATTCGGGAAGTGACACTCCCTGAATGAGGAGCTGGAATACAGTAGGTTGGGAATGCTCCCGGCCAGCAGTACGTGATGAAATGCTAGTCAGTTACACAAACAATATCAATCTGCTTTGAGAAAAATAACTGCAGCAGCAAGCTCTCACTCAGAGGTGGAAGAAACCGCAGTGTGGGTTTCCGAACCCCAAGATCTAGATCTAGGGAATGAGGGTGGAGATAGGGAGAGCACGTCTCCAACCCATCCGCCGGATCAAGTGCAATCCCTACAATCTCAATTGCCGCCATGCCTCAGCAGCAGCGGGACTGGAACCACAAGATCACAGGCAAGGACACACTCCTTGGAGCATTCCCGGCGAGAGCGGACTGTTCTGCAGCGGGAAAAGCAGCGCCCTCAAGAGCTGACTGCATGAGCTCTGCTCCCTAGTAACTGCTGCTCATATAATAATTTTAATAGAAGGCCTTTCTCAATTGACATTTTGGTAAGTCCCTCCCCTCGATTGCAGATGAGCCAATGGCAGTCGAGTATCAGTTGCATGGGAAGTGAAACTCGGACATCTGTAGGAGTTTATGCTTCAAAAATGGAAAAACTATGTGTCTGGGGTACAAACCAGATTACAAAAAAGTTGGTACACTGTACAAATTGTGAATAAAAACAGAATGCAATAATTTGGAAGTTTCAATTTTCAATATTTTATTTAGAATACAACATAGATGACACATCAAATGTATAAACTGAGAAAATTTATAAATTTAAGGAAAACATAAGTTGATTTAAATTTTAATGGCATCAACACATCTCAAAAAAGTTGGGACAAGGCCATGTTTACCACTATGTGGCATCCCTTCTTTTTATAACAGTCTGCAAACGTCTGGGGACTAAGGAGACAAGTTACTCAAGTTTAGGAATAGGAATGTTGTCCCATTCTTGTCTAATACAGGCTTCTAGTTGCTCAACTATCTTAGGTCTTCTTTGTCACATCTTTCTCTTTATAATGCACCAAAAGCTTTCTATGGGTGAAAGATCTGGACTGCAGGCTGGCCATTTCAGTATCCTGATCCTTCTTTTATGCAGCCATTATTTTGTAATTGATGCAGTATTTGGTCTGGCATTGCCATGTTGGAAAATGCAAGGTCTTCCCTGAAAGAGACAACGTCTGGATGGGAGCATATGTTGTTCTAGAACTTGGATATACCTTTCAGCATTGATGGTGCCTTTCCAGATGTGTAAACTGCCCATGCCACACGCACTCATGCAACCCCATACCATCAGAGATGCAGGCTTCTGAACTGAGCGCTGATAACAACTTGGGTTGTCCTTGTCCGCTTTGGGTTGTCCTTGTCTTTCTTATATTTCTCCACTATTTTTCGCTGCAGCATTGGAGGAATGGGTGATCCTCTGCCCATCTTGACTTCTGAGAGACACTGCCACTCTGAGAGGCTCTTTTTATACCCAACCATGTTGCCAATTGGTCCTCCAGCTGTTCCTTCTATGTACATTTAACTTTTCCGGCCTCTTAATGCTACCTGTCCCAACTTTTTTGGAATGTGTAGCTCTTATGAAATCCAAAATGGGCCAATATTTGGCATGACATTTCAAAATGTCTCACTTTCAACATTTGATATGTTATCTATATTGTATTGTGAATAAAGTATAAGTTTATGAGATTTTTAAGTTATTCCATTCCTTTTTTACTCACAACTTGTACAGAGTCCCAACTTTTTTGGAATCTGGTTTGTACTTGTAACAGTGATTCCCGATATATTGAAAGGATAGGCAATGGAATTTATTTTATTCTATTTCTTAAACCCAAACAAAACTGAGCAGAATGTCCCGAAGCATTCACCCCCAATCCCAATGAAAACAAAAACATTAGTTTTTTTTAGTTGTCATACTCTCGTTAAGTTTTCATCTGCTCATGCAGGACGTTAATGACATCTTGTGCTTCAGCAAGGTATCTCTGGCTAAAAGCAGCTAAAGTAAAATTAGTGAGGTCATACAAACCCATATAGTGGACTGTTCTTGTGTCTTGTACAGTGTATGGCAAAAACAAATAAAATGATAGTCTACATTTCATTGTCTTTTCATATTAAACTAGTTAAATGTAAATTAATTGAATTGTACCATGTGATACATTCATTGTTGATCCGGGATGTTGTTATCTGCAATCGTGATGAATGTAACATGAGGCTTCTATTTACATTACAAATCTATTATATATATATCCCTCCATGGCATATTTAAGTCCCACTTGAATGGTGGTCCTCCTGTGTCCAAAAAGTATCAAAAAGATATAGAGACAAGCTTTTCACACTTACAGCTATAAGACAGTTAGCAACTCCATTTGTTCGTCCGAGTTTGCAAAAGTAACTAAGATGGGTGGGGCTTACTGATTGGTCAATTAGAATGTTGCAGGAATGTAACAACTTTATTTAACAGAAAATGATGCTCATGCAGTTAATTTTGTACCCACCAGCTCATAGTACAAATATGCCACTGAAGAATAAGAGAAAAAATACCACTCCATGAGAAATACTAGGTTAAGTCCAGCAGAGAATGTGTATGAACAAAAGCTTTAGTGTTCTTCATACCACAGAGGTCTACAGAGGTCTACAGAGGAACATGGCACAGATTGTTATATACTAGTCACAAACAGTGGCGGCTCGTCAGTGGAGGCAGGGCAGGCACAGCTTCCCCAGAATTTTGAGGTGAAAATGTGAGGAGGATAATTTGATTTTAATTACATTTGCAATTAATTTCAATTCATTTTTGTTTGTAATTTCACAGCTGTTATATCATAACATGTTACTTTGGAAAAGTTGGAAAGTTGGAAAGCAACGCTTTTTATCACGAATGTGCCGAATCTGCTGATGTAAACAACCGCTAAATTAGAAGGTTAAAAAATAGGCAATCAGCATCAAATGTTCACTCTCAGGGCTGAAGAGTGTTGAGAAAAGAAACCTTGCAGGGGAGGCTAGCTTCCCTTCTGGTATATCAACCAATCATAGAGACGTAAATTACATGATATCAGTTTGAATGTCTCCCACTGTTGCTGATAATATACCAAGTACTTATAGTGATATTTAATATTTCTTTGCCAACAGATTTACCAGGCTGTCATTCAAACATTATATACAGAATACAAATGAAAAATAAAGGGTGAACACGCGTAAACTGGAAATAGACTCTTTTAACAGACTTTTAAGGGGTGGATGTTTGCAAATAATGTTAAGCTAATAATAATAATAATAATAATCGGCAAGGATCACCAGACCAATACAATTAGTGTGCCTCTTCTTTAAAACCCATGAGCTCCCACTGGCCAGTTATTTTGTTCATTTCACAGATCATTAAAATAAAACGAAAACGGTAAAAGTGAGAAATAACCCTCTATCAAGATGCTTTATGTTGCTCATAAATAGGATGAAGATATCACAGCTGTGGAACATGCCTTGTCTCAGAGGAAAAATAAAATAATCATCCTGGAACATATGTTCATCTTATGTAGGCCCTACTGTGTCCATGCAAAATGACACAAAAGACTAAACAGAACAATAAAAGTTGCACTGTTTAGTAAGCAGCCAGGAATAAGCAGACTTGTAAAACTGTGTTTGATTCAGTGAATAACTGCTTTGCAGGAGCAATGTGTAATGTTTCATACAAAATTAGAATAATTTCAATTACTCACCCTGATCTAGCTCCAACCGGGTATGACGTTTAAACCCATCAGTGGGACATGAGAGGAGAAAGCATGATTCCAAAAAAGGCACAAAAAAAAAATAATAATAATAATTCCACGAGTCTTGTGCCATATTCTCCTTAAGATGTTCCATTATTTCTTATGAAAAACGTAAATAAATAAACCACGCGTTCGCAGGCAAAAAAAAAAAAAAAAGAACTCTGTTTGTTTACATGTAAGATCAAGGCGCCATATTTCGCTCAAACCTCGGTGTGGTGCGTGTTGCGTCGACAAGAAGACGCAGTAAACGTTGTCTTGTTAACTTAATTTGGGTTCACTCGCAATAGCTAATTCACAGAGTAAGTATTTGTACCCCAGTACAAAATCACAGAATATCCATATCAAGCGTGGCTCGCCTATATGGGCAGGTATATATTCAAAATATTAAACACAAACAATGACCTCTACATAAACTGAATCAATAATAAATTGTAAATGTGTTCAGCATTCTGCAACAAATAGTTTTCTGATTTTCTAGACTATTGTAAGTCGTAAAATAAGCAATATATATTAAAATCCCGCGCATGGCTTTCAGGAAACTAAACAGGGCAGAAGGTGCCTGAAACCTCCCGAGCTCAATAGCGCCTCACACTTTTGTAAAGTAAATCTGTGGTGAAAAGGGGAACTGCAGTGCATTCTAATTGAGATCCATTGGGGCTTATTTTCATGTTACCTTACGTGAACCTCCAACCTCGCTCCACCAACACGATCAGTCCTTTCTGTATTTATTTTTTTTATTTTTTTATTGGAGTAGTGGATAAAATAAAGTTGACTAGTCGTTAATCCTTTAGTTTAAATGTGCTCACATGAAGAGCCTTTATACTGTATGGAGTATGTCAATCAACATAGAACAAGCAAGGACATCTCTGCCAAAATTTTGTCCTCATGGGTTCAGAGATTAGAGAATAAAGTTTACAAAATGTTTTTCATATATTAGCACTACAACCCAGAATCTGCCCCACCTAAATTTATGGTCAGATCCGTTAATGACCCATACCCTGTATTAAAATTGTTTTGATGCACATTAGAAAAATGACAAATTAAATATTTTATGTATTTTTTTTTTCAACACAGAAAACTGTCAATATATTGAGCAAATGATGCTAAGGATTACAGTGCACCCTGGCAATTCTAGCAAAAAAAAAAAAAAAAAAAAGATTCAGTGCACTGAAAAAAGATTTTGTATCTGTTTATGACAGCATTTATTTGCACATGCTGAGTGTGTTCTTTTAGCACCAGATTCACATTATGCAAAATTGGCCACAAAATTGCAGCTGAATACAACTGAGCTCGCCTTTAATATTAACCAAGTGATACCTCAAAACCGTGTTTCATCTCCTTTCAAAAGCAGCATTTCACAGACTTCTGTGAAAATAATCCATTCCATCCGCAAATACTTATTAAAATCACAGAGCAAAACCACCACAGGATTCCAGACAAACCTGGTATCTGAAGGGTCAAGAGCCTTAAGCAGACATATATATATGAAAAAGCTGGATTTGTATTTGTGTCTCAATGTGTTTTAAATGGTGTGTGACTACAGGAACATTAAATCTCAAACCTCCCCCTTGTTTCAACCCCCTGCTCACTAGCGTAATATATTCTCTCTACATGAGTTAATATAAAACTCAAATATAGCAGCACCACAGTACACAAATCAAAAGAAATATTCAGCCTTTGTTGGATCAAAAGCACAACTGAATCTTATGCCAAAAGTATACCTACTGTATGTAAAATGATCCAGGATCCATGTTGTCTTTACTGCCGAGTGTTCTCCAAGAACTAAAGCATATTCCCAGGAGCAAACCTATTAGCTCAATGCTTGTAAGTCACTGCTTTATCTTCTGCAGAGAAATCTTTTTTTACATTTATTATAAAAATAAATACTTAAAAACATGAACACTGCAACAGTTGTTACCATAAGTTGCATTTCTGCAGAAAATTCCAAATTCAGAATAATACCATGCTAATACCATACCACTATTTAATTTTAAGAATTAAGATATTTATATAATAGCCCCTGACCCTTAAAAATTACTTCCTGATGTGGTGTTACATATTTTTAAATATTTGATTTCATATTGACATATTAATATTTTCAGTAATTTGTGTACAATGAAATTTGCAAATAAAAATGTATTGAGAAAAATATACATGGAATAATTTTCAATAATATTACATAGATAGACATATTGTCAGTATTTTCTATCATGGCAGAATATCCTTCTAAATGTTTTACAGTCAATCAATATTTACCCATGGCTAAAACTGCAAAATGTGTCTACAAATGCCAAACTAAGGAGTTTTATATTGCACATAAATTCTGTGTATTTATTGAAGAACTGAAACTTGATGAAAGTATGCACTGATGATTGAGATGAAGACTTGTGGAACAGAATGAGAAGCCTATGTGTGCATTAACCCTGGGTTTACCTGGGGCTTGAAGTTTCCGTTCTGTGGCATCCTGTAAAATCCAGGCCTTGACAGCTTTTCTGTGCAGCATGCTGACAGTGCATCACAGCCAATTTATGAGAATTAAAATCTGAAAACCTTTACACAAGTGTACCTCCTTGCTGTCATCAGGAGTGGATGATAAATCACTCATCTCTCTCAAAACATTAGAGCAGAGTTAGCAAACAGTGTCTCTTTAGGGGACGTTTGTGTTAAAAACATACACCACTCCTGCAAGACCTCTGTTTAAAGTTAGATGTCTAAGATCAGTGTCACACTAAATATGTGATCATTGTGAAGGGTTAGGATATTTACAGAGGAATGCTATAATATGTGCAAATATGGCAATAACCATGTCATATTACATTTATCTGTGCATTGATCATAACACATTTAATTTATGAATTTTGAGTTTGTACACATTTTGTTGAAGCTGCGTGAGCAATCTACAATTCCCATCATCCTCTATAGTCTTAAAATATCCATCTAATGTACATCCTTTGCACTTCTTTACATTGCATTATAACACAAAATGCTGTCTTTGTCAGGATGTGAAAAAGAGAGAGAAAATGTATAATTTTTCCAGTCATTCCATTCCAAAATCACTGGAATTACGTTGTAATTGTGATTTCCAAACGCATAAGTAAGATCCTCATAGGAGGACTTGAACACAGCATGATTCTAATATAGCCATATGTTTCAAGTACACCTACTTTGCCACTCATGCAGACTTTTTTTTAGAATAACATTAATCCTGCTAAAGTTAAATAGACAGCCATGAAACAGCAGAGGACCTCTACATATGGTATGCTGCAGAGTAAATAAAAACAGACAGCCTGAATGATTTCATTGGTTTGGAATACTAATAGTGGCTCTGTACCTCTCTGTCTCCTTACGCAACAGATTCAGATCCAACACTAAACCTAGATAGCTAATCCTATTTCATGCATCACACACAGATACTGCTCAGTCTAAAATAGAAAATGATAGACGTTAAACACAATGAATGTGTACTTTAATTTAAAAATTGTATTTTGATGCTTTATATCTTCTTAAAAGTCCAACGAGGTACTGTATTTCTGTAGTTTACCAAACCAAGGTAAAGAGGTCATGTTATCATTGAGAGCTATCACAGTAATGAAGAGCGCCATTACTGTTTTGACGGATAGTCATTTTGTTTGACTTTCATATGTCTTTGTATGCATTTCAGAGATCAGAATCCTTTAGATTGCATTAAGGGGTCAAATGATGGATTCAATTCCTGCGAGCTAGAGGTTTCATCAGAGCAAGTACTAACATCAGGGCATCACTGTATTAGAATAACAGCATCAAATTTCATAAACAGTCATGAGACACACAGATATGAACATGACTGATTTAATAGTTGAGTTATCATTCTGCTCTGCTCTCAGAATACACTAAAGTCACAGTTTGATGAAGTGTGCGCACTTTATTGGACACTAGCAGCAGATTTATGTGTAGCAAGAAGAAATATCAAGGCTGACTACACCTCAAGCTTCTAGTTGGACAATTTAATCTTTTTTGTGGCTAACGTAGATTTACATGCCTGAATTTACATGAGCCAATCTAAGGCTTGTTATTTGACAAAGACTTATCTGTCTTAATGTGAAATAAACAAGCTCTTCGATGTCTAAAAAGCTTGCTTCTTGGATAACTAAGCAGGTTGAGACATCAGTTTGTGCAGTCCTGAGGACAAGAAGAAAGCCCATTTTCTCCTATTAGAGACTGAGGCAAGAATTCCTCATTACTTATCCAAAGCCCTGAAACACACTGGGTTTGTTTCTCCCAGCGGATTAGTCTGACAGAACCTGGCAAACGTTCATGGGAAACATACCACCTCTCTCCCTCTCTCTCTCTCTCGTCAGCTAGTATGGAGGGGTCATTTTCCTAATTCACAAGTGATCTGACCTCTGCCTTTTGAAGAGTAACAGTTGGTTTTGTTGTTTGATTGGCAGGTGCTCTATAGCCAGTTCCCATATGATAATAACTAGTCAATGAAACCTCAATGCTGCAAATGAGTTGCTACCACTCCCACGAAATAGACAAAAAATCCCATAAACCATCCTATATACCCATATCTATCTGGGAATATACCACTTATTTAGCTCATGAAGCTTTGAAACACATTGGTTGGAGGTTACATTAGCTGTATGGGTGACTTTTAAACCAACTCTGGTTTAATTTTGATGTGCATCATGACCCCACAGTGATATGTCAGTCGTATAGTAAGAAGAGATGCCATGCTGATACAGCTGGGATTGGGTCCCAAAAGACTTTGCTTAGAGGAAATTTGGTGCCAAAATCATCTAGTCTGTCATCAGTTTTACTTGCATTTCTGTCCTCTACACTTTTTTTGCTGCTTCAAAATAATTTTCTTTGGCAGCACTGTATTTGATTTCATAAAATATTCCCCTCATATTTCTACACTGCGGTTACACAACTTTTATGTGAAGTGAAGAAAAACAATTCTTTGTAAAAAGGAACCACTCTATCACTGACGTCTGTTATCTTCTCAAACATAGTCTAACATTGTTTCTGAACTTCTGAAACGGAGTTAGTTCCATATAAAGTCATTAATGGAGACAACTGTTGATCTGGAGTGTCATCTGTCAAGAAACACATAAAAGAACTGAGCTCATTTTGTAAAGGTCAAACACCAGATGCCCAAGAGACTCTTTTCACTTTTATTCTCTATTTGACCTTCTTCAAGTCTTCCTTCTGATTAAGAATGTTATCAAATGACATGCATACAGCTATTTTGCCCTAGAGTTTTATCAGTCTTAGCCAAGTGAAACCTGCTTCCCCTGAGTCATGTTCAAAAGAAGAATACATTCTTGAAAAAAAAAAAAAAAAAAAAGTCACATCAGAGACTGTTGTCCTTAATGCCAATAGACATTTCATCCACAGTCATCTAAATACTTCTTATGTTGACTGAGAAGATCCAATTATTAAACTGCACTTGTAAGAATTACTTTTGAAAAGAAATAAAAAAAAGAGAAATGGCCCACTGTATAGGATCAGAGAAGCTTAAAGGGCCAGTTTGGACAATGATGATCTTTTGTGAATGTCTAAGGCATCATTTCTTCACACACAGGCTGATCTTTGTGGGTGTTAGTATATACTGTAAACATTTAGGTAAACCTGAGATACTACACTTTCAAGTTTTTCACATTTGTGAGATGAAAGTATACCAGTCTTTGTCAGACATCTGCTTGCACCCATGTCATTCATACCAAGAAGTAAACAAAGGTGGGAGACATTGGTCTCATTAGTGGCCTTGAATTATGCTAGCCTACACATAAACACATCTCATGTCACGAAGAATGTGAGAAAAACCTTTTTAGTACATTTAGTGCTACATTAATTTACTCTAAATACAATTTGTTTGTGACTTTGCAATTTGTTTGTAGGAGGATATGCAGTATTTATACAGCCGGTCGGGCTGAGGGAGATGTGTGCTCAGTAATTGCTTTGTTTAGTGAAGCGGGAGCCATGTTAATCCTCATTCAGAGTTTAACGTAAACTTCTCAAGAAGACTAATTTCCATACGAATACAAGCAGACCAGAGGTGGAAGGTCTCTCTCTCTCTTTCTATCTCTGTCTTGGCCCCATTTTCTCACTCTTTAGCATCTCTCGAATGCCAAAGTGTGTGTGTTTGTTGTTGTGTGTGTGTGTGTCATTATGTGTGTTAGCAGGAATGTTTTTACATGTGTAAAAGATCGCTTTTAAGAGGTCACTTCACTGGTCCTTACTTTGAAAACCTTTTCAGTGAAGGTAATTTGCTCTGCAAATATGTCAATGAGCCGAGGGTCAAATGCCTCTAGAGCCTGTGACTGTCTAACCAATGATTTGCACGCTTTTTATAAAGTCAAAACATTGCCTAAAATGAATAGTATACTTTTCTGGGCTTTGATTGTGTTTTGACCATGAGATTACATTAAAGGTAAGATTTTGAAGGCAGGATTGTAGGACTTACTTATTCAAAACACCCCACAGGGAGAGCAGGGAAGCAGGTATATTGGCTAAATTCGCATAATTTCTCTCAAAAGAGTGTTGATCACCGTACCTGTTAAATCTGAGATATTTTGATGTTTTAGTTTTAAATTCTGTTATTTCATTAATCCAAAACTATTGAAGTCAGTTTTTTTCTCCCTATTCTCATTCAAATATCATGTTGGTTCTACATATACAGCAGATTAAGTTTTTACTAATATGAGAATTGACATGGTTTCTGCTATGGGTAAGAGTTTTTATGTATAAATAATTTCCAGTGGCATGAATTAGAAGAATAAAAATGTTGATAGCTAGTTGTGACTGTTCTTATCAAAAACACATTTATACGGAAACACACAAGACCACACAAGACATGCTCTTGCATGGCCATGTTCCTTATTTGTGGGTTAATTAATTGTTTCAGCTGTCAACTGTGAAACAAAGAAGCATTAAAACCACTCCTTATCTCAGTCACAACGTGTTTCCCATCTTATTCTCTGGAACACGGACCTCCTCTTGGTCCTCAGTCCTACTGTGTCATTTTTTTGATGTGGAGACGTCTGCATTATTCCTTTATTTATTTTCAAAAAAATAAGATTTGGAATTTCTAATCATTTTAATTTAATTTTGTTCACATTAAACACTAAATGCAAAAGTATGTATGTCCCTAACCGTAAGCCTTCAATGTCAAAATACTCTATAATTTATTACAAACAAACCAATGAGGATGCGAAAGAATGCTGGAGACTGCAAGATTAGGCCTGCCCCCCCGTGACCTTGCCATCTTATCCTCATCGATCTACCCTTCTCAGCACAGCCGTTGTTTGAAACGCAAGGGACACCGCAAATTCCAGCATTAACAGGGTCCAGCGCTTCCCAAAGCAGCGGCTCCAGTCCCAGGACTCCCACACCCATTGTTTCCCAGTTCCGGCGAGAGCAATTCCCAGTGTGGGGGAACAAGCTGTGCACACATGAGCAGACAAGCAAGAGTGTTAGACAGTGCTGGGTCACTGTGGCATGAGGACCCTCATAAATTCCTATGGTGGTGCCTTCCTTTTCAGGGCCACAGACTGACTCAAGTGCTTAGCATACACTGAAGTCAGTGGACCTGTGTTTGCTGGGCCAGGTGTAATACAGAACTTTTAAACACAAGCTATATTACAAATCACCAGTGGCGGCACATCAGGGGAAGCAAAGGAGGCAGAGCATACCCAAGATTTTCAGGATGAAAATGGGAGAAGAACCATTTCAAGTTAATAAAATGTATTGATTTCACATCCCAGTATGCCATGTTTGTAATTTCCGCATTGTAACAGCATAAAGTATTACTGAAGTCAGAACCACTGCAGCTCTTCTCGTGAACATGTTTTCAATCTATAGATGAACTCTAATTACATACATCCATATACGTTTGCCTCCTTAGCCAATCACCATCAAGTATTGACTTTGAGTGGTAATAGAGTGTTTAGAAAAAATAATCTGATTTGGATATAAACCAATCATGTAGAGATGATCATAGATCATAGTTTAAACTGGTCTCATTGATAGCAACTGTAATAATTATGGAGGGTAGAGATATATAATTATTTCAGTGCCATTAAATTAACCAAGCTGTCATTCTAGCAGCAGCTAGAAATTACATTTACATTTAGTAATTTAGTCAGCCTTTTTATCCGAAGCGACTTACAAATGAGGACAATGGAAGCAATCAAAATCAACAAAAGAGCAATGATATACAAGTGCTTTAACAAGTCTCAGTTATCTTAAAGCAGCACACATACCAAAGCTTTTTAAATAATATAATAAATAAAAAGAAAACACACAGGATAGAAAAAAAGAATAGAGCAAGCTAGTGTTAGAGGTTAATTAAAAAAATTAAAAACAAAGAAAGGCCTAAACTGGACTTCATATTCTTCATCTTCCCTTGATGGCAGAAAGTACTGTTTTAACACAGACATGTTTTTAATTTATCTTTTTAAGTGATAGGTGAGTCTTGCTGTATATATGTAATTTAATTATTTAGTTCTTGATTATTATTATTATTTTTACTTTTTTGAAAGAAGTGACTAAAAATATATTGGCTTTAGTTCTTATACTAAGATAATTCCTCAAGGAAACCATACACTACAGGAATAATTGCATCTTTTTTAATGTAATGTATATGTAATGTGTTGCAAAAAACGCTCAGAAAACAAGAAACAAATAATGTCAGAAAAAATCCTCACATCAGTTTTAAACTGGTAAAGGCCAGTTATTTCTTATAATAAAGGCATTAAACAAATCCTACATAAAGCTGCTTTCATTTGAAAATAGTTCTGGAGGACAAAGCACAGAGAGTTTATATAAGGACACCGATTCCAGATTACTTGGTATGTGTGGGCCGAAAGAGGGAAGAATGTAAAAGGATGTAAACGGCCATGAAGAAAACAAGCATGAAAGTCACAGTCAGCTTCTGAATCTCTTTGGGACTAAACCTAAGGATGTCAAAAGTCCTACTGAGGAAATCAAATGCCTTCTAAAAAAGATGATATCAGTTGTAGTTGAACTTTTAAAGCAGCTCCAGATGCCTGGCTGATGATGTTATAACTTCTCCAGTGAAGTAATGTGTTTAGTAACGTCATTGCAAACCTGCAAGCCCTGTTAATCCTTATAAAACCAGTCTGAACTTTGACCTTTTAGTATTAGACCAATCAAAGCATTAAGGGAAGCAGAATAAGACCTTTCATGAGCAAAGATAAGTATATTAAGTAGGCAAAAGAACTGGCCACTGCCAAGTATATGAAGGAAAGGACTTTTGTTAATCATTTACAGTGATTTGGAATTACTATGCCATTTGCATGTGCAATTGCTTGGCCATCAATTAGGTATAATCATTTATTTTTATAGAGTTTTTAATTGAATATAAACAACAGCAATATTTTCTCTATTTCCCTGGAAAACCAAATGTGCATTGTCAGGTATTTTCACAGTGAATTATTCAGTAGTGTCATGGCTAATTAGGTTATCATTCACAAACCCTTAGCCCTGAGCCTATTCAAACTAGACCTTTAGTGTTAACACTGAATGCGTTTGACAGTGCATGTTTAGCCTGCTACTTCAAGTAGTATTTGAGAAGATCACAAAATTAAATGCAACCATTTGACAGCGGTGAATGGAACACAATGACTCAAGTGGGTCTTGCATTCCAATGCATTAGAAGAGCACTCACTGAACTTGAGGACTAACCCCCCTTTGGAGAAGATACCTACTACAGAATTAAAACCTCCCCTAGCAGCTCATTCCGCATCGGGTGAATTCAGGTAAACCATTTCACTTTTTGACAGTCATCCCAGTTAACCCAATCCCAATCAGAAAGGCACAAATAACTGTCCATAAATTAATCTGCTTTATTTATTGTTTTTATTTTTATTTATTTGTTATTTCATTTATTGTATTTATTTATAGTTATATTTTCAACAAGATTTTGCAGCAAACAACTTAGTTGTCAACAAGTTGTAGGCTACAAAATTTGTATAATTTTTAAAATAGGTTAACAGTTGTTCAATAAATACAGTTGTTTAACAATTAGTCACATTGATTACTTTAATGTCGCTCTTGCGTCAGTTTTTGAAGCCTCAATGCCCCTGTCCCCGTTCCACTGCATGAGGAAAAAAGGGGGGAAAAAACAGAGTAAAAAAAACATGTCTTAGTTTTCATTGTGAGATAAACTATTCCTTTATCTGACATTTCGCCTTTAACAAAAAAAAAAAAAAAAGAAAAGAAAGAAAGAAAGAAAAAAGCGGCAAATGTAGAGGTTCATTCAGTGCGCTTGTGCGTTTACACGATGCGTTTGACGTGCTGTAGTTGACACCTGAGAAAGCGCGCGTGCCACGACTCATATTTCTCTCTTATGTCTCGGAATGTCTTACGGCGAACGGAGAGGCAGGCTGGGGTAAACGGAGAGGGGGAGGGAGAAGGATCCAAAGTAACAGCGTGAAATTGCATAAAACATGCCAGTGGGCGCTCCGCGCACTTCCACACGCTCTCCGCACGGAGTGGATGTTCACATCCGTTTGTGAAGGGACGAATTCAGAGTGCGTTCCATGGACCAGTATCGAAGTGCCTTCTTAAAATGTTGGATGTATACATGAGTGTTATTTTAGTGTAAGGACCGAGATTTCTAGAAACCTGCTGCTGAAAGCTGAAAAAAGAGGAACTTCCAACAGACTCTGCTCAGACTTCAGAGATTTTTTTTCTTCTAAAATGCACTTATTTGGAATTTCTGTCTTCTGTCTCGCATTGATTTATGCAACCCTTGCTTTGGAGACGAGTCACGACTACTATGATTATGATTATGACCAAGATGAAGGGGATGCCATGGTAAGCACCGGCAAGCTCATTTCCACGTCATCTTAAAAGTAGAAAAAATTGGTTTAAATCATCATTTATTGGTAATGATTTGTTGCCCTTTAAGCATGAAGGAAACTCATAATACATGCTACTATAATTATTTTAAAACTTAGTATTAGGCTACTTCTTGAAGCATTGAGGCAACATATCAGCAGTCAACATCACTGGCACTGGTTGTGACTATATTGTTGTAGAACTTAGCCAAGATTCCCGATTCATTTTATTGAGAAACCTTTGCAGAAACACGTGAATGAAATTTGTCTATAATTCAGAAAGCTATTTCAAACTCTAACGCTTGGACAGATTTTAAAAGCCTTAAATAATTTAGAGTATGATGTCACATGGTGCTTACCTTTGACCTTACTCATCATTATATATGACTGCCCTCTTTTTACATTGGTGTTCTAATTCAACAGGGTTGTTGAAAACACAGTGTACCTCTAGAATATTCACCACTTCCATCTATTTAGCATCCGGGTATCATATTGGAACAGAAAAATAGGAAATGATTCACATCTGAAGCAAAAGGGATAATTTGTTTTTGTAATTAAGCATTCACACATCACTGGTATAAAAGGAAAATTATTTGAAAGCACAATTATATTGCTATAAACGGTGGAAGCAGGTGTCATTGGGTCAGCAACTTCAGAAGTAGTTTCTCTCTGTTTGAACGAAAGAAAGTAAGAAAGAAAGAAAAAGAGCTATGACTTTAAACATTTTAATTTGATCATGTATATCAAGATCCATATACTCAATTGGTGCAATTCTTTTTAATATCTCTCGGGAGCTTCAAAGTGATCTGTCTGCACACAAGAGGATATGTCTGTTAGTTCTTACTGTACTGTACTGTCTCTGTACTGCTTTTGGCTTGCCCAGCCATTAAACATGATTACTTTGACACAACATTCTATCTTTTCATATACAGCAGCAGTGGACTCTTTGGAACTTTACTATGTGCAGTGTATAAATGATACCATATGCTACATGCAGCAACATGGACATCTTGACAAGATCTTGAAATTATTCCCACTGGTAATGTGCGACATGGGCTATACACTAATCATGATTGCCTAAAAATAGACTTTGTTAAACTTTGTTTTCACTGCTCTCTCTCTTAAACCTTTTAACCTTTGGGTCACAGAGAAATTCAATGGTTATTAAGATTCATTTAGCTGGAATTCACTGAGAGTAGGGAAAGTCAATTGTAAGTGCGACAGCAACATAAAAAAGCTGCTGAATTTCTTGTGGTTTATTTTCAGTACACTTGGTTGATATTTGTCTTGTTCTTATGCCATGGAATTGAATAATTGTTCCGTAATTGCACATGTGGCTGTATGTTATATGAAAGTATGGGATGGGTGACTTAATAATTCACTGGGCATCAGTCAGCACTCGGCTAATATACTGATCTTATTACTCTCCCTTGGACTTTTCCTTCATGGCCATCTCTCAACTGTTTGGCAAAGCTGTCCTGTAATTCATGAGGAATTGTGATTCTAAATGTAAATCGTGAGGGTTGCGCATGTAGAGAGAGTTATTGTCAAGTAAGACTATCTTTCTGAAGGGGTCACTTGGGAAATGTGGGTGTTTAGGGAGTACACATGAGGTGCTGGGACTACTGATTTGTAGTCTTAATGGCTCTGCTGCAGTCTTGACCTCATTCATTTGGACTGATGTTTGGTTTCATCATGTGGCTTTACAGAAACTCCATCATGTTTAACAGGGATGTTGACTGCTTTAGGAATGCCTATTTTACATTATTAGCTGCTATGTTGCAAGTCTCTCGAGACACTCTGGTTTAAATAAGCATTATATTTCAGTCTGTGTGAGTGTCTGTATGGTTAGTGATGAATGCCTGAGAACAAACCACCCATGATAAAGCACCTCCAGCTTTTCCAAACAATGCTTATTTATTTCTGCCCTTTGGTGATAACTAAGGGATTCCCCAGGGACGTCCTTTCATGTGTGAGTGTGTGGTCATGTGTACTTCCCAGGTAGGAAAGTTAGCACAGGTGGAACAGATTACTCACATCTGCCTCTCTTATCTTTTCTACTCTAATAGCCTATCCACCTGCCAGATCTGCTCATCCCTTAGCTTCAGATATAGCAGAACCACCTTTCAACACTTTCACAACTTTAGAGGAGCTTTCACCTGGGGGGCAGGGAAAGTCAGAGGTCTTGATGACAGAAGCAAGAAGACTGTCAAGTCCTTGGGGAGGTCAACAGTTCAACTATTCTTTGAATTAGGCAACTACTGCAAATGGGGTGTTTCAACAGTTGTTACTTCTTAAAACCTATTTTTAATGCTGTACAGGACTGACATGGTTGAAAGGCTTCAAAGTGTTTTTGGGAAGTACAGCATAGTCGTTGAATGAATAAAACGAGTGGGTGATTTGATGTGAGGTTTGGTTCAGTTCTCAGTTCTTTTAGATGAGGCTGCAGTGACGTCACTTACTACACGTGTATAAAAGGCTTAATATAGTTTAAGGCTTAATGTCAGTTTAGATTTAACATTTTAAAATCATTTTTATATCTTTTATATCAATTTTATGTTTTATATTTATTATTACTTAAACTTTCCATCAATTAAACAGCACTACAAACTGTTCCCGAAAATCTGGCAAGTGAGCTTTGCTGGTTTAAAATGGACTCATATAAATTGGTTCATATAGGCTTGAGATATTTCTTATAATATACAAAATATTAAAGTCCCTTTTCTCTGTAATTTTATTGAACAGCTTTTCCTTCATGTTTTCAGTGCACAACATAGATTTTAGACTTTTGACAACTTTTATTTTTATAATATCTTTTCTAAGGATGAAAGGTATATTTACATTTACATTTAATTTAACAGACGCTCTTATCCAATTTGAATTACAAATGAGGACAATGGAAGCAATAAAAATCAAGTCTCAGTTAGCTTAATGCAGCACACGTAGCAAGGATTAATATATATATATATATATATATATATATATATATTATAATAATAATAAATAAAAAGGAAACTGATAGAACAGAAAAAAGTATAGCGTAAGCTAGTGTTAGAGCCCTAAAATTAACTATAAAAACTGTCAGTACCATTAAAGGGTTAGTTTGCCCCAAAATGAAAATTCTGTCATTAATTGCTCATTATCATCTCGTTCCAAACCAATTAGACCTTTGTTCTTCTTCATAACACAAATGAAGATATTTTTGATAATATGAGAGCTCTCTGACCCTCAATAGACAGCAATGTAACAGCAATGTTCCCAGGATCCAGAAACATAGGAAGGACACTGATAAAATAGTCCACGCGACATCAGTGGTTCAGCCGTAATTTTATGAAGCTATGAGAATACTTTGTGTGTGCAAAGAAAACAATAATAACAGAATTCTTCTTACCGTCTTCCGCCATTTTGGAGAGTAACCCAGAGCGTAATCAACGAAATCAGTATTGTTTACGTTCATCATGTGCACGCTGTCAACTGAACATAAACAACAAGGATTACGTTCAGCGAAAGCGCACCCATGATTTTATAAAAAAATATCTTAATTTGTGTTCTGAAGATAAACGAAGGTCTTAAAGATTTGGAACGACATTAGGTTAATTATTGACATAATTGTCCATTTTGGGCGAAGTAACCCTTTAAAAATGTACTAATATTTACCATTTAGGTACTAATATGTATACTTTTGGGACTAATTTAACCTATTATGCAATAATGTACAGAGGTGTACTTTTGAAAAGGGTTCTGCTTCAGTGACGGGTTCTTCCCCAGTCACAGCTTCTGCTCCTTTTTTTATGAGAGTATAGCTTTTGTCTTAATAATTGTATTTGTTAAGGTTAACCAAATTAAATGTCTCTCCTCATGCAGTGACACTCTCATGGACAGATAAAGGAGCCCATAGATACTTTTTAGTTTGTACATCATTTCTGTAGTAATCGTACATTCAGTCTGAACAGCAGTCACTTTGATGTTACCATTTGTCTCTTTCTTTCTGTGATGTCTGTAAACCGGCTGTATGTTTCAGTCCCCTTCAGCAGAGGAATTCAGCTCTGACTGGGCCCAGCAGTGTGCCTGAAGCATCTGGGGAACTTTTTTCTGTGTGTTTGACACTTTTTTTTTTCCTTTTCAGATCTCAGATCTGCTTGTCCAATTTCGTCTGCAAGGAGAAGCACTGGAATCTGTGTTAGATCAGAAAATTCAAGATCATTAAAAAAATATATTTTTACCCTCATCCTTCTAGGAAACAACTTATCACTCACATTATAGCCAAGTGTGTGGCCAGTATGGGAGCATAAAACAGTGGTAGTACCAACAGTGGTTGGTAGACAATAAAACAGTGTTTCCCAACTTTTTTTGTTCAGTATCAGTATTAGCATTAAGGCGGGCATACACTGTGCGATTTATGTGCGATTTCGGCAAGGTACCAACTCACACTGTACAAGTAGATCGCATGCAGAATTCAGTCCACACTACACACCGTGTCACCATGGTTTTGTTTATGGTTTTGCGCATGCGCAGTGAAATGTCAGAAATCCATCTGACCAACCGATTGCCGGTCGGGAGAGGTTAATCGCCTCTCGTTTCCCTTTGTACACTGCAAGAACACTGCACGACAAACGACGCACGAAAATGCTGAAAATCGGCCCGACCCCAAAAAGAGTCGCATGAGTCAGAATTCGCTCAAAATCGGATGAAAATCGCACAGTGTATGCCCGGCCTTAGGTACTGCATTGTATCAGAAATGCATTCTTTTTAACTCATTATACTGGATATAATTAAGCATTATCATTCATTTATTGGTCACCATTACAATAATTCATTTTTAAACTACAAACAGTAAATAATGTACTGTTATGGGTGTCCAAACTTATTCATGGAGGGCCAACATCCTGCAGAGTTTAGCTCCAAACTTAATTCAACACACCTGAACCAGCTAATTAAAAAACTTCCAGACAAGTGTCTTGGAGCTAGTTGGAGCTTAACTCTGCATGATGTTGGCTCTCCAGGAGTAGGATTGCACACCCCTCATATAAGTGAAATAATAACAATTATAAAACTCACCAAGCTTCCTCTGCCTTTAATGAAATGGCTTGTTTGACTCTTCAGCGGGCAATCATGCAGAAACCTTCCTTAAGACCACATGGCAGATTTATTTGTAATTAAAATTTAGATGGGACAACATTAGCACCTCTAAATACCATAGAAGCAAGAAATATCACCCACAAGTGGATATGCAATCATTTGTACAAATCTTAATGAGAAGTCAAGATTTTCAGTGAAGCAAAGACTTGCAGATTAACAAAGACTTAGAGAATTACAAAAGAAATGGAAATCTTTCTAAACCCCTGGGATCACCGCCCTAAAGGATAAAACAGGTTTTTTTTACTGACGCGTTCATTTTGTCAGAGTGAGACAAAGTAAGAAACAGGCAGTGCGCATCTAGGCTGAGGCCAGGAACAAAGACTGTTCTAAAACAAATATATGATCCATTGTAGAAGCACACATATTATTACTTCTGGAAAATGGAGACAAGAATAGTGCATTAGTTTACAAATTAATCGTAAAGTTGTATTATGCTACATGATGCAAATGTGTGTATTCCTTCATATTTTGTTAGTTCCTTTTTTTCTGCCAGGTGCCAAAAAAAAAAAAAAAAAACTACAATTTCAGTATTTGTGTCCTGTATTTACTAAAAGAATGCAGAAGAAGAAAATTGTTATGCCAAAATAGTTCACCCTCATGTAATTCTAAATGTGGATCAAAAAAGAAGTTATTTTAGCTGAATGCCCAAGCTGGCCTTTTCTATTCAGTGTTAATATGTTAATATGTTAGAAGCAGAAACAGTTTAAGAGCATAGCAACTTGGAATATCAGTTTATTCATTGATTTTGCTTTCCACAGAGGAAACAAAGCCATACAGGTTTGGAACAATGTGAGCGTGAGTACTGTAAATGATGGCAGAATAATCTTTTTTTTTTTTTTTTTTTTTTTTTTTTTGACAAACTAATCCTTTAAAGCTTTCTTAAGACTTCGCAAGAGATCTGCAATCCACATGCCAAGACGTATGAATACTCGCAGAGTGGATTCTGCTTAAACCTTACTAATGTCACTCTTGACAGTTTCTGTTCAGACAGGATATTTGCTTCATATAATTCTTTAAGTATGCCAAAACAAGAACCCCATACCCCCTTCCCCCACTGTTTCATTGGGATTTCATGTACAGCTCTATTATGTTTTGGAGAGCTTAAGAATTGGGTTACAGAACATTAGAACTAATATCCCTGTGGTCTTATTGAGTAGTGGGCAACCCTCCAGGCTAATAACTTTATTGCACCACAGAAATCTTTACCAAGTATGCGTCAGTAGTGCACAGTAATTGCATCCTGACATATGCCCGCCTCTACACGTGAAACGGATCAGACCAAGAAAGCAACTCTTTCTAAAAAAGGAAGAGAGGTTCTTATGGGACTCTGACCAAACTCTAGATTATTTCATCAAATCAACGTGAAATCAAAATGAACACTGTTTATTTTCCTAAAGCACATTCCTGGTCTTGTTCTTGATTCATCTGTGCATGCTGTTCCAAATTGTCCAAAAACTAATTGTTTACCTTTATGATCTTTTATCAAAATGTAATGACTTGGTCCGCCACAGGACCGAATTTCCATTTTGGCTGAGACTCAAAGCCAAATGAAAGTGAAAACTGATATCATTTCAATCAAAAACAACTTAATTCTAGTGTTTGCGTATTTAGCAATTGCGCAAAACAAAGTGTAATTAGTGCAATGCAATTGCACTGGAGCTTATTATCTGTTTATATTTTAGAAAATATTGTTTTTGAATGTACTGATTCAGACACTGACAGAGTCCTGTATTATTACCCGCTCTGTGTTGTATCCAGTGTTGCTAGGTCATCTTAATGGATGTAGCAGATACTAGGTTTAAGACTGGAAAAATAATTTCCATGCACATGGTCTGGTCTCAAGAGCGCATGCATGTGCATTAGTGTGTGTACTGAGTCCAGCGGTTAGTTTAAAATCATATGAGAGACCGTAATATAGCATTCATGAGTTCTCTGCCTTGGGGAACATCTCAATTGCCTCAGAAAAACAGGAAAGATTAGGATTGTTTGTCTGAAATGTGGGAAGCTTGGATGTCGAAGAGGGTCTCAGTTACTTTTCAGACTTGTGGCCAGACTTATTCTCAAAGGAACTGGTTCTCCACTAGGTCAAAGGCTCAAAGCTTGCAGTCAGATCTAGGGTTTCTAAGAGATCATTAGAGGGTTAATGATATCTCAGATCGTCTTCCTCTCCTCCTGAGTGTTGGCTTGTGTAGCCTCAGACATGCCCTCAGCAGACTTCAACGACATCCTTCAAGTTCAGCGAGCAGAGTGCCATTCGCAAGCCTGCTCTCTGGAGTCCAATACTGAGGATGAAAGGTATGTCTGGAACAGATGCAACATGTGTTCTTGTGCATATGTACCAATGCTAGTGTCCACGATGGGGGCCATGTTCCACCTGAGGTCACTGAGGGTGTCTGTTGTCTGCAATACTCCCCAGTGACAAGGTTTTTTTTTGTTTGTTTTTTTTTTTTTTTACCAGAAATCAATACAATGCTACTGATTTTAAGTGTGCAAAAATAATCTGGTTATCCACTGTATCCGCTGTATGTCACATCACATTCACTGTTATAATCTTTATAACTGGCTGGTCCTCTCTTCACATTCTCATAACTACCCATTATAGATAATAAACCACAAGTGATTGCCTGAGAGGCCTTTGGAGCATAAAAAAATGCTTGTTTTTTTTTTTTGTTTTTTTTTTTACAGACTGGTTTGTTATGAATCTGTTTAATAAATATTAAATTATGTAATAAAATGGTCTGTTTTGTTGCTGAAAAACATTTCAAATAACTATATTTTTGCAAGTACTTAAAAAAAAACCTGATTACGTAATTGGCAGCAAGCAATATCTCAACCTAAAGAGTATATGAAAATGATATCAATGAAAATGTGAAGGCTGACATTTTGATTAGGTTTTAGCGTAGGAGTATGAGGTGACTGTAATGGAAATGAAACTGTATAAACCTGGCATAAATATGAAGCATTTTGACTCAGACTAAAGGAATTTATTCAGTGAGGGTGCCTTCCAGAAACCTCATCCAAAATAGCTCCGGATACTGGTATCAGCAAAGAGGATAAACGCTAACCTCATTGCCAAAAAAGGATCTAGTTTTTTTTATTTTTTTTATTGTGTCAGTTTTGTGGTTTGCTTCAGGAAACACGAAGCCGTCAAGAGACTGCATGTTGCTTTGGGGTTGTCTGAAATGATCCTTCTTTCTGATGATGCACATTTTATAACTGGCACAGAACTGTTGACTCAAGTTTGAACTTTTAATAATAGCATTCATGATGGGGTCATCATCGTCACTGGGATCCCTTGCGTGCATGGCATCAAATCTTGTTTTAGCTACAGTGAACATGGAATCCTGTTCCAAGTGTTAAAACCAGCTGCTTTCACTTGTGATTCATTCAATGAGACATACATTCTAGCATTAGTGGTGAATGATTCTTTCCCATTTTTTCTTTTATTATTATTATTGGTTCACATTGTCTGACCACTGATGATGTACGCATCTATCATCAGTTCATCATTTCATCACTTCCCATGAATCACTGTCCTTTGGAACCAAATGCAATCCCTTACTGAGGCCATTCCCACTTCAACTCTCAGAATTTTATTTCTGTAATAAAACTGCTATATGATGTGAGATGCAATCTGCCTTTAAAATTTATTTACATTTTGAATTTAACATTGAGACTGGCAAGCAAATGTGGTTAAAATGCAGAAATTTAGTACATAATAATTTATTATATATTATTGTTGTTGTTGTTGTTGAAACTGGTATTTATTTTGTAATACAATCCCTAAATTGAATCGGATCACAATAGTGAAACAATGAATGCCTTTCTGGGTCAAGTGCCCACAGACTTCATGGTTCCCATTTGTACCGTTCTCCCACCAGTCTCTTTTTTTGTTTAGTTGCTACTGAAACATAAAAATAGGGCATTGTATCTGTGTTTTTACAATTACCAAACCTGAAGTTTGGGACTGACTCACGTGTGAATGTGTCTGTATGCTGAACACCACACATCATTTTCTCAGTCTCCATTGTTTCTGTTAGGAAACAGACCAGTGTGTTATCTCAGGAATCACTGTAAACAAAGGCATGGAAGAGGCCATATACAATAGTCTTGTTCATACTGTTTTTGTGGTATTTGAGTTTCCTGAATAAACAGAAGGGAGTCAATGCAGGGAGAAGCAGTCATTTCCTACAAGGATTGTATTTTTCCTCTTTCCACGATTAAAGCTATTTTCCTTGGTGTGCGGTGCAACTGAATGTTTGCAGGTAACAATGTGGGTTAAAATCTTTTTCAGCCATGTTTTATGATAACATTTGAAACTATGCAGCCTTAAAGTCATATTTCACATAAATGGTTACATTTTTATTTGTTGAGGGTGGGATTTTGGCGAAGTTCAGTGTCCTGTATCATGAAAAATGGCCTTCAAGTTTATACTTTCAAACTGTCCACTGTAACGCTCTTATTTGTTCTGAGGATCTCCTTTGAAAATTAGGGAAGTCGTGAGGACCAGAAAATCATTGCTTGCACTTACCTAGCCAAAATATTTTATTGTATGTAAATAATGGGTTTTACAACAAAATGTTAGAGTAAGAGAAACTATTTCCTACCATTTGAGATAATAAATTCTCCGCTGTAAACTTGGGGGTCTGCCTAATACGATTTCGACAAATAATACAGACTGGACCAATACAAAGACTGGCCTTCTTAAAGAGGAATGCAGAATTCTGATGTGGTTCAATTCAAGTTATAATTCCTTGTATTTATATAGTGTTTTTCTGGGCACCCAAAGCGCTTTACATAGAAGGGTAATCTCTGCATCCACCACCAACAAGTTGTGCTTTCTCACTTTTTTAACACCTCCACAAGTGGGGGAGGGTGCCCGTTTTTATCGACATTCATGATCAGCCATGTGGGTAAACTTGGCATGATTCCTGGAATGTCCCAGACAGCAGTATCGTTTTCCATCAGGCACTTTGGGCTGTTTTCAGACGCTGTTGGTGTTTTCACACTTCTTACAAACTCTCATTCTGCTGTGGATTAAGGGGAGTTCAAGGTTTGGGGGGATTTGATTGCGTGTCTGACATAGCTCCATCTTCACAGGCAACCCTGGATCACATCCATCGGCTTACTGAGTAAGCAATACAGTCAATTGTCTGGGCCACAAGAGACCATTCAGGTCTGACCATTCCATTAATTAAGAAATGGCCTGCGTGTCTAAGTTTCAGACTTAATTTCCACACATTCATGATATAGATAACCTTTACCTATCTGATGATTGATTATGTAGCTGTTCATTTTAAGACCCCATATGTTGAGTAAAAAGTTTTTTGTAGTACCAGCTTGATTAAACACAAAATAAGCTTCTACTGGTAAGGTTAAACCAATGGCTTTTTATTAGTAAGAAAGCATCTGCTTAGGATATGCACAAACAGAGGTGCAAATGCCATAACCTAAATGGAGCTCTTCTAATTGTCTAGTAATATTAAAACAATGGAAAAGTTAACCGCATGTGTTTATGATTGTTGATCAAATATTGATTCAGTGAGTAAAGTCCCAAACCATCTTTTATAAGTCAATGAGAGATTGAAACATGCAATAAAAACAGTTGGATATTTCTCTTAGTCACTCTGGGATATATCCAATATGGCATGCTTAATTGTTGTAGTGGAAAGGCAATGTTCTGTTCCAGCTCATTGATCAAGCCCTCTTCATTGTGTCTAGCTCTGGTTTAACTCTCTTCTGTAAGTGTAACACTGCTGGTTGCTGGTAGTTATGCAAAAATGAAAACACTGTTATCATTTACTCTTACCCTCATTTACATAAACAGAGATCTTCAAGTGTCACTCTGGTGTAGCTCTCTCAAGGAAGAGTAATTTTCTGATTTGTGACACCTGTGGCATCATCCCCGAGGAAAAAGTTAACAGAACTGTGACAGTAAATATGAACTGTGTAATGGAACAATTCCCTGTAGTATAAGCTGACATGCTTTTCCCCAGTTTTATTCTGTTTCTCTGTCTTATCAGGAGCATTCAGAGCCAGACTTTGTGGAGCAGTTGCGTTCAGCAGGTAGCGTGGACGAGCTTATGAGAATCGTTTATCCCAGCTACTGGAGCATGCTGAAGTGTCGTTCCAAGATGGGATTGCACTTACCTCAGAGAGATCACAGCTCCACAGAAACAAGGTCGGAGGAGGCCTCCTATGCGGCTGCTTTCATCAATCTTGAAATTTTTACAAGTGAGTGACTATTAATTTAGGACCAGCACAGACTGCCATTATTGTCTTACAGACAAGACTTTTTGACAATCCTGTGACAAAGTTTCTTTAGCAATGCCAAGCATGTGTCAGACTGTGATCTGCAATAATTGCAGTGCACACAAATCAATGCATTTCACTGTTGGACTTTTTTAATGTGTCTGTTCTTCCTGTCTTGCTGCGCTTCTTCCAGGTATTCAGACAGAGTGGAGAAACACCCTGTGCATGCCACGCCAAGTTTGTTTAGATGTTGGGAAAGAGTTTGGGGCAGCTACAAACACCTTCTATAAACCACCCTGCGTGTCTGTCTACAGATGTGGGGGCTGCTGCAACAGTGAGGAGCAAGTGTGCAAGAACATGAGCACTTCATATATCAGCAAGACGGTGAGTGATGCTATCAGCTTGTGACTGCATCCACAAATCTGTTTATGTGAAGGAGGGATGGAACCAAGTGTGAGCAGTATCGACATTCATTTTTAAGCTTCATTTTTCATCACTCATTTTACATAAATTTTACATCACTTTTTGGCCTTCCATGCACATGGAGACAACATTTTATCCCATGAAAACTGAGCTTATTAAAGGTGCTCTCCCAAATAGATACATTTGAAAATGTTGTTTTCACATTGTAGTTTTGACTGGAGGTGTTCAAATTTTTTGCACATTTGAAAATGAAGCATGTTTAGCCATGTTACGTGTATTGTACTGGTAGATATATGCAATTATGTGCAATTCACTTTCATAGCTAAATATATGGTAGTTGCTAAATTTTTGGACAATACTTGAAATCGGTTATGTGGACAGAGAGCGTTTTGAAGCAAAGATGACGTTTTCAAATGTATCCAGAATAATGTTGTCGATCTAATCTTGGGTTCAGCACACTTTTGGTTTAAGCCTCAGTCACATCTGGTGATTATTTGCATCAAATTCAGATAAATATACAGGCAATTTTGTCACTGCATACCTTAACTCACACCTTGTATATAATTACTATATACAACATATAAACTTGAATAAGCATATAAACTTGAATAATCTTCAGTCAAAACCATCTGCTTTTGTTTTAATGCCTACTCCCAGTGTAGACAAATCTCAGATGATCAGTTAAGCTTTGATTTAAAGAGTTGTGGATGAAACAGGTTTGGTTGGGAGGTCATGACTGTGAATTATTTGCAAGAAGGCCTCCTTTAATTACCCCCCTTATTTTGGGTGGGCTGACCTCAGCAGGCAATGGGTTCTCCTCATGTGATTTAAACCATGACGCCCTCCCACCAGTTGAGCCGCCTGAGCAGGTCAAGGTCTCCATGTCCACGCTACTGCGCCAGAGATGTAAAACTCCTATTCTGGGCACAAAGCCTGAACAGCAAATGCAATGTGAAGATATTTCAAAAAATCTTAGTAAGATATGGATTATGAAATTATAAGCTCCAGGTTTCATTGACGAAATGACTGGGTCAAGAGTAAAATATGCATTACATGAACATGGTTACGATTTGAATTACTGGTATTATTGTTGATAAGCTACTTACATTAAGCACAGTGCAATGTAATGCCAACAAAGCCTTTAAAAATGCCTACAAGAGTGAAATATCTGTGAAGCAACTGTGACAAGTGAACCTGTTAGAGCTTGTCATCAGTCTCAGAGAGAAAGTGAAACATATTAAATGGACTTTTGGTTTCGTCTGACCCTTGTTTCACCTGCACCTAACCAATACTCAGGCCTAGTAGACTGTTAATACTGCAGTAAAGTGTTTTTATCATCAAGAGTGGTGGGCTGACACATTTACAGGGTGAGCAAGTGAAGATTTAGGGATCACTTGTCCTGGTAAAAGCAGTTAATAAATAAATTATAGAGTCCTGCGAAAACATCAAAGAGAAAGAGTGTATATTTCCAAAGATTTTCACCCAATTGCATTTCACCAATTCAATCTTTGTTGAAAAGATATGGGTTGTTAATTTTTCCTTTGTTCTTGATTAATATTTTGTGTTAATGGCCCATTAAAGATAGTAAATATAGTTTTCTTATATTTACACTCTGCCTTTTTTATTGTTTTTGTAGACTGGATTGAGCTCATCAATACAGTACATTTTCACTGATTTCGATTGCTAAAGCAGTTGTCTTTAGATGAACAGTAGCTATGCAGTTAGAAAGTGACTGTATGACTTTGTGAACTTAAGAAACATAGAAGAATGGAGAGGTGTAGTGAGCCAACCAGTGGGGTCAGAGAGACTGTAAAATCCAATAATTCTCTTTTTTATCAAACACAATTCATTTATGTGTGTCTTGAGAGTGGTTTGTTAATCCAACAGGAGCAGACATGGGAGGTTTAGCATTCCAGGGCTTTTGGAAACGTGTTTGTTTGTTTGTCCCGCTAAAAGAATTTACTGCCTTGGATCTGAATATGAAGTATGGAGGTCTATAGCAGCTATTATGCATCTCGAAGAGACTGCACAGAGTCCATGATGAATAGACAAGACAAAAGAGACCAAAAATTAAATTTATGTCATCTATGACTCAGCCTCATGTTGTTCCAGGCCTGTGTGACTTTCTTTCCATGTTCTTTTCCATGAAATTACAATTACGTCAACTGAAGCCTTCAGACTTCAAAAAAGATACAACAACATGAAAGTATCCTAAAAGTGGTGAGTTAACACTCATAGCACTGAAGGGGAAAGTTTAGCAGTGAATTCTGATGCTGTTTGGCATCAGAACACATGGATTAAAGCAGACATTTATGTGGAACTATTTTATTTTACTTTTATGGTGCATTTATGTCATGTTTTGAAGCTTGACCAGAGAATTCTTCAGAAATTCTACTTTTATGTTCCACATTAGAAATAAAGTCATATGCACTGCAGCAACCTAAGGGTGAGTTTATGATGACAGAATTTTAATTTCTGTGTAAAATTTCAGTTTAAGTAATTTATTGAATCATAGTTTAATTGCACATTCAACATAAATTCCTTGGAATGTTTCCTCATAGCAGGAGGAAGTTTTGATTTATTAGTCTAACAGTATTTGCCTGCCTTGCAAATTATCTTGCACGAGTTCCTTATTACCAATTTCCCCTTACCAGTTTGATCAGACTGTAGTTGCGGTTGTGTCTGTACACTGATTTCACAGAAGGGCTCTACGCACTCACAGTTGCACAACTCCTTTAGACTTCAATCCATTCATTAATCTTGATTTAGATATAATTGACTGCCCACAATTCATTTTGTCATCCTGCACACTCCTTAAAGTAACCCTTCATCCAGTTTCACATCTTACCTCAGTTTGATTTAATTGAAAATATGACCTTTCTTCCATTTTCACTCTGCAGTTGTTCGAAATCACAGTTCCTATGAAGTATGGGGCCAAGCCAGTCACCATAAGCTTCGCCAACCACACTTCCTGCAGCTGTTTGTCGAAACAGGATTTGTATCGACAGCAGCACTCAATAATTCGAAGAGCCTTACCAGAGTAAGTCTTCACACTACCGCACATGTCCCTAAGCGCTAAAGTTTGATGAAGATTTTTGATGAGAGGTTTTGATGTGTTATGTCTGTACTATTTTATTTCTCTGTTGCTTTGAATGTTTGAGAGGTTAGAATAGAATATCACTGTAGACTAACACTGTGTACCACACTGTCATATTGTATCACGCCATAACAGCTTGATGCAGTCTACACTGTTCCAAATCCATTTGTACTGTTGTCAGAAGCAGTACAAGCATGTGGAGTACACCACATCATGCTCCATAAAAAAAGCCATGCATAAGAACGACATAAAAACTATAATTTATCTTTGAAGGTTTTTTACACACAGCATAAGAGATTTGATGATGTTAGCAAGTTGCTAAAGATTAGGTCACATTTACCTTTGTCAAATTTTCTTAAACTAAATACAGTCATTTCAATAGGAGTCCATGAGATAGGGAATTTCAAGTAAGGGCAAAATAATTCCCCATGTAAAAATCGTGGTTGTAGTTGCCAACAGCAAGTATTGACCATAAAAAAGCTGCTTGGTTTGCAAGTGACTTCTGTGTGAGCTGTACTTCATACATCGCTACACTATTGACAACAGACCTAATTTTCCATTAAAAATGCAGTAATGTGACCACACCTTAAGGTAATGGTGCAGTAATCTAATAAATATAAAACATATACAGTAGCACAAACAAATATTGGGAAAAAACGAAACAATTATGTATCCCACTAAACTTATTAACACTTACCGATACAGTATTGAATTAAAAAGTTTATTTGCGATCAACATTTCTCTCATCCACCATCTTGGATTTTTGTTTTCTGTTGGGAATATCTTTTCCTCCTGGCAACAACGTGTGAATGTCACTTTGGATAAAAGTGTCTGCCAGATGCATACATGTAAAGGTAGATGCTAAGTTGTGGAACAGGGCAACAGTTTTCTAAAATCTATTACTCAGCTCTAACAGAAATCTTGAACAAAGTAAGTGCTGATGTGTTAAATTGCACTCTGGTGTAGTGGGAGGATAACTTATATAAGAGATAAACTATCACACCAAGACATTCAAAAAAATGACTTGACTGTGTTCCCTGTTTGTTTTGGCCTTCTTTAGCATCTCATCAGCGGATATGTGGCTACACTGATGTGTGTATTTTGGATGTCGTTGCACACCCAATGACGTACAGTAGCTCATCAATTAGATTTTCATATTGGTGGTTTGGTGTGGCCACCCATTGTTAAGGCTGACAGAGGACTTCCTGTTCATCTGTTGTTTTAGGAATTTTGTAAGGCAGGAAAATCCCAGTAGGGAATCTTAATGAACTTACCATGCAGTGTGCAGAGTTGATGAACTAATGAGCACCGACAAGCGAGCTACAAAGCATATGTATTTTTTGTGGCCAGATGCAAACAGCAAAAAAGTTGTTTGTAATAGATGTTGAAATAATTATTGTTATATCAATTTAGGCGGGTGGTATCTTAACTGTCTGTGCTGAAGTACACAATTCATGGGATTGATTCCAGGTATTTTTGACTCAGGAAAAATACATATTATGCAAAATACGATGCATATTATTTACAATGTGGGTGAAAAACTAGATATTCAAATTTAACCATTTTAAAGCTGACTATATAGAATGTAATGCCCCTCTTGACTATATAGAATCTTTTGAAATGCTTAATTTGATATATAGAGAAACACTGATGGCCTTGCATTTTATCCACCACAGAAACAGAGACAGCCTTAACATTTAGTTTTCTCTTGTCCCAAACCCATTTTCTTTATTTCTGATACCTCTGCCACTTCCCTTGCTGCCAAGGTGAGAGATAGAGAAGTCATTTTAATGAGCATAGCAGAGCGTAGACACATGGCAAGAACTGTGAACTCTGTGAGGAAGAAGAATCAACTGTAAAAATCTTCAAATTTCTTGCTGTATCAGCTCAAAAGTTAATCTGAGCTGAAGTTTTTCCAAAATGCAACATAGCATGTTTAGCATTTCTATATTATGTAATGTTTAATCATTATGTAATGTACTATTTATTCAGATTGTCATAAAACATATACATTATTATGTGTTGTTTTAATGTAATTATCAGATATTGACAGCACTAAGTGAATTTAATTTACATTAAAAAAAAGAAGAAAAAAAAGAAAACAGTTTAACAAATCAGCTGAACAAAACATATTTTTTTTCATTATATCATTATATAATTGGAACATAAATTTAAACACTTATTTTGTTCCAAAAAAATAAAATAAAAAAATAGGTTAAGAGAGCTCCCTAGAAATTGGAAATCCCTATTTTAGACCATGAAATATTGAAATTTGTTTTGTTTTATACTTGACGTGATTTAACACTGTTGTCTTAAAGCAATAAATCAATGGAGATTGTGCTATATTGTGGTTATTGGGATGACTGTGTTTTGCAGTCACGTTCTTGCACGCTAATAACCATAATGTAGCTCCACCTCCATAGTGTATTTTTTTTTTTCTTTTCTTTTTTTTTTTGCAGACACATTAAAGGTATTGATTGCAAAAATAAAAAAGTTGCAAAATACTGTCTTGAACAGAATTGGAACCCTGAAGCTGTTTTCTATCTCTCAGTACTTTTCTAGAATTAAGCACAGCCCCTGTTTTCAGCCCTGCGTTGTTCCCTCACATGCTTTGTATAAATGTTTACCATTTTATCCTCTCAACGAACAACGGATTAGCCCATCCGCCTGTTTGTGACATAAGTCAACGTGCTAAAACGTGAGTCATTGTACACACAATGAGCAAAGGAAAGAAAGGTGAAAAAGACTTAATAATACACGCTTTGTGTGCAAAAACAGCGGCTGCACTTTCTGTGTAGAGGAAACCTATCGATCCCACATGTGTGGCAATGAAAGCCAGTTTGTTACTCCATCACTCAGAGATCTGTTTGCAAACAGGAGGGGAAGCATCACAGAGATGTTAGCCATGTTGGGAAAGGCAAAGAGGGTGACACACTTTGGGAAATGGCTTTTACAAAGGGCGTGTGCAGCTGCCGTTCAACATTTGTTTAGCTCCTTGTCATGGAACAGGATGTGTTATGTTAGTAAAGAAATATGAACTAGTTGACAGCCTTTGCTTGATGTCTTTTACATTGTGCATTTGCACAGTGCATTCAAGGCATTGCTAGAAAATATAAGTTTAGCCACAATAACTTCATTGATTGTGTTACTTCAAAACACTTCCATAAATCAAAGTGTTAAAGAGTTTTTCACCCAAAGATTATATTCTGTCATCATTTACTCACTCACATGTGATTCCGAACCCAGAAGCCTGAGAAATGTATTTGCCTCCATTGAAAGTCTAATCCATCGAAACTGTGATGCTTTAAAAAGTTTATAAAGATAAAAGTAGTCCACATGAATCCGGCGTTAAAGCTTCTGAAATCTTCTGAAGAGTCATGATCGCATTTACATTATTAATTTACCACTTTTATTCACATAAAAACATTGATCTGGGCACATCTATGGAGCACATCAAATATGGGACTTATTGCTTGAATTGCGCGAATAAACCTTCTTTTAGGAACTCAAATGTTCTTTCATGACACACGAGAACAAACACAATTGGTCCTCCAGCATCAAGCAAGCATGTTTCATCTTCTTTTACCCTCTAAGATGTGCTCTGTGTATGAGAAGAATGAAAGTATCAAGCGTTTAGAACAGCATGACAGAGACTAATTGATTACAGAATTTTTATTTTTGGGTGAACTGACCCTTTAATTATTCATCTTGCATGTTTGCATGTCAAATCAAAACATGCTAAATGCTAAAAAGCAACCCTGAGTCTTTCAGTGAAGAACTGGAGAAAAGAACTGTTTATTGTTATGTTTTTCAGAGCCTTTTTTTCTGAAGTCATCCCCTGTCAAAGTGATTTGCGGTAGGGGGAGTGAAAAGGAAAGAGGCATCATCCCCCCACTAGGTCCTGCACAGCCAGGCCTTGCTTAAGAAAAAGCAGATGTGTTCCTAGGGCGACCTGCACTGTGGAAGTGTGTTATATGTTGTTTTGGTTTCCCGGACACACTGAGGATTCATCTCCTCATTCCTCTCATGCTTTCACCCAAGCAGGGACAGCAAACTGTCTGCGCATGTGAGGATACCACTTTTTAGAGTTCAGTGCGGACGTGCAGCTTTACCTTTAGCTGACGTCATTTACTGTGCTTGTCTCTTTAATTGTTTACAGCTGTCTTTACAGCTGTAAAGGTCAACACCCGGGGTGGGAACTTGCAGTCTTGCGATCTTGTCCATGTTGCGTATTGTGCTTTCTGAATTTGTTCTTGAATAAGAGAAGTTTTTCATTTAATCTGACTCCGAGGTCCAGATTAATTCAAGATCACTCCAGGTCAGCTTTGAATGCTTTCAGCTCGATTATAATCTTGTATTTGGAAAAATCCTGCCCAAACCTGTGCCATCTGATAAAGACGAGGGCAGTCTGTGCTGCCAGGGGTTTAATGCAGGGTGGTCTTCTTCAAGCGTCCAGCTTTGAACTGCAAAGTGTTAACAAAGTCTTGCTGTTCTCGCTGTTTGCCGTGAAAGAGAAAACGTATGTATCTCACCTCAGATGTGTGGTCTAGAGTGTAACGTAGAATATAAACCCTACTGGTGTTATCAACACTTGTGCAATGCAATGGCAGAGGGCTGGTAGTGATTATCAGCAGTTGGCTCGTGGTTGCATTTCACTTTCTCTCACTCTGTATTGTTTTGGAGGTGATGATTCACTATGTTAGGAAAATAGAGGCTCTTCAGGAGCAGAAACATTCAGACATCACTGGGGCTATCATAAACAACTCAGACTGTTACCTAATGACTTTTGACCTACAGCTGCTCTTTATATGCCAATATGCATGCGTGTTTTTCATTAATTCATCAGGATTTTACTATTTTTTCCACTCTTTCTCGTAAACTACTAAGTTCTTATATAACTTCCCCTGAAAGAACTTAACACACCAAGAATGAATGGATGACATAGTTATTTATACATAGTTTGGAGGGAGCTGTGAAAAGCCATCCCCTTACTCTATTATTCTGTTGTTGGAATGTTTATAGCATGCAAATTCAATTCTTATAGTTTACAGTGTATATAGTGTTGTAGCAGGGCTCTTGCAATGTAAACTGCTCGATTCAGAATCAGAAAAAGCTTTATTGTCAAGTTTGTTCAAACACACAATGGATTTGTTTTAGTGGCAGGAGCTTCCAGTGGAGAAGAAAAACAATATGCACGACAATATTCAGCAATATAGGAATAAATATAAAATACTGAATAAAATATACAACTGTTTACAGTTGGGAAGCAGAGCTGCAGGTTGGTGCATTAATATAGATGTTTAACTGATGTGCATATTTCAACTGTGTTATGGATTTTAATGTGGCTCGTCCAGTCATAATCATTATGTATTCAGTTTGTTTTCAGTTTGTTTTAGATCAATTGTTTCATGATGTGATGTAAAAACTGGCTTCATTTGGTGTAAATAATCTGCTTTTGTGGTTTGTGACCTAGTGTTTAAAAAAATGTACAGTATATAATGATCATATTTGGTATAAATGGAATATTTTAACAAAATGTAATTCACTGGGGTATAGTAATTACACCATTATAATGCTTTTACTCTGGGGGATGTTGAATGCTTGGCTTGGAATCTGATTGGTTGATGAACGTTCTAAGGCATGCAGTTATGTTTTTAGGAAAACCCACATGTAAAGTGGTTCCTGGCAGGTTTACTTAATGACTTTGTAAGATTATTTCAGTCATTTTAAAGATCCTTATAACCTACAACAGCAAAAGAACCACATTACTTTGTTCCGTGTCATGCCTGCATTACTACCTCTGGTGTGCATTATTTTTTCTAAATATCCATTGGCCTGTCATCAATTATTCCCTATGCAAAACATCATTAGAATGATTTTCCTGCAAAAATAACAGTATTGCGATAATGCATACTTTTATCTTGATATAAAATTACCTTCATACCAATAATGCCTTTCTTCTGTTGATCTGAAGATCTCCCGGTTACAGCAACTGATTTCAATCTCTTGCACAGTTTTTTATTTCTGGAACATTTAGCAGTCCATTATTGTAGGTATGATAAGTAGTGTTTTCAGCACTGAGAAATACAGAGTGAAGAGGTTGTGGGTGAAATATGTTTTTGTTTTAACAGCCAACCTTCGTTTCGGCAGTTTAATGTTATTCAAAGTGCAGGCTGACTATCCCTTGTAGCATAGTTTACATTAACATATATGGAAAAGGATATTTATATCCTCTTTAGAATTTTAAATGTAAATCAGTTGAGCTGCGGACCTCTTCAGACAGCCCCCAGCAAAGAATGAATCAGCTCTGTGTAACAAACAACATATGGGTTTGTTGAGTTACTGTAAAGGTGGGAATGCTGATTTGTCTCTATGCCAGTGTAGTCGTATCAGATGCATGTTCTCCGAGTTATCCTAGCTTATATATTATCTTCCTGACACCTTGCTAGACTAAATGGAGTCGTCTGTTTTGCTTTACGCAAGGTGCAAGTGCACATGTTAGTCATCCAGTAGGTCGTCTTCCACCTCGCGTGGACCATATCATAAGTCCTTTTTAACTCCCCCCAGCCCCCCTGTTCTCAGGAATGTGTTGTCTTGTGTCACTGAGCATATGGTAATTGAAAACACATTGAGAACCCTGTGCATGTGTAGTTTACCACTGAACCTTTTCGGGCATAGTCTGCAATTTGCTTTATTTCACGGTTCTGATATTCAACAACCTGTTTCCCTTTTTCTAAGTAAACACCCGCAAAACTAATTATGCCGCCATCTGTTTGATTAGCTTGCATGGTATGTTTGAAGTTAAGAATGCAGAGCGGACTGACATGTAATGGTGTTTACAATGGATTGTGTCAAAAATACTTGTTCTGTCGTCAAACACATAACACACGTGGTGTTCAGTAGGGGTGCAATCTCAACACCTTGCGTCAGTTACACCTACTGTTGCTTCTGTTGCCGTAAACAAGCTTATTCAGTGATTGCTAAAGTTTTCATCATCTTCAGACATTCCGATATTCTAGTGTATTTGACTCAAATTAATTTAGTTGTTGGCATTCAACATTTCTCAACTTTGATGTAGAAATTGCACAATATTGTCTGAGTATCTTCTCATAGAAGATTGCAAAAGGTGAATAAATGGATAAATGTGCAATACATATATGTGACCCTGTCTGTGAAATCCATGCAGACTAAAGTCTCAAAATCTAATTATGAGATAACAAGCATCAAAATTAGATTTCAACAATTAATTTGACTATTGTCAATATTAAAGATGTGAAGGTTGTTTCACAGAATGTTCTTTACAAGTTAATGAAGGATGATTTTATGTAGAAAACACTAAATCACACAAAAAAGCTGGGTTCTCACAGACAGGGTCACATATTTTTGTCATTGTTGTCTCATGCAAATTGTTGGATGGTCAAAAGAGGTTAATTTTCAGTTTTCTTTCCACACTTAGTATTTATTATTTATTATATTATTATTTATTTGTTTGTTTCAGGAATAATGGATAGTTAATTGTTAATTAATGACCCCTATTTTTACATATTAGATTATCTTGCCATAATCTAATTGTCATTTAATTAATTAATTTAATCATATAAAAGCACTTTTAAATATTTAGCAAATTTCCAAATGAATATCCATTTTTCATCCTGTATATTTTAGTGTTCTGATGCCTAAATAAATTTTTAGCATTTAAGAATTATTATTATTAGCCGTAGGAGTAGCAGGCGCAGTGATATTATGAAACACCTGAAAATAGTTCCCGCTAGGAAATATCATCGCACAAAAGTTCCTTGAATGAGAGAGTAGTTCCTCGCCATATCGGCCTAGAAAATTGCATCTTTTAATTTTCCATCGGTCTTAGTACACGATGTAACTACAGAAGAGTCACGTTTTAAATAGGAAAATATAGAAACTCTTTGGTCATTTTTGAGCGAGATGCTAACGAATCAGATACAATGATCTATGCTAAGCTAAGTTAAAAGTACTACCGCCAGACGCGGAGATTGGCTGAATAGATATGAAAACGATAAAACTCAACTGTTTAACTCTAAGGGAGTTGGAAAATGAGTGAGTGTTCCTTAAGTGACAAACAGTTCTGAATGGGTAATATATCACCCATGCTGTCTAGGTGCAAAAGCAGTGATTTCATGGACAGCCAGACAGGAGGCTTGATCTATGCAAGAGAATGCTTCTTCGGTGGACCTGATCCAGCCTTGGGTCATGCTAACTGGTCCTGACCTGTCACCTTTTAGCCAGGAGAGGTTAATGATAGTGGACCTGTAATTGGAGCTGTTACATCCGTGTCAGTTCTCAGCAGGGTGTAAGACTGAACACACAAACACACACATTTGCACTCTTGCACACAGACACACATGTCTTCCAGTGCAAAGGTTGAGGGCAGACTGTGAAGTCTTCTGTCTCTCTGATCTAGAGGGGAAACCCACATCTGAGCCTGGTTTTTTGCTGGATGACTCTTAAGCCAAGTCTGCCTGGGGACCTGACATTATGCCCGAGCCACTTAAACTCTCAAAAACAGAGAGGAGGAGAGAGTGGAGGGTGGTAAAGACAAAGGGAGGGAGAAAGGGAGGTGACACAGTAATAAATAGCATGGGTCTGAATGGCCCCAACCGTATCATTCACTTCCACATCCTTTTTTTATTTCTTTCAGAAAAAAAAGTTGCTCTCCAAGGACTTGTTCATGAGTGGTATTTCCTTTAGGATAGACTTGGTGAGAGAGGGGTCTGAAGGTCTAAATTTGACTTTGTGATTGGCAGTGTTCAAAGTTAACCCACAGTAGAATCTAAATTTGGTTCTAGGCGTAACGTCACCTTACCTTTTTTGTATGTGAGCCACAAAGCAATTACTGAATGTTATATATAGTAGTATTTCACAGTTTACTGTGTCAATATGATGTGTCTATATGAAAGAAATGGAGGTCATACAAATCCTGCAGTTGGTTAACGTTACATATTTGTTTAGGCAGAAACAGTGAAACATTAAAGCATTGGCTAAATCATGTGATCGTACTGATTACAATATCTGAAAGAGTTGGAAGTTTTTTGTTGGTTGGGGGATGGCATCATCTCTTTACAGGTGTTGGGGTCATCTAAATCTTCATGACAGGTTGGATCCAAAATTGGTGCTGGCATGAACTTTATTTACATCCTGATGTAGAAACAGAAAAGCAAATAGAGAATAAATAATGTTCATTTGATCTGATAGAACTATATTACAAGGTTATGTGCTGCATTACTGTATGTGAATGTTTGGCTAAAGAAATGTGTCTTTAATTTAGATTTAAACCAGGAGTGTGTGTCTGAGCCACAACAATATCAGGAAGGTTGGCCAGATTTTAGCAGCCAAAAGTAAAAACGCTCTAGTAGTAGTAGGTAGTAGTAGGCTACTTTATTTATCCCTTTCGGGAAATTCTTTTTCAGTGAGTTTCAACATGCATTTCACAAACAATAGAAGGACAAAAATACATATCGACAAAAAACCCCCCACAATATTTAAGTGTAAAAGAAAAACAACAACTTTCTTTCATTTAAAAATTTCCTCAATTGTTAAAACTTAATATACAATAGGTGCATATTATCAGATGTAATTTGTATTGCTTTACCTCCTACCTTGAAGACCTTGATATCCTTGATACTACCAAAAGTCGAGAGTTTTGTGGCCTTAAAGTGCATGATGGATTGTAACATGATAAATACACAGAAGCAGTTTTAATGTAGTTAATTAAATATTTAAATTGTGTTTGGCTGTTTTGGATAATGTGATTATATAATATTAAAATAACTTATACATTTTTAAGGCTTTATAATTTAAAATAATCTCCCTACTATAATATGTACTGTATCAACAATACTGTTATATTTATCACATATTCTACCGAATAAAATCTCAGCTTTTGTGTTATTGTGTTTGAATTGTATCCAAATCAGTGACATTAGTAATAACGACTGACATGTCAAAGATGTCTGAGGCATTTTTTTTTTTCTTAAAGGGGGGGGGGGGGGGTGAAATGCTATTTCATGCATACTGAGTTTTTTACACTGTTAAAGAGTTGGATTCCCATGCTAAACATGGACAATGTTTGTACGTTTGAAGGAGTATTTTTGTTCCAAAAATACTCCTTCCGGTTTGTCACAAATTTCAGAAAGTTTTTTTCGAGTATGTCTCTGTGTGACGTTAGATGGAGCGGAATTTCCTTATATGGATCCTGAGGGCATGTTTGCCGGAAGAGCGCGCGCTCCCGTATAGCAGAGCAGAGAGAGGCTGTGCACAGACAATCACTGATCAGAGCGAGAGCGTCGCGAAAAGTCACAAAAGGAGTGTGTTTTTGGTTGCCAGGGCAAGACAACCCTGCACAGATTACCAAAAGAGAAACAGCATTAAGGGACCAGTGGATGGAGTTTATTTTTACAGAGCATCAACGGAGTTGTGCAAATGTTTGTGTTTGTTCCAGCATTTCTAAAATGCTTGTTTTACAAACAAAGCCCAGTTTGACGACGGATTTGCGTATCGTTTATTTCTTAAGGATGATGCAATCCCAACGAAAAAGTGTCACGATTGTGTGTTGGAACCACAGGCGGTGAGTAAAACTGCTTAAAATATCTCTGCCTCCTTGTTAGTGCGTCCGCCTCCCATCGGAGACCCGGGTTCGAGCCCCGCTCGGAGCGAGTCCTTGCTGCTGCTGCTCTCGTTCAGTTTCAGCCTTCACAGCTGTCACAGCTTCCAAACGCTCTCAACGCAACTGGCGCTTGTGATTCTTTAGCTCCGCCCACATGTCACGCCTCCAGGCGCTCGTGTTTTTCCGGGAAAAATCGGTACAGACTATCTTTCTCTTATGAATATAATAAAACTAAATACTTTTTGGAGTTATGAAGGATGCAGTACTACTCTATAGGTACTCAAGATTAACATGATATTGAGTGAAAACAAGCATTTCACCCCCCCTTTAATGTTTAGGCTAAACATTTTTAACATGTTAGTTATCAGTTCCCCATGCTGAAACTATGCACAGTCTATTTGTTTAAATATGAGAGAAAGGCATCTTATACACATCATTGTTTGTTTGTAGTTTTCCCAGAACTCTCGCGAGCTTCTCTTCAGAGTGTGCCACTACATGACATTTTTACTGGCCTGAGTCTTTCTAGGGGTCAGGAAAATCATTGCTCTTGGCCTTTCAGTTTCACTGGACTGTATGGATGGTGGCAGTTTAACTACATAGTGTTACTCTTACATCAGTTTCTTAGATTTATTGATGTACTTACTAATAATAAAAATATATTGCATGCTAGAATCTATGTTTTATGGCTTGACTCCCAACATCGATAGTCAAATAATCTACGGATGAAGTCGTAATTAAAACTAAATTTCCTTAGGCCACACATTGTTGAAGTTTATAAATGCCTTGCAGCTGTGGATATATGTAAATGCATTGCAGATGTTTAAAACCATAAGCATATACACTGATCAAACTCAATGCAAATGGAAAAGATGCCTTGAAATTTAAAGCGGCTTTAGAAATGACCTCCTCACACACTTTAATAGAACCGGACTCTTCTCGATATGTTGCTCCATATCATTTTTCTTGCCTGCAGGCAATATCAAATCCCAGACGATTTGCAGTCCACACTTAATGGTAAAGCAAAGAAACACTTCACACCAGTGTCGATCCACTCTTAGCGTAACACACATTTTCCAATTTCGCAGATTCATATCACTTCACAAAAGAGAAGCCAGAGTAAAGTTTATCTTGGGTGAAGCCTGTGATTTCTCTGCCCAGTAGCTGCAGCCTGGACTTACAATCTGAGGCCATGAGAAGATAGATGGACAATGGAGCAGACAAGAAGATGAGTTTGAGCTCATCTGTGACTTCAGTTTGGATCCTCATAGTAGGCAGTATTGGAGTTGGAAATAAATGAAAAAAAAAAAAAAAAAAAGATGTGCCAGTTGGTTGTTGATCCTAATTTTGAATTGATGTACTCATTCATACATTTATATTTAAGTATTGCTATTTTTTATTTTAATGTTTTATTAATTAATTTATAACAAAATGCACTCCTTTGAAATTATAAGTTTTATTTTATTAAATTATTTTCACTGTTCCTGGGAAGAAAAGGCATGTGCAATATGCCCTTTGAGGTTAAAAGTTTAAGAAATCGTACTGAATTGCAGAAATGAAGAACAATACTTGGTATATTGCACAACATTAAAATAAATACAATAGCTATATTGGGACCTGTGTATCAGAAAGTATTGAAACATGCCATTTCTGGCAAATTCGACTCCTACATGCCTGGCACATCTATAACGTAATGCGATAAAAATCTGTTTCACTGCATGCAAAACATGTTTAATCACTTCATATGAGTGTCCTTTCACCATGTCTCGTTTCATGGAAAAACGTCCTGTTTGAAAAAATATTGCTTCAGTTGTTTCCGGTTATATGTGTTAGCTGGCAAAATGGCAAAATCCACATGAACACTTTAAACAAAAATACATTTTTGTTTGTTACTTCAGAACATTTTGAGTTCTTAAAATATATTGCAATATTTTTGGCATCTGAATAAGCTATTTGTAAGAATCTGATCCATACTGTTCATGATTTAAAGGACTGTAGTGTGCTTCTGCTTCATTCAGTAAGACCACCATGCCAACTACACCATGTGCAACTGGTTAGCAGGACAGCAAGAGAGTCTGATAGCATCACTCCCTTCTTCCTTCTGTCTGAAACAACTTTGACTCTTCATCGACAGAGTGAGGCCAAACCAAGAACACAGTATCAAATGTTGTGCTTTTTCAGGACAGTTCCTTAGAGGTGTGTTTACTTAAGAAATAAAGTCAGTGATCAGACTGAAATATATTTGTAGTCAGTGAGGTCACCTTCCATGTCCTCTTTGAAAGTTTGGGTTTTTATTATTGAATCAAAGACTGCAAACAGGCTAATTTGCAGTGAGGTTACGACACACAGCCTGTGATCAAAAGAA